>NC_044977.1:157663493-157974049 GCF_008728515.1 Papio anubis | reverse complement strand
ACTTTCGACCATGACTGTAAGTTTCCTGAGGCCTCCCCAGTGGTGCTTCCTGTATAGTCTGTGGAACTGTGAGTCAATTAAACCTGTTTCCTTTATAAAGTTGGACGTGGTGGCTCACACCTGTAATCCCAGCACTTTGGGAGGCTGAGGTGGGTGGATCACTTGAGGCTGGGAGTTTGAGACCAGCCTGCCCAACACAGTGAAACCCCATCTCTACTAAAAATACAAAAATTAGCCGGGTGTGGTGGTGGGTACCTGTAATTCCAGCTACTCGGGAGGCTGAGGCAAGAGAATTGCTTGAACCCAGCAGGCGGAGATTGCAGTGAGCCAAGATCATGCCACCACACTTCAGCCTGGGCAACAGAGCAAGACCCCGTCTCAGTATAAAAAAATAAAAATAAGAACAAATTACTCGGTCTGGGGTAGTTCTTTATAGCAATGTGCAAACAGATTAATATGCCTTTACAGATCTTGACGATGCTTAAATCTATTTTGCCAAGAACATAGTCTTTCTATACACTAAACTTTAATTTTTTAAATTTCTTCAAAGCATTTTAGAGGATTCCTCATACAAAAATCAGAAGCTCCCAGACCACCTCTATCTGCCTTCAGCACACGTGCCACTAGTACTTTCCTCTACTTAAGTAGATCCCAATGCCTCTAAGACTCAAGCCTCCTGCAAGTCTTCCTTCTCTCATCTGCATCATCAATTGGCTCTCTACTGGCAGTTACACTGGCATATAGTTATTTCTTCTTCTTCTTTTTTTGAGACAGGGTCTCAGTTTGTCACCCAGGCGGGAGTGCAGCGGCATGATCACTGCCCACTGCATCCTCTATCTCCTGGGCTCAAGCAATCCTCCTGCCTCTGCCTCCCAACTAGCTGGGACTACAGACGTGCACCACCATGCCCAGCTAATTTTTGTGTATTTTGTAAAGACAGGGTCTTGCCATGTTGCCCAGATTTGTCTTGAACTCTTGGGACTCAAGTGATCCTCCCGTCTTGGGCTCCCAAAGTGCTGGGATTATGGGCAAGCGCCACTGAGCCTGGCTATTTCTTCTACCTTAAAAAGAAAACAACATTCTTTTGACCCTACTTTGCCCCATAACTACAACTCCATTTTCTTGGCTCCCCTTTATGGCAAGACTCCTTCAAAAATCATTGTTTACATTCAATGTCTCCCATTCTTCTCATTTCTTTATGAACCCACACCAGCTTCCATCTCCATCATGCCACCAAAACCCTTAATGTTATGATGACACCATTGACCTCCATAATGCTAAATCCACTGGCCAATTTTCTATTCTCACCTTTCTTGATCTTTGAGCAGTACTGGACATAGTTAACCCCTCCTCCCTCTTTGAAATACTTGGCTTCTAAAATAATCTCTAGGCTTTCCTCCTCTCTTATAGCTCCTTCTCAGTCTCCTTTGCTGGTTCCTCCTCTAAAGGTGAGCACCTCAAGGTGTTCCTTAGAGCTCTTTTCTTCAGCTGGGCATGTTGATTCACACCTATAATCCCAACACTTTGGGAGGCCAAGGCAGGAGGATTGCTTGAGTCCAGGAATTTAAGGCCAGCCTGGGCAGTGTGGTATCCCCATATCTACAAAAAAATTAAAAATTAGCCAGGTATAGTGACATGCACCTGAAGTCCTAGTTGCTTTGGAGGCAGAGGTAGAAGTATTGCTTGAGTCCAGAGGTCAAGGCTGTAATGGGCTATGATCATGCCACTACACTCCAGCCTGGATGACACAGTGAGACCTTGTCTTAAACAAAACAAAACAAAACAAAAAAAACCCTCTTTCCTTTCTTCGCCTTCTCCTGTTCTCTTGGCATCTGTCCTCACATGGCTTTACATATTACCTACAAACTCAGAACCCTAAATTTTTATCTCCAGCCCAAACCATTCCTCAAACTTCCAGCTTTATTTGCAACTGCTTATTTAACAACTACTTGGATATCTAACAGGCATCTCCAACTTAATGTGTCTAACATGTGAACTCTTCATCTTTAGGCTCCAATCCCAACCTGTTCTGTTCAACTCAGTTGATTGGCAACTCCATTCTTCTCATCTCTCAGACCAAAAATTTGAAAAGAATCAAATTTTAAAACCTACCATGTATTGTAGAAAACTGATTTCAAATGATTGAGAATTCTTAACATCTAGACATCCTCGTAAAACTATTTGAGTTCAAAGATAAAAGGAAAGGCCAGGCGTTGTGGCTCATGCCTGTGATCCCAGCACTCTGGGAGGCCAAGGTGGACAGATCACTTGACATCAGGAGTTCAAGGTCAGTCTGGCCAACATGGCAAAACCCCGTCTCTACTAAAAATACAAAAACTCACCAGGCATGGTGGCGCATGCCTGTAATCCCAGCTACTCGGGAGGCTGAGGCAGGAGAATTGCTTGAACCCGGGAGGCAGAGGTTGCAGCGAGCCGAGATCGTGCCACTGCACTCCAGCCTGGGTGACAGAGCGAGACTGTGTCTTTAAAAAAAAAAAAAAAAAGATAAAAGAAAAATCCACATGACCTCCAGGCAAAAAGATGAAATAACTTACAAAGACAAGATAATTTAATTAGATTGGCATCAGATTTTTTTCAAAAACAACACACACAAAGCAAGGCAGTAGTGGAAGAGCATTTTCAGGAAACTCAAGAAAAAAAAAAGCAAACTAAGAATAGTACATCCAAACAATCTGTAGAAGAAACAAGGCCATAGTAAAAGTTATGAACATGCATAACTCAAGGAATACTGTACACAAGTGTATACACAGATTCCTGAGGAACCTACTAGAAAATGAACTTCATCATACCAAAGCTGACAGGAAAGCTTCAAAAAGAAGAGTACTATTTCATATATTTGATTATAGAGTTAAGACCAAAACAAAGGTGGGGTCTGTGGGTTGAAAAAATATATTTTCCCTCCTGACAAAGTAAAAAAATATGCAATGAAAAACAGAAGAGAGAAAAGGGGGAAACAGAATAAAATCTTCTATACAGGCAATTAGTGGGAGCCAAAAACATAATTGAAAACTGACAAATAATAAAGAATACCATTTAAGTAGGAAGAGGTATGCATCATCATGCCCAGCTAATTTTTCCAACTTTTTGTAGATGTGGGGTCTCACCATGTTGCCCAGGCTGGTGTCCAACTCCTGCCTCAAGTGATCCACCCCTGATCAGCCTCATAATGTGCTGGGATAACAGGCATGAGCCACTATGTCCAGCCATCCTTGTACTTATTTCTTTTTGAGACAGGGTCTTGCTCTGTCATTCAGGCTGGAGTACAGTGGTAGGATAGCTCACTACAGCCTCAAACTCCTGGGCTCAAGCCATCTTGCCACCTCAGCCTCCTGAGTACCTAGGACTACAGGTGCACTCCACCAAGCCCAGCCAATTAAAAAAAAAAAAAATTGTTAGAGATGGGGGTCTCACTATTTTGCCCAGGCTGGTCCAGAACTCCTGGTCTCAAGTGATGCTCCCACCTCAGCCTCCCAAAGTGCTGGGATTACAGATGCGAGCCACCATACCCAGCCCCTTGTACCATTTTTATTTTGCAACTTTTTGTAAGTTAGAAATTATTTTGAAGTAAAAAATGAAATAAACCGGCTTATAATAGCAAGTATCAGCAAAGATGAGGAACACTGGGTACACTCAACACACTACTGGTGGAAGCATAAACTCGTATAATCACTTTGGCAAAAAATCTGTCGTTCTCTACTGAAGCTGAAATAGAACCCAACAATTTCACTTCTAGGTATATACCACATAGTAATACACACACATAGACTCCAAGAGACACGCACAAGAATGCTCACAGTGAAATTATTTTGTAAGGGCAAAAAACCAGTAACCAACTAAATGCCCATCAACAGTACACTGGAAATGTAAATTCGGTATATCCATATAAAGGAATAAATAAATGAACTATATTTGCATGTAGCAAAACAGACACATCTAAATAAGGGTTAAAGAACAATTTTAAAAAAGCAGACTCAAAAAAATACATACTCTGATACCATATATTTAAAAGTCAAAAACAAGCATAACAAAACAATAGGGTTAGAAGTCAGGAGTATACTTTAGGGAGGAAGCAGTGATGGAGCCACAAGGAAGGGTTTACAGTGCTGACCATGGTCTCTATCTGAACGTGTATAGTGGCTTCCCAATGATTAACCCTGATATTTCATTAGTAGTATACTTATTGGACTGCTCTGATGTATATTAGTTAAAAATTAAGTTTAAACAAGAGGTGAATTTTTTGGTGGGGAGGGAAGGTGAGGCCTAAGAGATGGTCAATTTTGTGATTATTCCATAGGCCCTTTCATGTTTTGAGTAAATAATTCAATATACCATATTATATCAGTTTGAAGAACCACTGATTATAAGATGAAGCATTATTTATGTGCCATCAAAAAAGAAAGAAAAAGGAGAAAAAACACTGCTCAATATTATGACTCTAAACAATAAAATCTTTAAATGTGCTTTTTGTACTCACGCTATTCAGAACTATCAGCTTTCCACTGCAAAACTTTTATTGCAAAGTATCTACATAAGAATGGTCTCAATGACTGAAAATATTTCTACTGTTTTCTTGCCTACTAATATTATTACATTTGCTCTTCGGAGAGTCTGTGAGTTATGAGACTTCAGAGATCATCTGGATTTTATAGATGAGAATAATGAAGCCGAAAGAGGTTGACTTGCTTTTAAAAGGCAGTAGGAGACAAAGAAGAGACTTGATCCTACACCTCACAGTTCCCAAGACTGATTTTCCTTTATTTCTTTTTTTTTTTTTTTTTTTGTTTTTTTTTGAGACGGAGTCTTGCTCTGTCGCCCAGGCTGGAGTGCAGTGGCGCAATCTCGGCTCACTGCAAGCTCCGCCTCCCGGGTTCACGCCATTCTCCTGCCTCAGCCTCCCGAGTAGCTGGGACTACAAGCGCCCGCCACTGCGCCCGGCTAATTTTTTCTATTTTTAGTAGAGACGGGGTTTCACCATGGTCTCGATCTCCTGACCTTGTGATCCGCCCGCCTCGGCCTCCCAAAGTGCTGGGATTACAGGCGTGAGCCACCGCGCCCGGCTTTTCCTTTATTTCTTAAGGGATATGGACCTGAGTATTAATCACAGTACAAAATGTTACCTCAGAAGAGATTTCATGTGAAAACTTAGAATTTTGAGTTTAATAGTAAAGACTTTTTTTTTCATGTGGGTCACTGGAATTCTCATCAAAAATAAAGACATAAATTAGCTTGGGGAAAATTGTCCTGGATATCAGTTAATATTTATTTTCTGAATATGAATAATCTGTAAACTTTTTAGTAAGTCTGCTCCAAAACACACTAATAAAAATTATTAAAATATTGCTTCTAAATACCCTACAAGCAAAAATATCAACAGACAAATGAGTAAAATAATTCTGCAAAGGTTTGTAGATAAAGAAATCATAGACAACGGTTTGAACAGCCACTTAAGACGTCAAAAGCTACTAAAGAAATAGTGATGAAAATCAGCTTTGGAAAATAAAAGAAAATCATTTGGAAGATTTTATTAGCCCCTGATTTGCAAACAAATTTTTCAGAAAGGGAGCCATACTATATTGCTCAGGAGATCAAACTAAAACACAGACTTAACTCATGTCTTTACAGGAAACAATTCAAGTAAGGTGATACACACACATTTTCAGAAGGCAAATCGTGGCTGTACTCTGAGAACCAACATATAAAGTAGCAGTGTGTTTACATTTTATAGTTTATAAAGTGATTTCATCATTTGATCTTTATAATCTATGAATTTTCAGAGCAAATATTATCTTCTTTGTATGAAGAAACAAACTGAAGCTCAGGTATGTTAAATGATCGGCCTAGTCATACAGTTCAAGATTGATCTAGTGCTTGAACCCAGATGTCCTAATTTCACACCATATTTATCTATAGCTCTTACCTTAACCCTAAATGTATTTTGGGACTCAAAACATTCAAACGCAATAACAAAAATCTACTTGCCAATGTCTCTGGAAAATTTACTACTACACTTTAGAGGTGATGCTGAATTTGGTGCTTTAACTTTATAAACGGTAAAACTGTTAACTCTGGGACCACTGCCTATAAACCTTACCTTCACATCAAAGGAAGGCTTGAAGAGTTTGTCCTTGGACAGGAATTTTGATGGTGTATCCAGATGTAGTGAGGGCTCCTTCTGAAGTGGCTGTCCTACTGCTGGGGAGGCTGAAACCTGTCTGGCATGTTGTGAGACCACAGCACGGAAAGCTTTACTCTGAAAGCGATTCATATCTAAAGGTGTAATGACGGTTTTTCTGTGAGTTTGCAGGCGTGTGCCAGGATGCTCTGCAGTATCTGAATTTAGATTGATTCCATTTGTTATTTCTGTTTCCAAACTTCGTTCTAGAGATTTAAAATGAAAAGAAACAAATATGAGCCACTAATGCCCACTTTTTTCCAGTACACAAGAAGTAATGTTTTACATCTGTTTTATTTCCTTTCTTTCTTGCATAACTCTTGGGCTCAAGTGATCCATCTACCTTGTCATCCCAATCTAACTGTTAGTTTTCATGTCAATTCTCAGTACACTTTAAATGACAAAATTATATACCTACTTTCCAAGAAACAAACCAGATTATGCATTAAATATATGTTGAGTTTGACAAACACATTAACTGAAAAACTAAAAATAGATTTCCTGTTTCATCTTGCTATGTCTCAATAAGCCTATTTGCCAAAAATTGTATCAGTGAATGTCTTTCTAGTCAATGACAGGCTACAAAGAAAATCTGAATTACTCAGAGTTAACTACAGTAAAGTTTTGGAAAGCCCTTAATCAAATTTTAATACGACCTAAACATCACTTAGCCTCAGTCATAAAATTACCAGTCTGTCTGGCAAAATAAGTAATGACTCTGAGAGGTGTTCCCAAGCTGCTGATGTGCCCCTGAAGTTTGCCCAGGAATGCTATTATCTTACAAGAGAGGGTACTGTATTCTTCCACCTCTGCCTTCCACCTGTTTTCAACATTTAACAAAAAACCTTATTAGATAGCTACTCCATGCCAGGCCTAGTGTTAGACACGGGAAATACAGAATTCACAAGACATGCATGTTCACTGCCTTTCTGGAACTTATAATTTAGCAGGGAGACACAAAATAAACCACCATTATAACACCGAGTTAAGAGATGAAAGGGATGATACAGAGTGTCATGGTGAAACAAAACATTACACCAAGACAAAGGCCATACTTAGTGAGTCAAGAAAGGCTTCCCAAGACAGTGTGGCGATTCCTCAAGGATCTAGAACTAGAAATACCATTTGACTCAGTGATCCCATTACTGGGTATATAACCAAAGGATTATAAATCATGCTACTATAAAGACACAGGTACACGTATGTTTATTGTGGCACTATTCACAATAGCAAAGACTTGGAACCAACCCAAATGTCCATCAATGATAGACTGGATTTGGATTAAGAAAATGTGGCACATACACACCATGGAATACTATGCAGCCATATAAAAGGACGAATTCATGTCCTTTGTAAGGACATGGATGAAGCTGGAAACCATCATTCTGAGCAAACTATCACAAGGACAGAAAATCAAACACCGCGTGTTCACACTCATAGGTGGGAACTGAACAATGAGAACACTTGGACACAGGGCGGGAAACATCACACACCGGGGCTTGTTGTGGGGTACGGGGGTGGGGGAGAGATAGCATTAGGAGAAATACCTAATGTAAATGATGAATTAATGGGTGCAGCAAACCAACATGGCACATGTATATATGTAACAAACCCGCATGTTATGCACAAGCACCCTAGAACTTAAAGTATAATAATAATTTAAAAAAAAAAGAAAAAGAAAAAAAAAAGAAAGGCTTCCCAGTGAAAGTGGTATCTTAGCTGAGAACTGAAAGATAAGAAGGAAGAGCTGGCAACTGTGAGGTGGTCTACAGGAAACATGCAGAAGCCCAAAGATAAGAGGAGAGAGAGCACATTAATTACATGGTATGTTACTGTGAGCCATCGAAGGAATCAACAATAAATAGGAGCCAGGCTTACATCTTTAGACTTCAAACACTGAGACCCTCACTGCACCCAATGTGAAAAGCGAAAATCAATGACCTTTCCTAAACACAAGCATTGGCACGTTTATATCCCAGAAACCATCCAGTTGTAAATATATATAAAATAACAGAATAAAAGTATTAACCTTCTTCAGATGAATTTTCAATCAGAAAATGGCTTTCGTCTGCTCTCTTTCCCGTTCTAGCAGTCTCCAATAGCCAGGCTATAGTAACTGCAGGTAAATTCCACTTCTTTGCAGCTTCATATTTAGAGCCACCAGGTTCCTTCAATATAAGATGAGTACTGGCAAACATGCCTTTCTTTGCATTGGATTTGCGAACAAAGTATTCTTGAACACTGAAATTTATATTTAAAGAAGTGGAAATGGTCACATATACAATTCACCCGCAACACTTAAGAACAAAATTTCCAACACAACAGTGTGATTAGAGATCATGTAAGTATAAAAAAAAATACTGATTAAAAGTTGGTTTATTCTATCTGAAATTAAGCTAATCCCCTTACAAATGCTTACTCTAGGGTAAAAATGTATTGCTGTAACAAATTTTTTATAAAAACATAATTAGACGTATTGTTTTTAGACAATTAGACAATTGTGCATAATTAGACATGCAAAGAACCGACAGCAAAATTACCTCCTTTTGAGACAGGGTCTTGTCTTGGTATGTTGTCCAGACTGGAGTGCAGTGGCATAATCACAGCTCACTGCAACCTCCACTTCCCAGGCTCAAGCTATCCTCCCACCTCAGCCTCCCCGGTAGCTAGGACTACAGGTGTAGTTCCTAACCACCACATCTGGCTAATTTTTGTATTTTTTGTAGAGATGGGGTTTCACCATGTTGCCTAGCCTGGTCTCAAACTCCTGAGCTCAAGTGATCCACCTGCTTCAGCCTCCTAAAGTTGGGATTACAGGCGTGAACCACCTCACACAGCCAAAATTACCTCCTAAATTAGTTATCACCCCCACACTTTGTCCTTTCCTCCCAAAAGAAGGCAAGGAAGAAGTGACAGGAGCAAAGTGTATAAATAACACATTATTATTATTTTTTAACCTACTACAACTTTCCAAAGCATTTCTACATATTATCTCATTTGATCCTCTCAATATTTAAGTATCGATACGGGAAAAAATAGAGAGAAATTAAGTGCCTCAAGATCACAGGATATTACACACAGAGAATACAGGGCAGAAAAAGAAGTCTACGACTTGAGAGTGAACAGAATTCCGTGATTTCTTTTATGACTTCTGGGTTTTATGTTCCAGTTCCCAACTTTTCAGATTTTTAAATTTCCCATGTTTCCTGGCACTTTTTTTCTATGTTATGTGTTTATCCTAGTACTTTCATAACTTCATTTTTTATATTTAACCCACTAATCCATTCAGTACTTATTTAGATATGAGATATTGCTCCAGCTTTAATGAATCCTATTTATTGAATAAGCCATGTCTTCCTTAATAATTTGAAATGTCACTTTTATCGTAAATTCCTTTGTGTATTTGAGTCTCCTGCTACTCTTGCTGTCCCTGAATTAAACTTTCTGCTACACGCAACTACACTGTTATTTAGTGAAGTTTCACAAAATATATGTTTGTTTGTTTTCTGAGACAGGGTCTTGCTCTGTCCTCCAGGCTAGAGTACAGTGGCGCCATTGTGACTCACTGCAGCCTTGACCTCCCAAGCTCAAACAATACTCCCACCTCAGCCTCCCAAATAACTGAGACTACAGATTTATGCTACACTGCCTGGTTCATTTAAAAAAAATTTTTTTAAGACAGAGTCTTAGTATATTGCCCAGGCTGGTCTCGAACTTGGCCTCCTGCCACAGCCTCTCAAAGTGCTAGGATTACAGGCATGAGCCACCACACCTGGCCACAAAATGTATTTTAATAACTGTTAGGGCTAGTCCCAATTATTCTATTTCAGAATTTGCATGACTTTCCTGCTGAATGCAGCTTTAGTTGCATCCAGTGGCGTCTGTTGTCATGTATGTTATTATCTTCCACAATTTCGGTTTTAAAAGAATTTTTTTGTTTCATATAATTCAAACAGAAAACAGCAAAAAAGGAAATATACAGCTCAATGAATTATTATAAGGTGAAACCCTTAAGTCCACCACCCATGTCAGAAGACAGAATCTCGCTAACCACCCCAGAACCTCTCCAACATGCCATACAACCCCCGTTCCCTCCCTTCTTAATAGTAGCCACTATTTGGGCTTTTTTTTTGGAGACGGGGTTTCATTTTGTTGCCCTGGCTGAAGTATAGTTGTGTGATCATAGCTCACTGCAGCCCTGGTCTCCTGGGCTCAAGCAATCCTCCTGCCTTAGCCTCCCGAGTAGTTGGGACCATAAGCACATGCCACCATGCCTGGCTCATTTTTTTAAAATTATTTTTTAAATAGAGATGAAGTCTCACTATGTTGTCCAGGCTGGTCTTAAACTCCTGAGCTCAAGCAATCTTTTGGCCTCCCAAAGTGCTGGGATTACAGGTATGAGCCACTGTGCTCAGTCTATTTGGACACTTACAGTAATCACTTCTTTACTTTTCTATAATCAAATAATGGCATCTTTAAAGACTATATTTAGGCTTTTGCTTTTTCATGTCTTTTAGCTTATAGGTTCCTACCTTCTTTTCCATGCCCTTAATATACATTCGTTGAAGACACTAGATCATTTATGCCATAGAGTTGTACCAAAGTCTGGGTCTTGCTGATTATATCATTGTGGTGTAGTTTAACGTGTTATTCTGCTGTTTGCATTTCCTATAAATTGGGAATTGGATCTAGAAGCATCATCAGATTGAGGTTTGATTATTTTGGCAAGACTACTTCAAAGTGGTGGTGTATTCTTCATAAGAAGGCACATCATATCTTGTCCCTTTATTGTGTGATTAACTATTGATGTTCAATGCCTAGATTCTTTCATTCATTAGGGGTTACAATCTTATCATTCTTTGTTTGTTTGTTTGTTGAAACATCTTTAAAAATGGAAACTTTGCCATATCCACTATCATGTTACCCTGATGCAAACTGCACAGGAAATGCAGGTTAAATTACTTGATCCTTTCCTTTTGTCAGCTTTCAAAGTAATAGACTGGTTCCCTAGCATCTTTCAAAGATCATCAATTACCTTAGTTTATTTGGTGTCATTATGAAGTCACGACTTAAACACTATTTCATGTATTTGGATCCACTGCAGTTATTATCTCTTATGATACCTAAGTCTTCATCTTTGGACAATGGAGGTACTTTTTTTTTTAAGGTTAGTCAAGTGAAGCAGTGGGAGGGGAGAAGGAACTATATAACATCCATAAATATAATAAAGACACCCAACCAAATTCTAATTTGAATGCTCTCCAAGAAGTCAAAATAAATAAAAAGATACACCAACACAACAGGTGCATTAAAAAGATCACATACCTTGCTCCAAGGAGGTTTGCTAGGAATGTTAAAGACTCTTTTTCTGCTCCAGCACACTGGCTAAATGAAATAACACAATCCTCTAAAGGAGTCATTCCTGTCATTACTGGGACTGGTGTGAAGAGAGGATTCGACTTTGGATCAAACAAAGTCTGAAAGTCTATGCAAGTAACCTTTTAAAAACAAGAGAAACAGTAAAGCCAACCTGAAATAAGCAGCCAGTGGTTAACACTCATTCAGGCACACGAGCAATAATTCAGTTTTGATAAGAAGTTTTACTTTAATACAAACCTGTGTATGCTCATTCTCAATACATTTCATATCATAACGTTAAAATATACATATACATACACACATATGCATACATCGACTGATTACATTAGGCTATTACAATCAGTAAGATCTATCATTGGAGTTATTGAATGTTGCTTTACATTTCATTCCTTCCAATGTATTACACTATTTTTCTCATAATTCTTGGAACGTTAAAAAAAAAAAAAATCAACAGTGAAATTACCCGTGATGCTTCGGTTGTAAGAAAACAGGACAAACAGTATGAGATGACCCTATAGTGACCTCCTAAGAAGGAATGTTGCTGCTGTGGCCTCTGGGAAAGAGTAACCTCTACCGTATCAGGATTAGGCCCAAGAAACTTGCACATTTAACTTTAGAATTTCCCTTGCTAAAAGTAAAATCAAGAGTGTTCAAATCCAAACACCGATTTACTGTAACTGAACTGCCTAAGAAACAGACATTAACCTTCTTGGCACTCAGATAATCTTCAATACTTTATTGCAACCACTACAGTGTTGTCTTACCAGCCACGTGTTTGTAACAACTTCTCCCACAGTGGCTTCTACTTCACACCCCAGCAGAGGAACCACAGCATAATCGGCAACAGTTCTGCTCAGAAGGGACATGATTTTCCCAGCATTTTCTTTTATGATGTTTGCAATGTTAGATTCATTTTCATTACTAAAACCCAAAACAAGGAAACTCTTTTGGCTAAATAAGCCTTCTTCAGTAATTGTAGAAACATCAGGGACGCAATGACTGACAGAAGACTGGTTTTCTTCTTGCAAAGAAACGTGAGTAGAATCATTCAAGGGCTCAGCACGAGTAGAATCATTAAAGGGCCTAACTTCAGACTTCTCGGCTTCAGATGTCTTAGCCTCCACTGAAAGAGAAAAGTACATGTTTTCTAACCAACAATTTACCCTATAAAGTTCATTTCTAGCAAGGATTTTAATGTAACATGGAATCTGAGAATTTTGACCATACTTATAAAACTAAAGCTTATGTGTGTAATAAAGGGATATGGATTCACTCCGTCTTCGGGGTTACCAAGAGTCCATTAGGAAGGACAAGAGCAATCATGTTAGTCCTAGGTATTCCTAGTATAATAGACACTTGAATTCGTTTAAAATTATATAGCTCCTACAGGACTGTCTTAGTTCCAAAACTGGTTTAGATGATTCACCATAAAACTAACAAAATACCATTAAGAAAAAAAATTAACAAGTCTAAATGGTGTAACTGTCAAGCCCTTAACATGGAACATGTTAATATGGAAATGACTATAAGGAAGTGGCTGGCAAATCCTAAAATATTTATTGTCTACTCCTTTAGAGAAAAAGTTTACCCTGCCACGTGATTCCAACAAGACTGGAAGCTATTCAAGAATCACTCTTTCATTTATATAAGCACTGTGACTAACTGCTTTACATGCATGTAATGCTCACATAATGCTAACTGTGAGGCTGATACTATCAGCACATCCCTTCTGTCCAAAAGGAGTCTCAGGCTTGAAAAGGTTATGTAACTTGCCTAAGGTCACACAGTTAAGTGGCAGAAATGAGATACGAACCAAAGTCTGTCTGACTCCAGAGTTCATAACACCAGGTTATAGTGCCACCTTCGTACTTCTATCCTCATCTCCAAGAGACACTAGCATTTTCATTTTTAAGTAAATTGTAATATATATTAGGAACTTGTAAATTAAGTACATTGCAATATATATTAGGAACTTATGACTCCTACTAAACATAGGTATTAAAATTGTTCTTATTCACACTAAGGAAGCATAGTTTTGTCTACAGAGTTTACTGATCAGTAAGTCAGGAGAGATGGGTTCTAGTTTTATAGCCTCTTTGACCCTTGGTTTCATAATACAAGGAATAAAAGACAATAGTATACTTACAATTTATAGATATACTCATGAGAATGAATATGCTTAGATGGAATTAAAGGTGACGCAATACTATAAAACATTCCGGAAAGTTCTTTTAATGGTTTTGTTAAAATGTAAACAGTTTGTTTTATAAGTGAAACCCTTTTTATTTTTTGCAAGTACAATTATTTTGCAGTCACATCTAGGAGAAAAAAAAACTTTGTTCGATGTCTACATGTTGTTGGTAAGATGGGAAGGAGGAAGAAATTCCGTAGAATTTTAGACTACTACTATAAAAACAAAGTAGAAATACTAAGTTCTTAATAAACCATCAGTAAAACTCTGAAGTTAAGAGACTCATAACAAACTAACATGTTTTACAGCAGTTCTTTCCATTTATTTTAGCAGTAGGATCTCTTTTCAAACAGATCGCATCCAAAAGCCTAAGAGATACTACATAACAAACCTATTATTCAAAAAGCTCCCCTAGGGCCGGGCGCGGTGGCTCAGGCCTGTAATCCCAGCACTTCAGGAGGCCGAGACAGAAGGATCACAAGGTCAGGAGTTTGAGACCAGCCTGGCAAACATGGTGAAACCCCATCTCTACTAAAAATACAAAAATCAGCTGAGCATGGTGGCGTGTGCTTGTAATCCCAGCTACTTGGGAGGCTGAGGCAGGAGAATCGCTTGAATCCAGGAGGTGGAGGTTGCAGTGAGCCACGACCATGCCACTGCACTCCAGCCTGGTGATACAGCGAGACTCCATCTCAAAAAAAAAAAAAACTCCCTTAAATCGAAAGCAATTCTAAGAATTAATTATAAAATATTTTACTATAGATTTTCTCAGATGCTTGGTGATCCACTGAGATTTACTATCACTTAATCCTTACAAAGTCAGTAAACCACTAGCAGCCTTAGAAAGGAAGGTTTAAGAAACTAATCACCTGCCCTACACCAAGTACCCTCGTCTGAAGGATAGTATATAAAATCGCTGGCTGCGGTGGTGGCTCACGCCTGTAATCCCAACACTCTGGGAGGCTAAGACAGGAGGATCACATGAGGCCAGGAGTTTGAGACCAGCCTGGCCAACATGGTGAAACCCTATCTCTACTAAAAATACAAAAATTAGCTGGGCGTGGTGGTGCACACCTGTACTCCCAACTACTAAGGAGGCTGAGGGAAAAGAATTGCTTGAACCCGGGAGGAGGAGGTTGCAGTGAGCCGAGATTGTAACACTATACTCCATCTTCAGTGATGGAGTGAGACCGTCTCCAAAAAAAAAAAAAAAATCGCTTTCAGTTAATTTGTGGCTTCTTTATACCAGAGCATCCTGGAAAATTTGGATGATCTCCTGATGTGATACAATACTAAAGCATAAGTAAATGGTTTGAGAAAAGTCAATTTTGTAGTACAGAACAGTGTAAATAAAAAAGGAATGCTAGGAATTCCCTCTCAAGAAATATGGTGGGCTAGCATCTTTGAAACCCTCTCACTAAAAACACTTCAAAATATAGGATAAAATATTAAAATCCAGACCACTAAAGTGGTTACTAAATCTAGAACATTAAGTAGTTACTAAAGCTAATGGTTAGTCAAAATCTATTAAATATTTGTGCAGTAACCCAGACCCTTGGGATGTAAAGGTATCACACAAGAGACAGGAGCCAGTCCTTTGGATTCATAAAAATTAGAGGTAAAGCAGAGTATCGCCTGAGAGAACAAACCCAGAACCCATGAAGAGACATACCTTTAGTAAACAGACCAAAACCAACCAACCAACCAACCAAGCAACCAACAACAAATCTGCCCTGCAAAGGAAAAGGTCAAGAACACTGGCTTTGGGTCAAGTGGAAAAAATATCTCTTGAGAATTTGTTCATCAGAGGCTGGTCCTCAAAGTAGGTTTGGGTATAAATTCATACTAGCTGGATGGTCTAAGAAACCTCCAGCCAATACACCAACTTATAGGTGTACTGAGTTTGTAAACTCCTAGGCACCTAGACCCAAACATGAACCTTTTCTGGGGTAACAAATCCCTACCCCAAGTTTCTTAGAATTCCTAGAGTCCTAGTAAGTACAAGTTCACAATAAAAATCACAAAACACGAGAAAACCAGGCACCATAAATAACCAACAGAACAATTCACAGATGTTTTAATAGGTTTAATGTGTTTTAAGAAATAAAGAACAAAAAATACAAATACAAAATGACAGACTTGGCTGGGTGTGGTGGCTCACACCTGTAATCCCAGCACTTTGGGAGGCTGAGGTGGGAGGACTACTTGAGCCCACGAGTTCAAGACCAGCCTGGGTAACACAGTAGCACCCCATCTCTATTTTTAAAAGTAAAAAAATAAATGACAGACTATTTAAAAAGCTAAAACTTCTAGGAATTGAAAAATTAATTATTAAAACAGAAAATTTAATAGATGAGTAAAACAGATTAGGCAATAACTGAAGAGATGATTCGTGATCTGGAAAATTAAGTGACCCATATACAAAGCAAATGGGAGTTAAGAAAATATAGAGAATGGGGGAGAGGCAATATTCAAAGAGATACTAAACATTTCTCAACCTAACAAAAAGCAGAAAACCTACTAACTCTCAGATTCAGAAAGCACAATGAATCTCAAGCAGGACAAATAAACGGTAAAGCTCTAGGACACAAAAACCAAAAGGAAGACTACCTTAAAAACAGCCAGAGGATAAAGACAGACTGCGTGTAAAGGAAGACAGACTGACATGTGACTTCCTATCCAGCAGTCAGGGAAACAGATGACAATGAAACAGTATCTCTCTGCTTAAACAAAGAAACTGTCTAGAACTGTATACCCAGCTGAAGAGTCTTAGAGAAACTAAACCAGTCTCTAAAGGATATTATTTTAGGAAGAAAGAAAATGATTCCAGAAGAGAGGTCTCAGATGTAAGAAGAACTGGGGAGAGCAAAACAACAGTTAAACGTGTTAGTAAATGAAACAAATGTTGATTATATAAAAGGATAATGCCTAATTGTGAGATTTTAAAAGATAATGAAAATACTAGACAAAATCACATAAGCTGAGTACGTTGATGAGTGGGGATAGGGAGAAGGGCTAGTTGTGATCATTAACATATTCTAGGCCAGGCTTCGTGGCTCACGAAGCACTTTGGGAGGCCGAGGCGGGCAGATCACCTGAGGTCGGGAGTTCAAGACCAGCCTGGTCAACATGGAGAAACCCCATCTCTACTAAAAATACAAAATTAGCCAGGGCTGGTGGTGCATGACTGTAATCCCAGCTACTTGGGAGGCTGAGGCAGGAGAATCATTTGAACCCGGGAGGTGGAGGTTGCAGTGAGCCAAGATCACGGCCACTGCACTCCAGCCTGGACAACAAGAGCGAAATTCTGCTTCTAAAAAAAAAAAAAGAGTTTTCTAAGGTTCTTGTTTAATTCGAGTAGATTAAAATTCTGATTAACTTTAGATTTTAAGTTATGATACACATTAAATTTATTTAAATTTATATATTTTGGCTATATTAGGTATTTTATAAAGTCTCTTTTTAATAAAAAAGAAGTAATGACGTTTATAATGCTTCACTGGCAATTTACCTTACTACATAGAGTACACACTGAGGTGGTAAGTCCACAGTACAGTGTTTCATGCATGAAAGACCACAATAATCCAGTAAGAGGCATTTGTTACAAGGTTTTAATAAAAGGCTCATGCTATTAGAAACTCACACACAAATCAAGCAATGCCTGTATATGTAACAAATCAAAATAGAGCTAGTTAGCTGAAGAGAGAGAGGGTTAAAGGGTTCAGGACCCTATCGTCTTGCCTGCTCAGAAAAAAAGTTATAAGCAAAACTTTAAGGAAAGAAAAAGGTTAATTTAACTTAAAATCTAGAAAACTTGGCAGAGATCACATATGTGTGTATTAGGCTAGTAAAATATTTCTTACTAACTACAAATACTAATGAAGCATTTCTTACCTACTGTGGAGCTATCATTTTCATACTGAGAGAGCAGATCTTCATCAGCTTGCTCATGCTTTTCACTAGGAGCAAAGTCTTTCTTAGAGAAGCTGCTGTTCTTCTTTTTTAAAAGAGCTGCTTTACTTTCAGGCTGATCTGAAACTGGAATTTCCACTGGCTGGTAATTAGCATGGATATATGGTTCTTCAGAAAGCATATAACCTTTACTGAAACACTCTAGCAACCACTTTGCTCCCACCACATGAGGCCTACAAAAACAGTACATAGTTATGTATTAGTGCAAGCTATAAAGACCATCATCCCACTTGTCATGCGGTTTCCAGAACTGCATGGATACGCAATTTTAAGAAAAATTATGTAGTAGAAATTGATTTGAATTAAAAACTGAAAAAACCTGTGGGCCGATTTATTCCAAAACTGCTTCAGTTCATCATCATAATCTCCCACAATAACATGAGTTACATCTTCATTAAGCTGGTTAAAACGAACTCCACCTCCACTGTTAATAAGTCTTCTCAGTTTATCTAGCTTTCTGCCACTAAAACCGCAAAGATACATCTGCAAGAAAGAAAATATTTAATGTATATAACATGCTTTCTCTCAATAGAAAAAAACTAAAAATATATATCTAAATCCACTGCGTATAAATAAGACAACTTGTGTACATTTAAGATATATGAATAAATATATTCTGAAACTTTTGATTTTTTAACCGTTCTGTAACTTTGATTTTTTAATCACTCTTTACAATCTCATACAGCATTATTATCTTTCACAGTAGATATTTGATAAGTATTTTGAGGCTATAAATAAAATAGAAGCCAGATTCCAACATCTTCTAAATATTAGTGCATACCAATTTCTAAAATGCAGGTAACTTCTTTAACTGTGAAGCTTACTTGTAAATTTTAAAGTAATTATAAAAGTAAACTGTAGTTAGCTTTCTGAATTCGGAACACCTGGGCTTAAATTGTGTGTGTGTGTGTGTGTGTGTGTGTGGGCGCGCGCGTGTGCATGTGTGTGTGTGCATGAGCGTGCGTGTGTGTGCGCGTGTGTGCGTGTGTGGGCGGGGGGGGGGGGGGGGGGTGTTGTTTTTTGCCAGCTGCCAATGATTAACGACAATAGGCAAGTTGTTTATACTCTTTAAACCAATTTTCTTACCTATAAATTGATGTTACCTTATTCACAGAGTTGACTGAACAAAAAATACATGTACGTCAAAGAACTGAACACAATGCTTTGAGGATAACATGTATGCAGTAATTTATTTTTAACCACCAGGATGTATACATTTAAATCAATTTAATCAATATAAAAATCATTTTACCTCTATTTTACATAAGGTGACCTTAAAAAAAATTTAAGTATAACAAATGTATCCCAAACTGTATTTACACCCCAAATTAAATCACCCCCATTACTAGACTATATTTTAACAAGTAATTGGAATCATATACTTTCTATATGTAAGAAATAATTAAAAGTTATATCTAGAATTGGTAGTCTAGGATAAAAGATCACACAAAACACCTCTGGGCCAGGTGTGGTGGCTCATGCCTGTAATCCCAGCACTCTGTGAGGCCAAGGCGGCAGACCACTTGAGGTCAGAAGTTCAAGACCAGCCTGGCCAATAAGGTGAAACCCCGTCTCTACTAAAAATACAAAAAACTAGCCGGGCGTGGTGGTGGGCGCCTGTAGTCCCAGCTACTTGGGAGGCTGAGGCAGGAGAATGGCATGAACCCGGGAGGTGGAGCTTGCAATGAGCCGAGATCGTGCCACCGCACTCCAGCCTGGGCGACAGAGCGAGACTCCGTCCCAAAAACAAAAAAAAAATAGAAAAAGTAGCCAGGCATGGTGGCACACACCTGTAATCCCAACTACTTAGGAGGCTGAGGCAGAATTGCTTGAACCTAAGAGGAAGATGTTGCAGTGAACTGAGATCACGCCACTGCACTCCAGTCTAGGCGACAGAGCAAGTCTCCGTCTCAAAACAAAAACAAAAGCCCACCTTTTGTTTAGCTAGTAAGTTGGTAAGTTTAAAAAAAAAAAAAAAAAAAAAGGTAATTTGCTAAATTTTCACTCTTGTTGACCAGGCTGGAGTGCAATGGCACAATCTCGGCTCACTGCAACCTCCGCCTCCTGGGTTCAAGCGATTCTCCTACCTCAGTCTCCCAAGTAGCTGGGATTACAGGCGCCTGCCACAACGCCCAGCTAATGTTTTTGTATTTTTAGTAGAGATGGGGTTTCACCATGTTGGCCAGGCTGGTCTTGAACTCCTGACCTCAGATATCTGCCTGCTTGGGCCTCCCAAAGTGCTGGGATTACAGGCATGAGCCACCACGCCCAGCTCCAATTTCCCTTCTTAACAATAAGGTAGGGTTAAATTTTTGCTACTCTGTGAAAATTAATGCACAGCCAAGTCATTCTACAAATAGGAATACATTAAGTTTTCCAATCTAAGACAGCTGAAAAAGTATAGCATATGATGTTTCCATCAACAAACTCATAAGACAATTATTCATATACTAAAAAATTAAATAGCCCAAGAAATACCAAACAAAGCAGTGGCTCTAATGGTGAGGAACACAGACTTTGGAGTAGATAACTGGCCACTTAATGTCTCTCTGTGTGACTCTGAACAAGAATTTTAATTCTCTAAGTCTTACCCTCAAGATAATATCCATTTTAGAGTTATCTGTGGGAATTAAATGAGATTTTATATATATATTAACATACATAAAATGATCAGTACAGTGTCTAATACACTGTAAACACTGAGATGATAGTTATAAATAAAAGTCCAAACCTGGGCAACATAGTGAGACCTTGTCTCTACAAAAAAATTTTAAAAACTAGCCAGTTGTAGTGGCACATGCCTGTAGTCCTAACTGCTCGCGGACTAAGGGGTGGCTGATGCCCAGGAGTTCGAGGTTACAGGACGCTATGATTGTGCCACTGTATTCCAGTCTGGGCGACAGAGTGAGACTCTATCTCAAAAAAATAAAAATAAAAAATCCAATAAGTCGTTCAGAAACTAAGTGCTCTCAAAATACAGCAGATGGAAAGATTAATGTAGTTAGGAGGGTTGAGAGAAGAGTTAAAACCTGAAATGAACTTTTAAAAGGTAACAGAAGGGCCGGGCGCGGTGGCTCACGCCTGTAATCCCAGCACTTTGGGAGGCCGAGGCGGGCGGATCACAAGGTCAGGAGATCGAGACCACGGTGAAACCTCGTCTCTACTAAAAATACAAAAAATTAGCCGGGCGCGGTTGTGGGCGCCTGTAGTCCCAGCTACTCGGGAGGCTGAGGCAGGAGAATGGCGGGAACCCGGGAGGCGGAGCTTGCAGTGAGCTGAGATCCGGCCACTGCACTCCAGCCTGGGCGACAGAGCAAGACTCCGTCTCAAAAAAAAAAAAAAAAAAAAAAAAAAAAAAGTAACAGAGGAAGATACCTCACAGGCAGAGGGACTCTTGCAGCCAAAGGATGGACATGGTCTAGTAAGCACATCTACTTAGCTAGAGTGGAGAGTTTACATAGGTAGTAAGAAGCAAGCCCAACTCTGAAGGGTCTTCAAAGTCAGGCCAGGAAATGCTAATGCATATCATCACTTACTGCATGTATTATATAATAAAGACGTACCCGACAACCATCTAATAAATCTTCAGGTGCTTGAAATGCACTGACATCCAGATTTTCTAGATTTTCAAGTGTAGGCTCCAGTTTGCTGTTAAGTGAATTACATATTGATTCACTTATGCAACTTGCATTTATGTTGGAAATATTGCTGACATCTGAAAGAGTACGACCTACATATTTTGAAAACATGTATAAATTTATGGGAGATAAAATAATCGTCATTATATATTGTCTATGGATTAACTTTTCTTACAAATATAGGGCAATAAACAACTTCCAAAGTAAGATTCAGGGGTGTTTACTGAAATCTTAGTGGCAAAGTATAAAAAGGGAAAATGAAATTAATTAAGCCTCTTATCTTATTTAAATGAAAATAGATTTAACACATTTTCCTAATAGTGTCTTGTTTCCCATAAAAATCTGAAGTTGCTGACTTTAAGGTCCAAGGGGCTTACATTTGAAAAAATATTTTAAACATTTTGCCAACACAACACCTACAAAATAGAAACAGTTTCAATTTTTATACAAATACAGACGATCTATAACAATTGCAGCAAAACCGTAAATTAAGGAAAGATTAATATATGCATGTCAGTAATGTTTAAAAGATTAATACTTGTATCTTAAGCCTCCATCTACCATTGTTCTTAATTTCTTTGATCATCTTTTGCATTACATCAGGGTATAAAAGAAAGCATTCATTCATTCTAAAAAAAAGTTATGAACAGTTCAGTACTAACTTTTTACACAATTTGACTATTATACAATTATGCCTAGAAGCACAGCAAACAAGAAAAAGAAATTCCCTATCTCAGTGATTCTATTAACATACTGATTATTACACAGAAATATGACTGTCTTCAGAATATTTAATCTCAGTGAGACTCACTATCAATTGTGTTGATGTGGCCAGTAGGAGTCGAAGAATTGGGCATAGTCTTTGCTTCTGGCCTAGGTTCTGTCTTGTACATGGATTCATCCTGACAAAAACCTTTCTCGATACTGTCAAAAAACCACTGCGTGGTCACACAGTGTACATTCCATCTCTTGGCACACTCATACTTCTGACCTGTAGCGTTAAGAAAGAAATAGAGAAAACAGGAGAAACCAAGAAATGAAAACCATTAAAATCTATCTTTGCAGAAATATTCAAATTATAACAGGTTAATTTTTTTTTTTTGAGATGGGGTCTCACTGTGTTGCCCAGGCTGGAGTGCAGTGGTGAGATCTTGGCTCACTGCAACCTCTACCTCCCTCCTGGGTTCAAGCGATTCTCCTGCCTTAGCCTCCTGAGTAGCTAAGATTACAGACACGTGTCACCATGTCTGGTTAATTTTTTTGTATTTTTAGTAGAGACGGGGTTTCACCATGTTGGCCAGGTCTCAAACTCCTGACCTCAGGTGATCTGCCCGCCTTGGCCTCCTAAAGTGCTGGGATTACAGGCGTGAGCAACTACACCTGGCTGTAACAGGTTATTTTAAAAACCTATCAACAAAATTAAAGTTACCAGTACTTACTCTTAAACAGTATGCTACATAGTTTATTACAAAGTAGTATTTTAGCTTACTGCCTAATTATATTTTCTATGTGTTGTATAAATACACATGCCATGTGAGAGGGTTTATCTTTTACACAAACTGCAGGAAGACAGGAGCAACTGTGGGGTAACAGAATTAATACTGGACTTGGGTTTGCATATAGGCTCCATCATTTACTTTCTTTAAACCAGCTTGTACAATGTGAAAATTGTAAATGTGTGCAATATAATAAATTCTAACTTTGAACAGACTATTCCAATGTCAACAGGCTTCTACTTAAAGTCCAGGATAGATAAGCCAATAGATAAATTACGTTAAAAATATGTATCTTTTTATTACCTTAAAAATCTTTAATACAATGTTTTTGAAGCAGTATCACAGAGGAATTGAGGTCAATATGTCACATGAAATGTTTTTTGGCATTCTTGAGAGAATCAACAATGAACAGTCTTCAGATTCAGAAAAAGAACAGCAGTATCAACTCTACTCACAGTGATCCTATCACAATTGGCCATACCCAAAGTTCTGACTTAAGGACAATTACCATTTAATCTTAATTTCTTCTCAATCTAGGTAGCTTAGTAAAACACGGTACACATATAAAAGGCAATAATAAAAACATTAACAAAACTCATCTTTTATCAATTTGTGTATATTTTAAGAGTGCTGATAAAAAATCATCCAGAATAATGTTATGGAACACCAAACCTAACAGCAGTTTTAAAGAATTTTTCTTGTTGGTAATGTCTTTTTCGTTTTTTACTGCCTCATGTTCCGCAAGGTGTGTCTTCCAGTTAAAACTTGTAGTTCATTCAGTCAAACTAAAACTAAGTTAAGCCTTTTTAAATTAGTCATTAGAAAGAAATGCCAATTAGCTATATTTATTAGTTTTCCTGTTATTTACCCAAACTTCTTGTCATTATTTGGTAATTGTGTGAGGAACATTTTTAAAAAATCAAAAGATACAAAAGTAGGCTTAAATAAAACATCACTAAAAGTTTTTGGTTTTTTTATACTTACTCAATGACCTGAATAAATATGAAAGAAAGTCATATAATCGGTTTATAGATTGTGACCCAAACTACCTTTGCAAGATGTTAGAGAAAACAGTATCAAACTAGATTAATGACATGTCAGAAGTAAAAGCTGTTCTGTAAAGATGTTAAAATATGAAATACTAGTGGCTGGGCATGGTGGTTCATGCCTGGAATCCCAGCACTTTAGGAGGTCGAGGTGGGCAGATCGCTTGAGGTCAGTTAGAGGCCAGTCTGGCCAACATGGTGAAGGCCCGTCTCTATTAAAAATAAAAAATTATCCAGGCGTGATGGCAGGTGACTGTAATCCCAGCTACTCGGAAGGCTGAGTTGGGAGAATCACTTGATCCCGGGAGGCAGAGGTTGCAGTGAGCTGACATTGTGCCACTGCCCTCCAGCCTGGGCAACAGAGCAAGACTCTATCTCAAAGTAAATAAATAAATACAAATAAAATACTAAATACTAGAGAAAATGTTTCATTTGTCCCTTTGTGAAACACAGTTTTACCTTTTGGTTCTTGCACAATGAGGTGTGTACATTCATTCATTTTCAATTGTCCCATGTATTGACCTCCATGCTTAACCGTGAGTTGCTGAACTTCCTTCCTGTCTAAGCCACATAAGCCAGTCACACAGATTATGCAACCAAGAAAAATAGGACACTTGAAATCTTCCATATTTATATCAGTGTATCTAGTTATTTTTCTGTGGGAATGAAATGGTTAAAAAAGAAAATATTAAATTTACCAGAAGAATAATGAAAAACACAAATACCACTATTGCTTTCCTCATTTTTTAGGATTTAAAATCATTTTTTTACAAAGGAGAACCACCAAACAGAATTACACTAATTGCTCACCGAGTTCAATAACATGTCTCTAACACAAAGTAATTGTTTCAGATACAGTCTCTCAAAACCATTTTAAGGGAAAAATATACATTTCCTTCACTCTAGCCCTTGCTGGTCACAGTGGTATATTTTCCAAAATTGTAAGTCTGCATCTCTACTTAAAAACCCAAAGGTAATTTGGTTGCCTATTAGAAAAATGAACTTTTTAATCTTCCCATTATTCTATATAAGTAAAAGCAATGATTTCTGGCAAAATACCAACAAAAATATCATTATTCTGTTGCCATGCAAGGCAGATGTGCTGATGAAGTAATCACATTGGGAATGAGAGTTGCTGACATGGAGACATACTTAGGATATGCCGCATGGTGTTGAAAACAAGCCCAGAAAAATGCCGATATAATTCATATGCCAATAGAATTCTGTGGTATTTGGTCTTGTGGTTGTTTATCTAGTTGCAGGGGAACTAAAGTGCGCCCCTTGAAATAAGCTCTAAGCTCCATGAGGGAAGTGACTATCTGTTTTGCTTACTAAATATAACTAAAGCCTAGCTCGGGTCAGATATGTAAAATGGGCTCAGTTAACATTTATTAAATGATCACATCTCAGCTGATGACTTACATATGTTTATATTCAACCTTACATATGCCATTTTTTGGAAGGAATGCAACTGCCAAAATGACTAATTTATTCTCTATCTTAACACACGGGAATGGAGTTGAAGGATAATGCAACATAAAAGCTACAGAATTGCCAAACTCGTTTTCTCAATATTTCAGAAACATTTACAGCTGAGAACTTTATCGCCAAAGCATTTATCACTCTGTAGCTAATGATAAACCCTTAGCCCATTCTATGCCTGTCAACTTATGTCTTGGTAATAAGAGCTTGTAGATCCTGTTCTTCTGTTTTCGCTGGAGAAAACAGTAATGACACTATTTTTTTCCCTGAATGATAAATCCAAAGAGTATATCACATGCCAAAAATGACTGAATGCATCATTTTTTCAAATCTAGAAAATATAAAAATGTCTTTCTTACTTCTCTTGTGACTTCTCCCAAAGTGTTTTTATCCAAGAGGGAAGCAAAATAGGTTTCTTCAGGTTTGCAGCAACTAAGTATTTTTTGCTACCAACTTCTCCCGCAATAAGGTGAGTTACTGATACGTTAAGGTCTCTGTATACTCGTCCGCCCATCATTTGTACATATTTATGAACTTCTTCCTGTAGCCCCAAAAGAGAACACATTAATACTGAAGCAAACAATATTGCTTCCATTTTTATACACGATCTCATAAATGCATTTTACTTTTGATAGTTTGAACACATAAGTGTTACATAACATTATAAAGTTAAACAATTAACCAAATTATTTTTTGGGAGATAAATATGAATTATATTTTAAAAAGATTATTTTCCTATATTTATCCCTTTCAACTCCATGAATGTATTAAACTATTATACAGAGCATGTATAAATCTTTGCTTCTATATATTTTAATATACATGTGTATTTTTAACAACATAAATTGTATCTATATAATATATAAATACATGTTTTAGCCAGGCTTGGTGGTGCATGCCTGTAGTCCCAGCTACTCAGGAGGCTGAGGCATGAAGATTACTTGAGCCCAGGAAATCAAGGTTGTAGTGAGTTGTTATTGTGCCACTGCACTCCAGCGTGGGTGACAGTAAGACCTTGTCCCAAATATATATATATATATATATATGTACTTCTATAGCTCTCTCTCAGAATGATTTTTGTTTTTTGTTTCCGAGATGAAGTCTTGCTCTGTCGCCCAGGCTGGAGTGCAGTGGCGTGATGTTGGCTCACTGCAACCTCCGCCTCCCGAATTCAAACAATTTAGAATCCTTTTTTTAAAAGGCTGTCTACCTATAGCTGAAAAAAATGTAAGTGATTTAAAAATGAGTGTCCTTTTAAATTAAAACAAAAAATTTAAAGTAGCCAGTTTTCAACAAAAGAAATTCTATATTCAATTTACTTAAAAAAGTATATGTATACATATATGCACACTGTGGTTGTATAGTGAACTTTGTTAAAAGTCACGAACAATAAATGGAAGGTCTTTTATCTTCTATGCAGTGAAAAATTAAGAATAAGAAATACATAAATTGTTCAATCATGATGAGGTCAATATCTACCCTTTTTTCTTTTTCCAGACTTGTACAAGATACGGTCACATCAGACATAACCATATTATAAACTGGATGTTCGGCTCTTGGGACACATCGCTGGTGGTGCATACAAAATATGACTACTTGTGGACCAACAATTCTGCAGCCAAGCTACGAAAGAGAGAAAAGTTTACATGAGTTAAGAAGGAAAAGACCACCAGTCTTACCAAATTACATTTTGTAACATTCACCAATTCTTTACCAAAGTTGATGATCACTGTGGAAAAATCAGCAAATTGTTATAAGAAAAAAATAAAGACGACTATATAATTTCTCAGATATACTATACATTAAACACTCACACACAAAAGCAAATCAAACAATGCAAACTATCAAAAGAAATAAACTTCAGGCCAAGCACAGTGGCTCACGCCTGTAATCCCAGCGCTTCAGAGAAGGCCAAGGGGGGTGGATCACCTGAGGTCAGGAGATCCAGACCAGCCTGGCCAACACGGTGAAACTCTGTCTCTACTAAAAATACAAAAATTAGCCGGGTGCAGTGGTGGGCACCTGCAATCCCAGCCTCTAGGGAGGCTGAGGCAGGACAATTGCTTGAACCCAGGAGGCAGAGGTTGCAGTGAGCTGAGATCACATCACTGCACTCCAGCCTGGGCGACAGAGTAAGACCCTATATCAGAAAAAGAAAAGAAACTTCAAGAGCCCCTTTCACTCAAAACTGCCTTACTGCTTACACCTATAAGCCCAATACTTTGGGAGGCTGAGGTGGGAGGATCACTTGAGCCCAGGAGTTCAAGACCAGCCTGACCAACATCGAGAAACCCCGTCTCTACTAAAAATACAAAAACTAGTCAGGTGTGGTGGTATACATCTGTAATCCCAGCTATTCAGGAGGCTAAGGCACAAGAATCACTTGAACCAAGGAAGCAGAAGTTGCAGTGGGCTGAGATCGTGTCACTGCACTAAAGCCTGGGCAACAGAACAAGACGCTGTCTCAAAAAAAAAAAAAAAAAAGCCTACTGTAACATAATTAGCCTTTCAATCCTGGTCTTGCCAAACCAAAAGAATGCCAATGTACTCATAAGTTGCATAATACTTCATAATCGGCAAAGAATGTATGTCAACTGAAGCAAAGATAAACCAAAAAACAGACTACCAAAGGAACACACTAGAAGTCAGCAAACCTTTTTGAGGTGATCAAAGACAATGCCACTAAAAGGGTCACAGATATAAAGTGATCTATCATTCTCCTTTATCTTCAATGCCTCTTCTTCTGTAATAATCTGAAGATATTCTTCTGATTGGAATTCTTTTATGGACTGAAAGAAAAAATAAAATAAGAATGTACCTGAAATGACTCCCCTTGTATTTAGGTCCTATTCAAATTCCATCTCAAATGCAGCCTTTTCCCTATTGAAAATCACCATCATGTCTCACTTAGACCTCTGCAGAAAGCTCCCAAATGGTCTTTTTCCCTCCCTTGCCCTAAATCTGTTCTCTACACAGCAGTTAATAATCTTTTTAAAAATACAAGTCAGATCATGTCACTGCCTGCTCAAAACCTAATGTCTTCACACCGCACCCAGAATAAAATCCACATTTCTTACTATAGCCTTCAAGACAACACAGTCTGGTTCCTGCCTATCTTCCCACCTTTACCTCCTACTTCTCGTCTCCCTTGCTTACTCTATTCCAGCCACTCCCACTTTCTTGCCTGCCCTGGAACAAGCCAACCATAACCTCATTTAGACGCTCTGCTCTTGATCTTGCGGCAGGGAATACTCTTTTTCCAAGTTTTCACCTGACTTAATCCCCCACTTCAATCAGGTCTGCTTAAATGTCACCTCCCCAGAGATGCCTATCCTAACCATGCTTTCTCAAATACCCTTCCTCTACCCTTTTAGTCTATTTTATTTAAAAATACATATATATATAGTTTTGTCTCTCTCCCCTGGAAGTTTCGTTATGTTTGCTACTATATCCTGACACCCAGTAAGCACTCAAAAATGTTCTGAACCAATTTTGAGGTCCTTATGTTAAATACAGTAATCCCTTTAAAACTGTAAGTCAGATCATGTTTACTCTTCTGATTGAAACCCTCCAATGGCTCTCCACTGAGAGAAAAATGGCCCACAAGGCCCTACATGACCTCTTTACCATTATTCTCTGACACATTCCTTAGCACTCTTCCCCCATCCCTCACTTACTACACAACAGAACACTAAACTTGGATAGAGACTACAGACACTTTCCCAGGGGCTGTATAACATTCTCTGCCTGAAACATTCTTCTCCAAATATCTGCAAAGCATCTCACCTCCTTCACGTTTACTCAAATATCTTTTCCTCCATAAAGCCTACCCTGATGGCACCCTATTTAAAATTATAACCCCCTTTTCTTCCCACCCCCAAGAAACATCCTCTGGAACCCCTTAACCTGTTTTGCTTTTCTCTCTTCCCAATTTATCATGTCTGATTAGTGTCTATGTCCTCCTGTTAGAATGTAAGCTCTGAGAGAACAGAAATCTTTGCCTGTTCTGATCACTGATAAATCCCAAGTACTAGAGAAGTGCCTATCAAATCATGAACACTTCAATAAATACTTGCTGAATGAATGAAATTTTAAAAAATCTGCTACAAATGCTTCTCAAACTTTAATGCACACTGACGATCTTGTTAAAAATGCAGATTCTAAGTGGTGAGTCTGGATTGGAGGCCAAGATTCTGCATCTTGAACAAACTTCCAGGCCATGCTGATACTGCTGAGATCTGTGAGAAGCAAGGCTCTACATCACCTCTACTATCATCCAATTATCACACTGTACATAATAAAACATAATTTTTAACAACCAAAAAATTTTCAAGTATGACCAGTATACGACTGACTCAAATTTTTACAGCACACAAAGGACCACTCTGGTTAGGAGGCAAATGAAAGCAACTTAATTTCCAAAAACTGCAGGTCAGTCACATTAAACAGCAATGAGATAATAGACTTCCAGCCCCCCGAAATACATAATAATGTACTTAGATCAATTCAAAAATATGTAATAATGATATATCTGTATTAACGTAGACTATTAAATTATTATGAAAGTGAAATATCTACTTCTAAGACATAAAGCCCAACAAATCAAAAACACTTAAAAACAAGAAAATGAATTCACGGTATTAAGACGTTTTCAACTCTTACCTCGAGAGCTTTAAAAAAACATTTGGAATTGTCTGAAGACTTTAAAAACTTCACAAAAAACGGTTCTTTGTCATTTCTGGACATTTCTGAACTGTCAAAATAAAGGAACCATTAACAAGAACAAAACCACATTAGGTATAAAGTTCCATGTTTAACCCACCTATTTTTCCATGCAGGCAAGAATGCCTAAAGACAGACATTCTGGCTCTGCCGGTGAATTCGTCAAAGGCATTTGTAAGAAACCCTGGAATGTGCCCTTGAACCCATCATTTAACTTCCTCCGTTTTCTTTGGCAAAGCCAAAGAAAAAGATGCCAACACCAATCCTTGCAAATCAGAGAGCAAAATTAACCCGAATTGAATACACTGAGGAGGGCCCTGCTATGAAGGCTCTAAGCCTTCTAAGCCAATGGACATTCAATTGCACTTGTTTTATGGATACACAGAGTGCATCTGTCCCTGCGGACACCCACGGCCTGCGAGGTTCGTTCACCCCTCAGTAAACAGATTTTAAATATAAACATGGAAGCCAGTTAGCATGGTCTTTGCCTCTGCATAAGGCCAGATGCTCCAGTTCCCAGCTCCAGAAAAAGGCCTGGCTCTGGGATCACGGAAGCCACGTCCTTTAGGTGTCAAAGGCCCACCCGCCAGTCCCAGGGCCAGTTACTAGGACAGGAAAAGAGGGTCCTGAAGGCCATAGAAGGCATCGCGAACCCCAGTTGGGGCCGGGGAGGAGCTGAGTCCCCACTCCGCGCCTTACTTACCTCGTTGGGGCCTCGGGGTCTCCGGGCGGCGAGTCGGGGGACGCGCTGCCCGCAGTGCGGTGGCTGGGGTCGGGCGCCAGCCCGGCGCACAGCCCCCTCCCCCGACTCGGCGCCGCCCCTACCCCAAAGCAAACGATGGAGAACCCGGAAATTGCCCAGAACGGAAACCGACTTTCGCGCCAACCGCGCGGCTGCGCTCGCCTTTTCCGGTGGAAGTGACGCCATCCGCAGCTGCGGCAGGAGAGCGGAAATGTCAAAAGTGGAGGTGAGCGGTCCGTGGGTGGTAGGGAGTCAGGGAAAGCTTGGGCCGGATCCCTTGGGTTAGGGCTTTGCTGGGCAGGCCTACTCTCCGCGGCGAGTAGGCCCAGCGCCGTCGGTTCAAGAGGTAGGACCACAAGCCAGGAATACTCCTTTACTGTTAAAAAAGCCACGGAAAGAAAGGATGTCCTCAATAGATGTACTTACTTTATACCTGCCTTATACCAGGTATGCACGGAAAAACGTATTATCCAAAACAATTCCTTGAGGCAAATAGTGGTAGTTCCATTTTGCAGATGTAAAAACGGAGGAAGTTAAATGATGGGTTCAAGGGCACACGGCTAGTAAGTGGTAGAATTAATAACTGCATCCAGGTCTTCTGACTACGGACTGGGTGGTTTCCCTCCAACACAGCAGGAATAGAATCACTGCCTAACACAGCCACAAGATGGCAAGGGAAGAAAGGATGACCTACTACACAGCTAATGTCTTTGCCAAGATCGTCAGTGGTCTCCCCTCCTCCTCCCCTTCAGTGGACATCTCCGTTCTCTTTCTCTGCATCTGCCTCGTACTGGGGAGATTCTAGGACTGAACCTAAGGTTCAAATGGCAGAGAGCAAAGGGAGAGGGGGTAAAATGGGCCTGCAAAACCTTAGCTCAGTGGTAACTAGTGGTAAACTGATTAGTTGTTGCTTCTTTTCATTTTATTCTTTAAAAATATTTTTTTTCTTATTTTATAAAATCTTCTAGCCACTATACTAATGCGGATCATTTTATTCTTGACTGCTGAGATTGAGAAAATGACTTTGGATTTACTAATGTAAAAGTATAATGCCATGTCCCTTGATCGTTTTTGTTTTTCTTTTCTCTTTAGAGCCTAAAGATAGTAGTGAGCAGCTTGAGTCTTAAGTGTTTGAATACAACGATGGAAGGTGACAAGGATTCTTTGCTTGGCCAAACTTTAGTCAGACTCCTCAACATTCTCATAGGTTTATCTGTGTATTTCCTTGGAAAATCCAGTTAGAACCCTCCACGCTCAATATCTGATCAGGTTCCTCATCCTCTACCATACTTAGGTGATGTCTGATCACCTTCACCTATTTTCAGCAAGAAACCCCTTTACTCCTGAAGTTCCTTCTTAGTAATATTGTATCCAGTGACCCCAAACTTTTGTTCCTTGGCTATAAATTCCCACTTGCCCATGCTGTATTTAAAGTTGAGCCCCCTCTCTTTCTCCTAATTCGGCATCCCATTGCCATGGTTGCTATACGTATCCTGATGGTCCTGAATAAAATCTGTCTTACTATGCTTTAATAAATTTCTATCATTCATTTTTTATTTATTTATTTATTTTTTATAAAAAATGAGTCAGAATCAATTAACACTGGGGCTCAAAGGTAAAGACCTATTGCTGGGGGAAGGGTGAAGAAAGCCTTAAAAACTAAAAACAAAAATCACTAGAGGTGGAAAAAAAAAATAAACCACATTAATTGTTAAGGTGCAAATCTGACCTGAATCTGTAATAATAATTAATATTTCTGTTAACTGTAAAGGGCACTTTACAGTTAACATGGGACTCCTCACACTATTCCCGTTTACTCTTTTCAGCAACCCTATAATAGATGGGTATCATTGTCTCATGTTATGGAGATGGGGAAAGTGAAGTTCAGGGACTGTGTCACTTGCCCGTGCCTTTCCTGACACACCACACTGCTCCTGGGTACGTGCTGTCTGCCCATCTATGTGTGAAGGTCCACACCAGGGAGGGAGCCCATTCCTGGCCTTTCTGGCCCAAGTAGAGACCTCACACAAGAAGGAGATTCATAGATGCTGCTCATGAAGATGGAGAAAATGCACCCTTTAGCTTTTAGCCAGCCGGAACTTGATAGCAGAGGAGTGACCTGTCTTTAGAGTAAGAGTTCACCACTAGGGGCAAAGTTCTCCCATCGTGTGTCTCGAGACAAGCAGAGAGGATCTGTCTCTAGTACCTACTCCTGGAAAATGGATAGAGCAGTGGTTCTGATGTGTAGTCTCTGGGCCAGCAGCATCAGCATCTCCTGGGAATTTTGGGGGAATGAAAATTCTTGGGCTCAACTTCAGACCTATTAAGTCAGGAACACTTGGGGTAGGGCTAACAATCTGTGCCCTTCAGGTGATTTTGATACACATTTAAGTTTGCTTGAACAGCAGTCCTTCAGGAAAGGGTGAAAATGGTTAGTCATTTCTCAGTATGCACTGAGGATTGATTCCAAGGCCCCCTGCCGATAACAAAATCTGAAGATGCTCGAGTACCGTATATATATGCACATACTCCCATGTACTTTTTTTTTTTTTCTGAGACAGAGTCTCACTCTGTTGCCCAGGCTGGAGTGCAGTGGCACGATCTCGGCTCACTGCGATCTTCACCCCTGAGGTTCAAGCGATTCTCCTGCCTCACTCTCCCGAGTAACTGTGATTACAGGCGTCTGCCACCGCACCCAGCTAATTTTTGTGTTTTTAGTAGAGACGGGTTTCACCATGTTGGCCAGGCTAGTCTTGAACTCCTGACCTCGTGATCCACCTGACTCAGCCTCCCAAAGTGCTGGGATTACAGGTGTGAGCCACTGTGCCTGGCCACTCCCATGTACTTTAAATAATCACTAGGTTACTTATAATACCTGATGCTATGTAAATACTATGTAAACAGTTGTTATACTGTTTTTTAAAATTTTATTTTTTATTGTTTTTCTTTTTCCACTATGGCAAATTTTACACAAAAATTGTAATTTTTTTTTCTGAATATTTTCGATTCCCGATTGGTTGACCTCCTCAGATGTGGAACCCACAGATACAGAGAACTAACTGTATATGGGTTTGTGGTCCCTGAAGACTTTGGTGAAAACAGGGAAAGGTTGTGATATGACCTTGGAAGCTGAGGTTTTGGTGTTTGCTTTGGCAGCATATTTACTGAAAAAAAAAAAAAAAAGAAATGATACGGAGATTAACATTGCCCATGTACAAGGATGACATGCAAATTTGTGAAGCATTCCATATTTGCCGGTCATGGTGTTTCACGCCTGTAATTCTAGTACTTTAGGAGGCCCAGGCTGGAAGATCACCTGAGGCTGCTAGTTTAAGACCAGCCAAAGCAACCTAGCAAGACCCCCATCTCTAATATTTACAAAAATTTTTTTAAAAGAAGCTGGGGACCGGGTGCTGTGGCTCACATCTGTAATCCTAGTACTTTGGAAGGCCAAGGTGGGCAGATTGCTTGAGCCCAAGACTTTGAGACCAATCTGGCAACATGGTAAAACCTCATCTCTACAAAAAATACAAAAATGAGCTGAATGTGGTGGCGGGCATCTGTAGTCTCAGCTACTCGGGAGGCTGAGGTGGGAGGATCACCTGAGCCTAGGAAGTTGAGGCTGTGGTGAGCCATGATCATGCCACTGCATTCTAGCCTGGGTAGCAGAGTGAGACCCTGCCCCCTTCCTCCCTTAAAAAAGAAAAGAAAAGAAAAGAAAAGAAAAAACTGTAGTTGGGGTTGGGAATTAACTTTCCCCTCACTTTCCTGGCATTTAGGGTCAGTTTCCTCTTTCTCTGGCACTTCTGTCACCTAGAGCCAGTCTCTCTAGACCCTGCTTGGGATGAGATTACAGGCAACTTTATCTGTTTATAGAATGGGAAAGGAGGCCAGGAGCGGTAGCTTATGCCTGTAATCCCAGCACTTTGGGAGGCTGAGGTGGGCAGATCATCTGAGGTTGGGGGTTCGAGACCAGCCTGACCAACATGAAGAAACCTGTCTCTACCAAAAATACAAAAAATTAGCCAGGCATGGTGGTAGGCACCTGTACTTGGGAGGATGAGATAGGAAAATCACTTGAACTCAGGAGGCGAAGGTTGCGGTGAGCCGAGATCGCACCATTGCACTCCAGCTCGGGCAAAAAGAGCGAAACTCCATCTCAAAAAAGAAGAATGGGAAAGAAATCACAGGAAACAAATATGACTAAATAGTTACTTTTACAATGTGGGTGGTGGGAATATGAATATTTCTTATTATATTTTACTACATAGATAATATTTCTCAAAATTAAAGCCAAACTAAAACTAGGTTTTTTGAGTGATAGAGTTTTACATTTGTTTCCAATGCCGTAAATGAATATATATAAATAAATGAATGTACGATTTGTTTTTATTTTTGTTTTGAACTGGAGTCTAACTCTGTCACCCAGGCTGGAGTGCAGCGGCATGATCTCAGCTCACTGTAACCTCTGCCTCCTGGGTTCAAGTGATTCTTCTGCCCCAGCCTCCCAAGTGGCTGGGACTATAGGCACGTGCCACCATGCCCGGCTAATTTTTGTATTTTTAGTAGAGATGGGGTTTCACCATATTGGCCAGGCTGATCTTGAACTCCTGACCTTGTGATTCGCCCGCCTCGACCTCCCAAAGTGTTGGGATTACAGGCACGAGCCACCACGCCTGGCCTTGAATGTACAATTTAAAAGTGAAATTAGTAAATGATATTTATCACTACAGAAATAGTCTGATTAGCAAAACATTTGTTTAAACTATGGTCTTCAGTAACCTGGAAGATAGAACATAGGCCTACTAAGTCTGCTGAGCTCTAGTGAAGAGGAGGTAAAATGGAAGATCAGCAGCACATTCTATTCTATGTTGGTTGCTACTGGCTGCATTTAATTAGGTAAGCAAAAGACAAGCTCAGGGAATTGGCCTGTTTGCAAACAAAAATAAAGATAATTTAAAAATCCGGGCAGGTGCAGTGACTCACACCTTTAATCCTAGCACTTTGGAAGGCTGAGGCAGGAGAATTGCTCGAGGCCGAGAATTCAAGACCAGCCTGGGTGACACAGCCAGACCTTGTCTCTCCAAAAAAGTGTTTTGTTTTGTTTTTTTAATTAACTAAGTGTGGGGGACACACCCCTGTAGTCCTAGGTACTGGGAGGCTGAGGTGGGAGGATTGCTTGAGCCCAGGAGTTTGAGGTTACAGTGAGCTATGATCTCACTATTGCACTCTAGCCTGAGTGACAGAGCAAGACCCTGACTCAAAAAAAAAAAAGAAAAAAAAAAATTCAAGTATGTGAGATTTTGCAAAGTTGGAAAAGCTGACTTCATCTGTGTCCTAAAAACAAGAGATAAACCTAAGAAAGGTTTTGAGCAACAAATGCCCATTACAACCCGGCTCTGTGGAAAAGATCTACTTAAAGAATATGGTCCTCTCACCCAAGCTAGGTAGGCACCATCAACTGAGAGAGAGGTATGGGGCCAAAGATAGCGATCAGGTGTGAAAATTTTGTCTAGGAAAGAACTGGGGAGGGGACTACTTATGTAGAAGAACAACTCTGCCATGGCTTCCCCTGTTGATAAGCTTACACTTATCAATAGAGGCAAAGGCTTGAATTGCAACTTCTCTGAGCCCTGGCAGAACACCTTGTCATCCTTAAAGGAGGTGTCTAAGGAGCTACTAGAAAGGCATCTCTCACTCGCCTTTCTGTCTCTCCTAAGAGGCCGTCATGACATAGTTTCTCATCACCTCCCAGGTTTTGAGGAGATATGGGGCTTTCTGCCTCACTCCCCTCATGATAGGACTGCAGAATATAAAAGCACTAGCTACCATCTAGATTTGGCTCCTTGGTAATAGAGTATCCTACAACTCACATTGCCATCATCAGACCCAGGGAGATGACATCTTTCACTTATTCTTCTCTGTTGCTATCTATGGAAGTAATAAACCATCTAAATCTAAAATTGTCTCAAGTATATTCACTGGTGGAATCAGGCCCTACCCTTGACCTTGTTTTGTATGTGTGAGGTTGACAGCCACCATGTGAAACTGACTGGAACCAAATAGATCTGAAGATTACGAACATTTTGAGGTAATTGCTTTCTGAACCCAACCAGAAACCTGGAGTATTCAGACTTTGATTTAATCCTCAAATTTTCGTAGCACAAGTAGGTGAAAAGTCATACAGCCCCAAGGAGCACAAACTCCTCAATACTGAGATATGGATAGAGAGGGTAATAGAAAATGAAGATCCTCCCAGAAGGAAGCACCAGGGATCTTGAAGAGCAATGAGCAAAGGAGCTCCTGTAACAGAACAGAATCTGATCTAAACAGAACCCCCAATAGAGAGCCTCCTAGTGCCTGCCCAACTTCAAAATTGATACTGACTAATGATGGCTATGGGTCTCCACTGCTCCCTTTTCTGAAAAGGAGTTTTATTGTTGTTATTTTGTTTGTGCCTCCCCGTTCCCCACTGTGTAGCAGATGTGTGCTTGGGCAGGGAAGGACAAAAACATTGTCTTTTGAGTCGTATGTTACTGGTTGATTCTGGCAGAGACCATGTAGAAACCCTTAGTGTCTCACCCATACCCCCTCACCCTTAGCATTAATGCACATTAGGAAACTTCCAGCTGCCAGCATCTGTGTTCATTGCATGAAGGCATTCTCTGGCACCAGGAATCTGCTCTGCCACCTGCACAGTAGGCCAGAGGGCTAAAGGATTTATGACCCACAGGAAAAAAAACCCTCAAATGATGGCTGACAGGAGTTGATGCACAAAAACCCTTGTTTGCATGTCCCATGGATGGGATATCTACTCGGACTCTCATGGTTTCCTCAGGGGAATTAAGGCCCAGGGTCCACAAGTGGCACAGTGGCAATTGACTTGTTAACACATTCTTTGGATGCCTTTCTCCCTGTCTCGCATCTGTATTTTATTTTCTTCTCTCCCCCCTCCCCCGCCCCCAAACTGAGACGGAGTTTTGCTTTGTTATCCAGGGTGGAGTACAGTGACGCGATCTCAGTTCACTGCAACCTCTGCCTCCCAGGTTCAAGCAATTCTCTTGAACCTCCCGAGTAGCTGGGATTACAGGCACCTGCCACCACACCTGACTAATTGTTTGTATTTTTAGTAGAGACGGGGTTTCACTGTATTGGCCAGGCTGGTCTCAAACTCCTGACCTCAGGTGATCCGCCCATCTAGGCCTCCCAAAGTGCTGGGATTGCAGGCATGAGCCACCGTGCCCAGCCACATCTCTACTTTCTTGCCTGTGTTTCTTGTCAAATAAAACATCTGAGAAGTCTTGTCTAAAACTCCATTTTCTGGGGCTGCTCAAACTAAGACAAAAGACCCCAGACATGTGCTCCCCTTTCATAGTGTTTTGCTGTTGCTGAGAAGTAGTTTCCCAGCCAGGGACTACAGTTCCCATCCTCTTTACAATTGGTGGGGTCATGGGACTGAGTTATGGCCAATAGAATATAGGTAGAAGTGATGTTTGTCACATCCGGGCTTGATCCAGGAAAATTTCTTGCACTACCTTCCAAGCTCTTCCTTATTCTGTCATTTGAATGTCAACACATGGAGCAGTCTTGGAAGCACGTGTTGAAAATGGCAGAACCTCTCTCAGCCTGGATCCCTGAATGACTGAATGGAGCTATGAAAGTGAACTCCCCACTCCCACCCTAACAAATCACCATGATTGCTGCCAGATGGGCTTTATGTTACTAAGAAGTCAACTCCTATTGTGTTAAACCATTAAGATTTTGGAACTTTGCTATTATAGCAGTTAGTGCCAATCCAACCAATTCTGAACTTGGAAACAGTTTAAACAAACACATTGCCCCCATGCCGTTATTACTTCAAGATCCCTTGGAAAGGGGAAGGTGTGAAATTGCTCCAGAGACAAATGCCAGAGGCCACATGAGAAAGAGCATGGACTATGGAAGCAGACTGCCTAGTTTGAATGCCAGCTTGGACACCTACTAGCTACCTGACCTTGGGCAAGTCACTGGTTAACCTCTCCGTGCTTCACTTTCTCTCTGTACAAAAAGGGGATGCCAATAACTTTGTGGGGTTACTATCAATTAACATTTGGGAAGCACTTAGCACCCTGCCTGGTACACAATTAATAATAAATCTATACATCCCAAGTTTTCCAAAGGTCATCTTTGCCATGAAGTTTTTAGACTGTTTTCCACCATACAAGCATCATACCTTCTGCTTTGCTATTTGTGAGAGCCTGCACCAAAGCACAGAAATGACTTTAGCACTTTGGATGTCCTATCTTTGCAATATGACTTTGTCTCAGTACACATGAAGTTTTCAGAGTTTGACCTAATCTAGGGTCGGGGGCACAGTGGCTGCTATTGGATTTAGGCTGTGTTAGTTTTAGGTGGATAATTAACCTTAGAAGGAATGATCACCTCTGGACTTTATTTGGTTTTTCTCCATAGGTCTGCAGAGGAGATTGCTCAACCCACTTTTGAGACATTCGTGTGCATTTATTGATCTGTGATTTTTTGAGCCCAATATTATAGCAGACACTATTTTCCAACCTTGTATTAGAATGTTGGACAAGAAAAAAGTGATCTCTGCCCTCATAGACCCTATTTCCTTTCAAATGTTTGAATAAGTGAAGGGAGAGCCAGGACAGTTGAAGATGAACCACTTGGCACAAAGTCAGAGGGAATCTGGCTTTGCCTGAGCACAGGATCACTGCTGGCTTACAGAGAAACCAGCCGAGCTGATGGCAGTTTCAGGGCTGGGAAAACAGAAGTGGAGGCAAGATCCCAGTGAGAAGGGAGGAGCAGAGAACTAAGCTTGACAAAGGGCCAGTTTTCTCCTTAAGATACTTGGCACAATTTGAAGTTCCATGGAATGGGAGATAAAAAGATAATGCTACACCTGGAAGAGGCTCCAATAAATATATCAAGTATATGAGTTTCCTGTTACTATTGTAAAAAAAACTTAATATCTTACAGTTTTGGAGGTTGGAAGTCGGAAATGGGTCTCACTGGGCTTAAATCAAGATGTCAGCAGGGCTGAGTTCCTTTCTGGAGGCTCTGTTTCTACATTTAAAGAACCCTTATGATGATATTGGCCCACCTGGATAATCAGGCAATACATTTCTAAATAAACCATGAGTTGAATAAGAAATCACAATAAAATTAGAATATATTTTGAACTGAAAAACCATGAAGTTATAATATATCAAGAAAAGGAATGCTTATAGGGAAATTCATAGCCTTCATCACATATAGTAGAGAAGAGAGGCTGAAAAATCAATGACCTTAACTACCTTTAAAAAAAAAAAAAAAAAGCAAGAGAAGCCAAGCACAGTGGCTCACACCTGCAATCCCAGCACTTTGGGAGGCCAAGGCAGGCAGATCACTTGAGGCCAGGAGTTAGAGACCAGCCTGAACAACATGGTGAAACTCCATCTCCACTAAAAAAAAAGACAAAACAGTTAGCCAGGTGCTGTGTCTCATGCCTGTAATCCCAGCTACTCAGGAGGCTGAGGCAGGAGAATCACTTGAACCCAGGAGGCGGAGGTTGCAGTGAGCCGCAATCATGCCACTTCACTCCAGCCTGGGCAATAGAGCGACACTCTGTCAAAAAAAAAAAGAAGAAGAAGAAGACAAAGGAGAAGGAGGAGAAGAAGAAAGAAAGAATAAAGAAGCTAGAGAAAGACCAAAACTCAAAGAAAGTCAACAGAGCAGAAATCAATGAAATAATAAATGAACGTACAATAGAGAAAAACAGCAAAGCCAAGGTGGATTCTCTGAAAAGATTAATGAAATAGGTAAAATCCTGGCAATACTAACCAAGGAAAAGTGGTAACATAAATCACCAATATCAGCAATGAAAACACTAAATACCACATACTAAAAATGTCAAAGGATAAGATCGTGAATGATTTTATATCAATAAATTTGAAAATTTAGATAAAATGGACACATTTGTTTAAAAAAAAAACTTACCAATATTGAAATTTGAAGGATCATAAAGCCTGGATATTTCTCTAGCTATTTAAGAAACTCAATCTGTTATCAAAAACGTTTCCACAAATAAAACTCTAAACACAGGTGGCTTCATTGGTGAAGCCTTGCAAACATTTAAGAAAGAAAGAACGCTATTCTTACACAGTGTCTTCCAGAGAATAAGAAAAGAAGTAGCATATTCCAGTTCATTTTGTGAGCCATTATAACTTTGAAACCAAACTTTTAGTGACATTAAGATAAAGAAAACTGCAGAATGATTTCTCTCACGAACACAAATGCAAAAAAATCCTAAAAAGAAAAGTAAGTTCAGCAACATGTAAAAAAAAAGTTATGCATAATAGCCAAGGAGGGTTTATTCCAGGAGTGTAAGAGTAGTTTAACATTTAAAAATCAATTAAAGGAGTCCAGCGTGGTGGTGCACAGCTGTAGCCCCAGCTACTTGGGAGGCTGAGGAGGGAGGATAACTTGGGCCTAGGAGGTGGAGCCTTCACTGAACTATGATCCCACAGCTGCACTCCAGCCTGGGCAATAGAGCAGGACCCAAGCAAGAAGGAAGGGAAGGGAAAGGAAGGGAAAGAAAGGGAGGGGAGGGGTGAGGAGGGGGAAAGAGAAAGGAAGAATGGAAGGATGGAAGGAAGGAAGGTAAACAGAAAAAAGAAAGAAAGAAAGAAAAAAAGAAAGAGAAAGAAACAATTAGAGGAGTTTACCACATTAACATAAAAAGAAAAGGGAATCATATAAGTATCTTAGATGCAGAAAAAATACTTGACAAAATGCAATACCCATTCATGACCCAAAATTTCGGCAACCCAGGAAGGAAGGAAATTTCCTTAATATGGTTAATAATATTTAAAACAAAACACCAGCAAAAATTTTGCCTAATGGAGAATTATTGAAAACTTTCCCTATCACTACTTCTACTCAATATTGTATTAACAGTTTGGCAGTAACTATTAAAGCTGAACATATATCTACTTCGTGATGTATGGGGAAACCCTGCAGTAATGCATACCTAAGTGCACTAAAAGACATGTAGTAGAATGTGATGTGAGTTCTAGCCAGTGCAGTAAGTCAAGAGGAAAGAGATTCCTAAGGATCTGAAAGGAAAAACCAAAACTGACGTTATCCATATAAGATATAAGGATGTACATGGAAAAGAAACAATTCCAACTGATAAGACAATTCAGCAAGATCACTAGATTCAAGGTCAATATACAAAACCCAATTGTTTTTTTCAGATACTAGCAGCAGATAGAAAATAAAATTAAAATTATATTCACAGCAGCACTATCCTTAGGAGTCCAAACTGAAGACTGCAACGATCAGGAGGAAAGATAAAACGTGCTGCATACACAGTGTAAAATGTGCAATGCTGAGAATGAATAAAGGGCAACTATACACAACATAGGTGAATCTCACACACAGAATCTCCAGTGAAAGAGGCCAAACACAAAATTGTACATATGGTATGATTCCATCTGCATAAAGCTCAAAAATCAGCAGAATTAGTCTATTCTGTTAGAAGTCAAGATAATGGGTACCTTTGTGGGAGGGGGCTGTGCCAGCTCTGTTAACGTTTTGTTTCTTGATGTGGGTGCTGGTTATGTGGATGGGTTCATTTGATGATAATTAAGCAGTACATTTATTTAGGACATGTGACGTTGTATGTATATTTATTATATTTTAATTAAGAGTTCTTAAATTTTTATTTAAATTCAGATTTTCCTCAGGCAGAAGTCAGACTTGAGCAGGATCGCACTGCAGGTGCGAGGAGAGGCAGCCCTCTCTGGGTTCAGCGCTTCACCTGACCTTGGCCTCCCAGAGCTGAGGGCTGCTGGGGACAGTGTCATTTGGGTAGAGTTTCCGAGAGGACCCAGGAGTGGTCCATTCTCTCGATGGAGACCCTTTGGGAGGAAGAGTCTGAGAATCCTTGAGAATTGTGTTCAAAAGGTTGGGTATACGAGAGCGCGTGCTTTCCTGGGGGAAGAGCCCACAGTTTTCACCCTATGGACAGCCCCCGAATCCCAAAGATTTTGTGTTTTTGAGATGTTTAGGAGCTGCTGGGCTGGATGAGGGTCGGGGGGGGTCAGAAACTTGCAAACTAGCAACTCACCTGGGACCCCCTGCGGATCTCTCTCTGGGTTGTAAGGCGACCAGACTAGTGCGCTCCGAAGCTGCTCAGGCTCCGGGGTGCTGCCCCTTCGCCCGAGGTGCAGCCTCGCAGACCCCGGCGCTGGGCAGGGGGCGGGAGACAGTCTCGCATCTTGCAGCCCTCTGGTCCCACTGAAGGCACAAGCTGCTAGCTGCCTGCCCCACGGGAGGAGTGCGAGGAGTAACGAGGGTTACTTTCCCAGGGCAAACCTTTCCCGTGAGGCGCTGCTTGCTCCGGCAGGGTAAAGTCGGACCAGGCGCGAGAGCGGGATGGGTGACGCGCGCCAGCCGCGGAGAATGAGGCTCGCCATCTGCGCCCTGCTGTACGCCGGGGCCCTGGGTGAGTGCGCGCTGGGAGTCGAGGTGGGGGCCGGCGCTGCAGGGTGCTCCGTGGAGGCACTGGGTGCCAGCAGCGGCTCGGTCACAGCGGGACCCTGCGCGACGACCGGACAGCCAGCGGACCTGCAGGGCTGCGATGCACCCCTAAAAGTGCTTTCTCCACGCGGGCGCACCTGACACTTTGGTCCTCCCAGAAACCCATTGACCAGAGAGAGGATTGCAAACTATGACTAGCTGGCCAAATCCTGTCTGCGGCTTGATGTTGTATACACCTAGATGAGCCGAGAATGCTTTTCACATCTTTAAATGGTTGAAAGGGAAAGGCCGGACGCGGTGACTCAGATCTGTAATCCCAACATTTGGGGAGGCCGAGGTGGATGGATCACCTGATGTCAGGAGTTCCAGACCAGCCTGGCCAACATGATGAAACCCCGTCTCTACTAAAAATACAAAAATTAGCCGGTTGTGGTGGCGCGCGACTATAGTCCCAGCTACTCGGGAGGCGGAGGCATGAGAATCTCTTGAACCCGGGAGATGGAGGTTGCAGTGAGCCGAGATCACACCACTGCATTCCAGTCTGGGCGACAGAGTGAGACTCTGCTTAAAAAAAAAAAAAAAAAAAAAAGATTGAAGGGGAAATCTAAAGAGCAATATTATGTGACATGAAAATTATATAAAATTCAAATTTCAGTGTCCATAAATAAAATTTTGTTAGAATGCAATCATGATCATTCAGTTAAATATTGTCTATGGCAGCTTTCAGACTTGTCCAAGTCAAATATCCCCAAGTTTAAAACATTTTATTTGGGAAGCAAGAATTGAAATTCTGGGCATACACACAGACTGGGTTGTCTTCTCTATGTCCAAAGGACAAAGAGAAGATTGGAGGTTTCATAGAAAAGGAGAAATGTTCTTCTAGAAAGTTCATTGGCACAAGTAAAGTTTTGGGGAACTGACAAGTCCTGACTGGTGAGGGACTATAACAGGTAAAATTAACCTTAGAGTGGCAGCTACTTAGCCAGTAGCTGTTAACTAAAACTGGTCTCAGGTTACAATAGGCAGTTTCAGCAGCCGGGCTTGCGAAGAATTTCACATGTGGAGCAATGCTATGAGCCCCGAGTGCTTTTTTGCCCCTGACTTCTCACCGTGTTTTAGTTGGATATGACAAAAACGACCCAGTTCTGTATGATCAACTTTCACAGGCTTCAAGGTCAGAGTTGAGTAGTTGCCACAGAGACTGTGTGGCACATAAAGCCTAAACTATTTACTCTTTAGCCCGTGACAAAATAAGTTCATGACCCCTGGGCTAGAGGCTGTTGATCTCCTTTAAAGTGAAGGAAATGGGGTTAGAGGAGAGAAGGGATTTTCCCCCCCAGGGCTTAAGGGTTATTATTAAGTGCAGGGGAGGAGCAGGTGGGACACATGCTAGGTGTGCCTAACATCTAACCAGAGGAATTTTTCTTGACCCAAACTGGAGAGCACTTCCAGTACTTTTACCATACAACAGAGAGGTAGAGGGATATAGAGAAAAAACAATCACTGTAGAATGAGATCCACCTGTCACTCACTGCTGTGTGACTCTGAGCTCTCCCTTGACATCTCTGAGCTGGTTTCATTCACTAGTAATTGCCTTTTCACAACAAACACACAATTACTGTGAAAATGAGATACTGTGTCTAGTGGCAGGCAGAGTTCTAGGCACAGGTGAGTTTCACTGGTAAAAATCCTGCACATAAATGCAAGGGGCCCCTTCCCGTTTTGCAAGGGTGGGCTCCTCCAGGGCTCTTGGCTGGGTGATTTGAGGAAGAGAGTGATGCAAAGTCAATGAACTCATGCATGTGAAGAGCCCTTCCTGACTCAGCAACTGTTGGTTCTGTCCAGCCCTGGTTCTGTCATGTCTGAGACTGTGGTAAATAATTTCTGGGGTAGGGTATCTTATGTGGGATGAGGGATAACCAGAGCAAGGGCAGAGCAAGAAGAAGGCAGGAAGGGAAGGGGGTGCTGTGGTGGCCCTTCACTGGCTCAGCACTGCCACGTGGGGCCACACAGGGAGCTCTGCTGGGGCTAGGGAAGGCTGGAAGGTAGAGCACAGCTGTAGCTCAACTGCAGTCACAAGAAAACCCAGAGTGCAGCCCCGCTGGGATGGTTCTGAAATTCTTCCTGAACAGGGTTTGTGCTGTTTGTTCTTCCTCTGTCTCTTGTCCTGGCAATGTCAGGCTCTGACCAAAAGTTCATTTTCCCAATTCACCCTGTGTTTACAAACCAGACGCAAGAGCTGCCCATTTCAGCCTCCACATTCACCTTCTCTCCTTCTTGGCTGCTGGACCAGGCCGGAGTCTGGGATATGCTTTCCTCAAAACTCAGTATTCTAGTCAAACAAGAACAATTCTGGTGGCAAATGACAGAAAATGCAACCAAAGTAGCTTAAATAAAAAAGAGCAAAGGGAAGAGTGCAGTTATTGGTATGCCCTGCAAGATCCAGGAGCCAAGGGCTCAGACAGCCAGTACCTCTACCTTGGCCTCCACCTCCTTTCTCAGCTTCTTGCCCTTGCTTAAGAACTTTCTCTGTTTGGTAAGCATCAGCAGCTTTCCCGTTTCAGGATCAGTCTGAAATATTCACAGCGGGCTCTGATTACCCCTGCTTTAAATTGCCATATGGCCAGTGCTTTTGGTGAGTGACCTAGTCTAGGTTACTTGACTCTTTCTATCCTTAGCTTGCTTGCACATACTTTCATTTTCTTTTAAAAATTATTTCTTTCTTTTTTCTGTTTTATAGAGGCAGGGTCTCTTTCTGTCATCCAGGCTGGAGGGCAGTGGTGTGATCATAGCTCACTGCAACCTCGAACTCCTAGGCTCAAGCGATCCTCCCATCTCACCCTCCTGAGTAGCTGGGACTACAGGTGTGCATCACCATGCCAAGCTAATTTTTTATTTTATTTTGTTTATTTATTATACTTTAAGTTCCGGATACATGTACAGAACGTGCAGGTTTGTTATGTAGGTATACACATGCCATGGTGGTTTGCTGCACCCATCAACCCATCATCTACATTAGGTGTTTCTCCCAATACTCTCTCTCCCCCATTCCCCCACCCCCCAACAGACCCCAGTGTGTGGTGTTCCCCTCCCTGTGTCCATGTGTTCTCATTGTTCAACTCCTTTGTGGTATTTGGTTTTCTGTTCCTGTGTTATTTTGCTGAGAATGATGGTTTCCAGCTTCATCCATGTTCCCGCAAAGGACATGAATGCATCCTTTTTTATGGCTGCATAGTATTCCATGTTGTATATGTGCCACATGTTCTTTATCCAGTCTATCATTGATGGGCATTTGAGTTGGTTCCAAGTCTTTGCTATTGTGAACAGTGCCGCAATAAACATAAGTGTGCAGGTGTTTTTATAGTAGAATGATTTTTAATCCTTTGGGTATATACCCAGTAAAGGATTGCTGGGTCAAATGGTATTTCTGGTTCTAGATCCTTGAAGAATTGCCACACTGTCTTCCACAGTGGTTGAACTAATTGACACTCCCACCAACAGTGTAAAAGCGTTCCTATTTTTCCACATCCTCTCCAGCATCTGTTGTTTCCTTTTTAATGATTGCTGTTCTAACTGGCATGAGATGGTATCTCACTGTGGTTTTGATTTGCATTTCTCTAATGATCAGTGATGTTGAGCTTTTTAAAATATGTTTGTTGGCTGCATGTCTTCTTTTGAAAAGTGTCTATTCATATCCTTTGCCCGCTTTTTGATGAGGTTGTTTTTTCTTGTAAATTTGTTTAAGTTCCTTATAGATTCTGGATATTAGCTCTTTGTCAGATGGATAGATTGCAAAAATTTTCTCGCATTCTGTAGGTTTCCTATTCACTCTGATGATAGTTTCTTTTGGCCCAGCTAATTTTTAATTTTTAAAAATTTTTGTAGAGATGGAGTCTCACCATCTTGCCCAGGCTAGTCTCGAACTCCTGGGCTCAAGTGATTCTTCTGCCTCAGCCTCCCAAAGTGTTGGGATTACAGGTGTTAACCACCGTACCTGGCCTTTAAAATCATTTTTATTGAAGTATGATTTACCTATAGCATAATACCATGTACTCATTTAAAGTATACATATAGTTCAGTGAATCTTAGCAAATATAACTATTCATGTAATTATCACCAAGATAAATGACATTTTCAACACCCCCAAGATGCCCGCAGTCATTCCTACTTTCTGCCACTATAGATAAGTTTTGTCTTTTCTAGGATTCCACGTAAGTGGAATCATACAGTATATTGTGCTTTGTTTGACTTTTTTTTTTTTTTTAACTCGACATACTTGTTTGGAGATTCATCCATGTTCTTGTGTGTAGCATGCTTCATTCGTTTTTATTATTGGGTAGTACTCTATTGAATGGATTTACCACAACTTTTTCACCCATTCACTTGTTCATGGACATTTAGATTGTCTCCAGTTTGGGGCTATTATGAATAAAGTTGCCATGGACATTAGTGGATGAGTCTTCGGAGGATATGTTTTTATTTCTTTTGGTTAAGTATCTAGAATTACTGGGTCATACCGGTAAGTGCATGTTCAACTCGACTTTGAGTAGCTGTGCCGTTTTACATTCCCACCAGCAGCATATGAGAGTTTCAGCTGCTCCATGTCCTGCCAGTGCTTGGTGGTGTCAGTTTTTCACAGTTAGCCATTCTAATAGGTATGCATTCTAATTGGTATGTAGTGAAGTCAATCTCCATGTGGCTTTAATTTGCATTTCTCTGGGGACTCACAATGTGAAGATCTTTTCATGTTCTTATTTTCTATTCCTATATTCGTATATAGTCTTTTATGATGTTTCTATTTGAACTTTTTTCTCCATTTCTTTTTTTTTCAAATTATGGGAGGCTTCCTGGCTTTTACTCATATCTTTTTTTCTTTTTCTTTTTCTTTCTTTCTTTGTTTTTCGGAAATACGTTCTCACTCTGTTGCCCAGGCTGGAGAGCAGTGGCGCAATCATGGCTCACTGCAGTCTCAACCTCTTGGGCTCAAGAGATCCTCCCACCTCAGCCTCCTGAGTAGCTGGAACTACAGGCACATGCCACCACATCTAGCTAATTTTTTATTTTTTGTAGAGACAAGTCTCATGTTGCCCAGGGTGGTCTCAAACTCTTTGGGCTCAAGCAATCCTCCTGCCTCAACCTCCCACGTATCTGGGATTGTAGACACACAGCACCACATCGAGCTACTCTCCACCTTTTTTTTTTTTAAACACAAATACAGTGGTGACTGAAAATACTGACTTCTAAAAAAGGCCTCATCTTGACATTCCACACAAAGGCGCATGGCCTGTATAATTCCACTCCCTCGCTTGGGCTTCTTACCCTGACTTGCTGCTACTGAAGACATTTTCAAGTATATTTGAGGGGCTCTATTTGTCCCTTTTCATCACTGGCATGGGATTCTGTGTAAGGTAATTTGGCATCTTCTGTCCTATTTCTTTTAATATTTCCTACCTATAGACAGTTAAAAAGCAGTATAGGTTTTGGAGTCAAACAGACCTGGATGGTTCAAATACTAAGTTCAACTCCAGTTATTTAATTCCTTGGCAGGTTTTAAAAAATCTCATTTCACAACTGTGAAAATTAGAGGAAAGAAATGTGCTTGGCCCACTGCCTGACATATGGGGCTCAGTCAAAAATGGGAGCAGTTATTATTGCAAACCTCACCTTCTAGAGTTCATTTAAATAATGTTTTGCCCAAATACCACAGATTCGTAAACAGCATTTTGCCTTTCTAGTGCTCTCTACATTAATTATTGCACCTTACAATGCCAGTAAACTAAAGTCACTGATTTTAACATCCCGGCAACCCTACCATGTAAGGTTCAAGTCACCGATGTTGAGATACTGAGTGAATCACTAGGCCCTACCTGTGGGAGTAGGAAGCATTCTTTTTTTTTTAAGGTGAGATTCACATAACATAAATTAGTCATTTAAAAGTGTACGAATCAGTAGTATTTAGGGTATTGGAAATGTTGTACAACCACTACCTCTATCTAGTTCCAAAACGTTTTCACCATCCTAAAAGAGAACTCCATACCCATAAGTGGTCAGTGCCCATTTTCTTCACCCCCTGGCACATGGCAACCACCAATTAATTTCCTTCCTGTCTCTATAGATGTACCTAGTCTAGATATTCATATAAATGGAATCATATCATGGGTAGCCTTTTGTGTCCGGCTACTTGCACTCAAGTTGGAGTTTTCGAGGTTCATTTACCCTGCAGCATGTAGCAGTACTTCATTCTTTTCATGACGGAGTAATACTCCATCACTGGCTATTCCCCATTTTGTTCATGCATTCATCTGTTGATGCACATTTGGGCCGTTTCCACCATTTAGCTATTGGAAATAGTGCTGCTGTGAACGTTCATGTGCATGTGTTTGAGTCCCTGTTGTCAATTCTTTTGGATATATACCTAAAAGTGAAATTGCTGTACTGTGTGCTAATTCTATGTTTAACTTTTGATGGAGGCTTTTGGCTTTTTTAGCTGAGGGGTGGGGCAGAATCAAAGAAATGGGCCCAGAGAATTCATGTGAGCCAGGCAGCCTATGGAATTTGTGTGTACCCCTCTCAGCTGACCCTTTATCTTGTCTTTAACCTCTTCTCCCAGCACAGAAGAGTGAGTGCTGTGGGTCCGTTACACTTCTGGCCTCTCCCTCCTAGCGCTGTGCCTGGCCCCTCCTGAGAAAACTGGAAGATGGTGTGCCACGTCAGATCACGAGGCCATGAGGTGTGCCAGTTTCTGAGACAATATTTAAAAAGTGTTTCCAGCAGATGGTCCCCTTGTCACAAAGGAAGAGAACCTCTTCCCTTGAGTACATTAAGGCCATCGCAGTAAGTCACTGCTGACTAAAACAGAGTAGAAGAAAGTCTATACTTTTGTTTTGTTTTTCTGCACTTGCTGTTGTTTATTGCTTTCTCCCCACAGGAACCAGCCCATGCTTTAGAGAAGAAAGAAACAAGCCAAGGATCTGAAAACGCAGGGACTGTGGGTAGAGAAAAATATAGCTCCTCAACATTCATTGATAGCAAAAATCATAATCCTAATCATAATTCAACACCTAATAGAGAAGGATTCAATCTCAGTAAAATACCTATGTCAAGCAAAGCTAGCATTACATTGAAAGAGAATCTGTAAAGACTCAGAAATAAACAGAAGCTCTAGTGTCAGTATTATTACTAAATATTGTTTTTAGAAGTTATGGTAGTGCAATATGATATAAAATGCATATAAGATAGAAGAAACAAACGAAAACACCAATATTTTCAGATGGTGGAATGCCTAGAAAATACACTAGAATCAAGAGAAATGTTACTATAATTATTTGTTAATGAATACATTAGTTTGGCAAAAGATAAATGTATCACAGTCGTTTTCATATACCAACAATTGTTAGCTGTGAAGAAAATCCCAAAATTGTTATCTCATTTACATTTAAAATAATAAAAAGAAAAATATTTCTGGAAAAATATTATATGAGAGATCTGCAAGGCTTTTATAAATATAATATAGGCTCGGTGTGGTAGCTCACACCTGTAATCCCAGCACTTTAGGAGGCCAAGATGGGTGCATCACTTGAGGTCAGGCGTTCCAGACCAGCCTGGCCCCCAACATGGTGAAACCCCATCTCTAGTCATTTAGAAAAATACAAAAATTAGCCCGGTGTGGTGGCACACACCTGTAGTGCCAGCTACGTGGGAGTCTGAGGCAGGAGAACCCAGAGGTTGCCGTGAGCCAAGATTGTGCCACTACACTCCAGCCTGGGCAACGGAGCGAGACTCTGTCTCAAAACAAATAAATAAATAAAATAGTAAATAAATAAATAAAATATAAAGGTCTGTAACAAGTGAATAATATTTATTAACAAATGAAAACATATGCTGTATTCCCAGATGGAAAGACTAAATATCACATACTTGCATACCTTCCCAAAGTTACTCATAAATTTAGTATATGTTTAATCAAAATACAGTCTTTTTAAAAGAATCAATAAAATATTTATAACATTCTTGAGAAAAAATACGTGCATGAAATTTTAAAGTTGTATTATGAAAAAGAAAAGTAGCAGGGGAGTGACTGAGTCCTACCTAAAACTATACCATATTTAAATAACAATGTTACAAAGGATAGGATACTGGCACATATATAGAAGACCCGGAAGAGAACAAGATTCAGATACATTGTCAGCTTTCTGTATATCCATTCAACTATCTAATTATCTACATGATATGATATAGATGCAAACTGTGATAGACATTAGGGCATGAGGATCCTAGGCTTAATAAATTTAGGTAAGATACATGTAGATTTGTTCTTTAAATCAAATTAAATTGAATTTTTATTTGACAAATAATAGTTGTGCATATTTATGGGGTAAATGTGGTGTTTTGATACATGTATACTAGATTTAGATAAGTATAATAAGGCAAACTTGCCAAACAAATGGCCGAGAAAGGAGTCTTTAGTTGGACAACTGGGTAGTCATTCAGAAAAAATAATCAAGTGAGCTTCTTAATCCATTCACCAAAATAAATTCCCAGCGTGACTCAACTTGATTAAAAGACATAGACATAACTAGAGAAATTACAAAAGTAGACACATTGGAAATGTCAAAAAATTTAAACCATGACAAAGAAATGTTTTTAAAAAGCCCTAAGCATGCAAAAAAAAAAAAAAAAAAATCACATCAGCTATAACAAAACCACAAACTATATAAAGATGTCATTTAAACTTATAAGAAATACTGAAGAATAACAAACTATAAACAAGCCATTTGAGAAAAGACATTACAACTAAGAATATTAATAAAGGAAAAATGTTCATCCCTTTTAATAAACAAAGAAATGCAAATAAAACCATTCTAAAAGTAGCAGTTTGTATTTAGTAATGTAATGACATTTCTAAAGTGATAACACTTATCACTGGTAGGTTTGCAGTGAAATTGGTATGCATTGCTATTGGAGATTATAAATTATACATTTCTATATCATTTCTGGAAACCAATTTAGAAATATTCAGTAAGGGTCATAAAGATGTGCATAAATTTTCATCTGTTTTTGTAATGTGTGTGTGTGTGTTTATGGGGAGAGAGTGGGAGAGATTTGTTAGAGGAATTTGACTTTATACAGTTGTGGGTGCTAGCTAAGCAGTCTCTATGAGATTGTTGTCTTTTTGCATCTGTTATTGGGGTTTGCAGAGGAGTCAGTCAGGAAAGAAAGATGTATGTAAAGTGGAGAAAGGCAAGAACTACCTGGAGGCCATAATCATGAGCTGGAACCCATGGGATGGACTGAAACCCATGTCAATTCTCGTTGCTTCTCATCTTGATAGTGTTCACAAGGCCCAGTGGCCTTTTGTCCTTTTACCTGTATACTAAATCTCTCCTTTTCTTAAGGTAATTCGTGTCAGTTTCTGATGCATGCGTTTAATAGAGTCCTAAATTTATACACACATACATAGATACAAATATACATACATATATATGAATATATAGTATAAAATATTTATAAGAAAAAGTGGAATGGAGGAAAAGGGAGGCATACAGAAACATAATCGTAAATTCAGAAAAACTCAAGTTGCTTTAAATGTCAATTAATAAATGAATAAAAAGAATGATTTCCATGATGGGTAGGGAGATGATCCAAGCTCATTGTGGAGAAGAGGCTGTGCAGTTGCTTGCTTCCTGAAGGAAGGAACTTTTGGCTGACAGATCCATGCCAAGGGAATCCACATCTGAGAGTGCAAAACCTGACTTCTTATGGATGGAAATATTCTACAATGCATTCACTCACGTACCCAACAAATGTTTATTGAACAGCTGCCTGTGCTAAGTGCTCCTCTAGGTGCTGGGATTCAGTAGGGAATAGAGCAGACAAACATGCCTCCACCTTCATGGCGCTTACATTCCAAAGGGGAGGACAAACAATAAACAGAGTTTGTCACATGGTTGATAAGGGCTCTGAAGGAAAACAAAGTGGCATCCAGCATACACGAGGTGGTAGTTTGAAGACTGTGGTTTGGGAAGGCCTCACTGAGGAGATGACATTTGAGCAGTGACATGATAGAGGTGAAGAAGGCTTGAAGCCATGCAAGTGTCTATTGAGCAAGTGTCTCCGGCAGAGGGTTAGAGGAGTCTTTCTCAGAGGTGATGGGCAGCATTCATGGTCTGTTCCCTTCTCTTTCAGGCAAATGAAGCAGATGCTGCGACCATTGATGGAGGTTTAGTGTTTGACGCAGGCCCCCTACAGCCTGAAGCCCATCATGGCAGAATTCTATGGGTCAAAAGATGGTGTGTTCTCCCTGGGGACGGGTGTCTCTGGTCCGACACTGCAGCAATGGTGGGTGTGGCAAGGGCCCTGTAAGCATTACACTTAGTAGGGAACCAAGTTGCTGGAGCTCTTTGGATTGAAGGAGGCTGTCTCTCATACTGACTCCTGAGAGCTGAGAAATTGGCTCTTCCTGGGCGACTATAAACTTTGCACATTTTGATAGAAACTCCGCTGGTGCTGCTGGCCGTGGGGTATCTCCAGCCTGAGAGGGGAGTGCTATCAAGAGTCCATTGCTCACCCAGTGGGGTCTCACCCATGGGAGGCCCCTCTCTGGAGACACCAAGGACCTGACTGCCTCTCCTTGTGCTAACCCTGCCTGGGCGACAGAACACGGGCCTCCGTCTAGGGTGAGGAGAGATTTGGGGGAGTCTAAGAATGAGGCTTTGCCTCTTTCCCATACTTGTCCATTAGTGTCATCAGTGTGTGTGTGAGCGCAGCCGGCCTCAGTCTGACTCACTTGAAGGGCCCCGGCATATTCCTGGGACGCCCCTGCATCCTTCCTCTTACACCTTCACTTTGTGTTTGAGCTGCAGGGAGAACTGCTGTTGGGGAAAAGGGGGAAAATGGGGAAAAGGAGAAAAGCCCTCAGGGAGAAGCAGTAACAACACAATGGCTGGGCGCTGAAACAATCCCTAAGTGCGCTCCACTCAGTAGGCCCTGTAATAGCTGGTGACCTCGAGGATCCTGTCTCCACTGGCTTAGAGGGACTAGCAGAAAAAAGAACTAGTGTTTATTGACTTGAAAAGGGACGGTGTTCTCTCTCCTGTCAATTAAGGGCTTTTTTTTCTTTTTCTACCCACTTGCCAGGGGATGGTGAGGTCCTAGCATCCCAGAGTTCTGCATGGTACATGCTCCAGAAGATCAGTGACAATATGGCATCTTCCTTTGACCCTTCTTTCTCTCTGCTCCTTTGCAGATCCGCAAACCCACTATTATGTCATTGCTGTGGTGAAGAGGGCACCAACTTCCAGCTGAGCCAGCTCCAAGGCAAGAAGTCCTACGACATGGGCCTGGGCTGGTCTGCTGGGTAGAACATCCCCGTCAGGACACTGCTTCCCCCTAGCTCCCTTGAAACAGATGAGCCAGCTGGGGCTGGGTGTCCCCAGGCAGGGCTTCTGCACCGGTCACCCTCATGGGCTGTGCTGGAGTCACACTGTCTCTGTGAAGTGTATGTGTCCACGGCCGCCAAGATGGAGTGAGGGTAACCTGCTTTAAACATGCACTGGCTGGGGGTGTGCACCAGCAACTCCTGGGAGCTGGCAGCTGAATCTTCTCTGAGGAAAGGTGTCAGTCCCACCTTCCTCCTCATCCCCAGTCGCTTGGCTTGACAAGGGACATCACTGAGGCCCACTGAGAAAAGCCACCTCCCTCCCAGCTTCCCGGAAAGGCTCAATGGGGCTTCTAGCCACACTGCCAGGACTCAGGCCTCCATGCCTTAGGTGAGGGCTTGGGACATGGGCAAGGAAAGGTTGACTGGGCTGGCGCTAGGGTTTTTTGTGTTCTCCAGGCTTCCTGTTCAGTTATGTTGAGGCACAGTAAGCCTAGGGTGATTTTTCAGCCCTTGAAAGATGATGGCCAGATCTTTTTGAACTCTGCAAAAGTACATCTTTTTGAGTCCGACCAACCTCTGCAGTGTTGATGTCTGACTGTGACAGGGACAAGCGGCTGCAGGGACCTGAGAAGGGCTACAGCCTGGATCACGGTTCTGGCCAGCTTTGCCCTTTCTGGGAGTGATCACTTGCCTCAGTGTCAGGTGCTACTGGACATCCATCTGGGCAGCTGTGCAGTGGCTGGTAGCACACCTCCTACCCACTCCTCAACAAGCTGTCCCAGCCCTCTCCCGGAAGGCATATCTCATGAGCTACCACAGCCTCTGGATACACAAGGGGAGGTTGAGGGGGAGGCATTTCCTGAGGTAAAGAAGGACTGTTGGGGGTTGACTGACGTGCAAATGTTCCTGCTGTGTTTAGAGTTCAGTCTGGCCCCTTCGAGCCTCCATGTGGGTGAGTTAGCAGAACTGCGTGCCACTGGGACTGAAGTCTTGGTTCAGTGTAGGTCAGCAGCTCTCACATCCTGCAGTGGACAAGCTGGAGAACATTCCTGTGGGTTCTATCACCACATGAGTGTGATGCCTACACCCACAGGGACCCTGGGCCATGCACTCCCTCTGGCTTGGGCATTGCCAGCCACCTCCAGCAGGCTGCACTGGCTGGCCCCTGCACACCCACTTCCTCAGCCAGTCCTGGGAGGTGTGTGCACATGCATGGGCTCTCAACGAGGGCCACTCTCTCGCGCATATGCATGACCTGGAGGCCCCAGCCAGCTCATGCCCTGGGGTCCATGTCTCTGTGTTGAGCAGCAGCGGCCAAGTTCTTCTCCAGCAGCTGCGTCCCCTGTGGGGACATGAAGAACTTCCCCCGCCTGTGTCAACTGTGTGCAGGGAAAGGGACAGACAAGTGTGCCTGCTCCTCCCAAGAACCGTACTTCGGCTATGTGGGAGCCTTCAAGTGAGTGAGACCCCACTGCTCCTCCTCCTCAGCCTGACGTTGGGGAGACAAAGGCACAGAGAGCGAACAGGGCCCACCCCAGGCCACCTAGCGCATCAGTGAGAAACCCGGGGTCCCAGGTGCCTCCCATGGCCAAACCTTGCTCCTAACCATCCACAGAGCACTCTTCTGTGTGGGAGCTCCTGGCCTCCCTGGAGCTTGGGGTCTGCCCATGTTACCCTCCTGGTCAAGGGAATGCTGGGGAGACAGACTCAGGTCTGGGACTCTGAGATCTACAGACATGGGTCTGGGCTTTCGGCAGGGCCACAGGCCAGGACCCGCCAGCTCACAGCTTTCTGCTGAGCTGCTTCTTGTACGTGTCTCTCCCCATCTCCCTCTCAGCCCCCTTGCAGGCACCACTGCACACTCCATGCTCCATAAGAGAAATAGCTACTACTCCAAGGCTATCCAAAGTTATTAGTCTCCATGGAAAGGCTTTAAGCCTTTAGTTTTTTTTTTTTTCTTAATTTGAACCTGTTGCTTTTGGTTGCTTTCTAAGAGGAAAATGAGGGTCCTTCTATCCCATCCTGCCTCCTCAGAGTTGTCTGGTTTAGTGACTTCCAGGGCTCCTGGCTGCTTTTGGCCTGGGCTTGGCTGTGGGGTTCAGAGGCCCTTCAGACAAAGCCGTTGCCTCTGTGAGGACAGACTAATACTCAGGAACTCTGGGCAAAGCCCTGTGGGCCAGCAGTCCGGGCTGACCCTCAGAGGGGCTGCATGGGGGAGAAGTGAGGCCTGTGCCTGACTGTGGCTCTCCCATCTGTCAGGTGTCTGAAGGGTGAAGGGTGGTGTGGACCCCACCCTAGCCAGAAAAGCTGTTTTTTTGTTTTTTGTTTTTTTTTGAAATGGAGTCTCACTCCTCACCAGGCTGGAGTGCAGTGGCATGATCTCGGCTCACTGCAACCTCCGCCTCCCTGGTTCCAGTGATTCTCCTGCCTTAGCCTCCTGGGTAGCTGGGACTACAGGCACATGCCACCACACCAAGCTAATTTTTGTATTTTGGTAGAGACAGGGTTTTGCCATGTTGCCCAGGATGGTCTCGATCTCTTGACCTCATGATCCACCCACCGCGGCCTCCCAAAGTGCTGGGATTACAGGCGTGAGCCACGGCGCCTGGCCCATCTCTAGATATAAGTTGTCTTATATCTAGAGATTGGTAAAGCTCATTAATGCCACACGACAGTTTCTATGTAAGCATTTCTATTACAGTAATTCCCCCTTATCCACAGTATCACTTTACACAGTTGGACTTGTGGCCAACCAAGGTGCAAAAGTATTACATTACTACTCTTGCACTTTGGGGCCATTACTAAGTAAAATAAGAGTTACTGGAACACAAGCCCTTTGATACCACGGTGGTGGATCTGATCACTGAGAAGGCTACGAAGTAACTAACAGGCAGATAATGTAGACAGAGTGCATACAGCATTGACAAAGGGAGGATTCACATCCTGGGAGGGACAGAGCAGGACAGTGCAGATTCTGTCACACTATCAGAACAGCAGGCAATGTAACACTTGTGAATTGCTTATTACTGGCACTTCCCATTTATGTTGCAGTGCCTTCACAAGAAGGGTGAATATGGTGTAAGAAGATATTTTGAGAGAGAGAGAGGCCATATTCACTTAACTTTTATTACAGTATATTGTTATAATTGTTCGATTTTGGCTGGGCAGAGTGACTCATGCCTATAATCTCAGCACTTTGGGAGGCTGAGGCAGGAGAATCACTTAAGCCCAGGAGTTGGAGGCTGCAGCGAGCTATGATCACGCCTCTGCCCTCCAGCCTGGGCAACAGGCTGTCTCAAAAAAAAAAAAGGTTCCATTTTTTATTAATTATTGTTGTTAATCTCTTACTGTGCCTAATTTATAAATCAGACTTTATCGTTAAGTATGTATGTATGTGAAAAGAAACATACCGTATTACGGTTTGGTACTATCCGTGATTTCTGGTATCCACTGTGCGTCTTAGAACATATCCCCCTTGAATAAGGTGGGACTGCTGTATTTGTTTTTTCTTTAGTGCTCAGTTTGATTCATCTATAAATCTACTAAACAAATTTTATGAACGTTTAAACAATACTTACCATCTAATAAAACAAGTTGTAATAATCAATTCTCTTAGTCATTGAAATTTCAAATTTAATCACTTTCTTCAGAACATTTCATCATAAATGTCTCTCAACTGCTTCAGGCACCTTAAGCAAAACACACAAATTATTGTAAATATTTCAGAACTTATTAGCACATCTGCAATTAAATCTGTTGCAAAAGCATTATTGACATGGACAAAAATGTTTATCTTCTTCTTCGTTGTCTTTTTTTTTTTTCACATTTAGGGAAAAAAAACAAAACTTTTTCAGAATGTTGGACAGTTTACTACAAACAAACAAAATAATATTTCAGACAAATTGAGTTTCCAGATTCTGGGTCTTATAACAAATTAAATTTCTATCAGATACAGAACATTCAAAACATTTGAAATACAGGTATATAGTCACTGTGCTAAGCTCATTTTTATAATACATGTCTGCTATATAAGGAGAATTTTAGGTCCTCGCTTTTTACATAGGTCCCAGTTCCTTACAACCTAATGTCTTTCCCTAACACGAAATTGACTTCAGTGTCCTTTGTTCCCTTGTTCAGTTATTCACAATTCACTGTTTCCTCATAATTACACATTGACTACAATTATTACTCATTATTACACGGTTTGTTAGCATTTTGGCAATTGATGCATGTCTTATTATCCACAATTTTAATTAGTGGGGTCACCTATGGGTCTCATCAAGTTGCTCCAAATAATTATTATGTCCTTTGGATGCTCAAGTTACCACACTTAATGATAGTGGCAGCATCTTCTATCTCCCCCTGAAGTATTTGAAAGCATCTTCACTTTATGGAAACAACAGATTGTCCCAGACCATCTTGATTTACCTTTACCCAAAGTCACTTGTGTATTTTGTAAGACCCCTTCTTACCTGGTAGGAGAATGTCCTGAGATGATGACAATGAGTGCGGGTGGAGAGCCCTGGGCTGCTCTTGCCACCCTGGGCCCTTGACTGGTCAAGGTGGAAAACTGATTTATTTCTGAAGCCATTAGGTCATATTGATTCTCTAAATTTAATTCTCATATTACTAAATAATTTTGAAATTTTTATTTGAATGTAAAGATTTAAAACATATTTTCTAGAGAAAATATGGAATTAAAATTGTAACCACTCACAGGAGCCCTGATGACACTCTTTCTCTTTCAGTTTGAGATTTTATCAACCCCAAAGACCATCTGATGCAGGAGAATAGGGAATTAGGGTAATCAAGGGTGAAGGCATAAGCAATAGCAGGCGTAGTCAATTAGTTCTAGGCAAGACATAGGTCACATCCTCGCTCCTGTGATAACAAGACCGAAGTCTCCACTTCAGCCTCCGATTGACCATGGGCCAGTCCTTCATAGGGTATAACCAACTGGTGGCCTCTAAAGGGCACCTGGGGTGTTATCGAATTCTTTTTGCTTAATAAAAACCCTAAAGAACACTGTAATCAAGGCTCTGGAGCCTGCTCCCGCTCTGTGGAGTATACTTTCACTTCAATCAATCTGTGCTTTCATTGCTTCTTCATTGCTTCATTCTCTTGTTGCTTTGTTTGTGCATTTTCTCCAATTCTTTGTTCAATGTGCCGAGAACCTGGACAACTCACAGTGAAGACTTTCCATCCAGTAACACATCTGTATTTGTTTTCTAGGACTGCTGTAGCAAAGAACCATGAACTGGGTGGTTTAAGCAACATAAATGTCCTGTCCGTTACCTCCGGAGGCTAAAATTCCAAGATCATGATGTTGGCAGGGTTGGGTCCTCCTGAGAGCCGTGAGGAGAATCTGTTCCAGGCCGCTCTCCTTGCTTCTGGTGGTTTGCTGCTGATCTTTGGTGTTGCTTGACTCACAGACACATCACTCCAATCTCTGCCTTTATATTCACATGACCTGTGTGCATGTCTTCTGTGTACAAACTCCCCCTTTTCATAAGGACACCAGTCATATTGGATTAGGGGTCCACCCTAACCCAGTGTGACCGCATCTTAACTAATTACATTTTCAAGGACCCTATTTCCAAATAAGATCACATTCTGAGGTAATGTGGATTCGGACTTCAATATATAAATTTATTGAACCCATAACACTTTCCAATACCTAGACAATGGAATCAAAGAACCTGTTTTCCTCATAGGGTCTTTCTGGTTCATCTTTGTACCTGCAGGTTACCCTGACTGGGCCCCAAGACCTACTTCCATCTCTCAACCCTCTCACCTTTCCCCAGCAGTCTCTGTATCAAAGGGAATGTGGCCCCTTTAGTGGGGGATCTAGGCTGTCCTGGCATGGTAATGCATCAGCCCCAGACTGTTACCTTAAGTCTCTGAGTCTCAGTTTCCTCATCTGTAGATGGGATAATCATATTACTGGCGTCTCCAAGTTGTTGTGAGGATTAAATGCAACAGAGCCTGGAGAGCCTTCGGCAAGTCTTTGATGAGCTATGAGTGCAGAGTACACATTTGCTGTCACCATTCCTGTCAGCAGAGCCACAGAGAAGTGGGGCAGTTGCGCTGGGCCAGGCACACCTCCCAGCCCTGTGTCTACCTACAGTGAGATTGTGAACCAGTTGTTTCACTCCCGAGGCCTCTAGTCCTTACCTGTATAAAATGTTTTTGGAAAAAAATTCTCTCTCAGTCCTCTTCAGGCCACATATTTGATGGTTCATTGAGGGGCATGGGTCATCCTAACTACGGCTCATAGCTTTCCGGTGTTAGGCTCACCTGGGCTTTCCCTCCCCAGACAACCTGGCAAACAAGGCTGACAGGGACCAGTATGCGCTGCTTTGCCTGGACAACACCCGGAAGCCGGTAGATGGATACAAGCACCGCCATTTGGTCTGGGTCCCTTCTCATGCTGTCATGGCCCGAAGCGTGGGTGGCAAGGAGGGCTTGATCTGGGAGCTTCTCAACCAGGCCCAGGTATCTCCACCTGCCATCCTCCCCTCTGGCTTAGTGCTCCCTGCTTGGATTTGGAGAGAGGTTAATTTCCTTGACTTCTTGTCACTCTGGAAGTCCTGGTGTGTTCAGGGTACAGTGGGAGCCATGCCACACGTGATCCTCTTCACTGACAAATCGCTCAGTCTATATGTACTATAGACAGCAGAGGCATAAAACCTCATCTGGAACCACGAACCTGGTGGACTAAAGACTCTCTGCAGAAGTTCTTTTTGTCCCATTTAATTATTTTTCCTTCTAAATGGGTCCTCAGGATGAGCTCACATGCCCCTCTTCCTCCACAAAGTGCTCCTCGTCATCCCATGGCATGTGATCCTGCCCTCCTGACAGCTCTGCCAATGCTCTCTCCTTAGCGCTGGGGGATTCAGAGATGAACTAGGCAAAGACTTGTCTTGAGTCATTCACAGATGAGTGTGGGAGGCACACGAGTATGGATTCTTACCCGATGGAATTGCACTACCTCAGGAATATGGATGGTGTCCTTTGTGGAGGACAAAGGGACTGATTTGCAGGGTGTATCTGGGAAAGTTCCTGGGCCCTGGGGAGTAACTGTGTGTACCCTAAGGAGGTGGGAGGTGGGGGTTGTCAGGGAGGGCAGCAGGGGACATTTCATGTAGAGTCGCTGCAAAAGCAAACACCAGCCAGTCATTTGAAAGAGCGCGTGGGTAGGTGCTGCTGTGAGCTATGTCAGGAGTGGCTCTGGGCCAGTCAACCGGAGTCATAGGCAAAGAGCCCTTTGGTTTTTGGAGACCAGAAAGGAGGGAAGGGACCGTTTGATGTTCCACAGCTGGTCCTTCAGTGGCAGGCTTGGTGTGGGGAGAAGAGGAGCTCAGGAAGCCTGATCGCAGCCCACGGTGCTGGATCACCAGCTCTTCAGGATGGAGACTACCATGGGCGCTTAGGGTGATCAGATGGCCTGAGGGTAAGGCAGCCTTTGCTGACTGTCCCGTGGGAACACAGAGCCACAGCCCACAGTGGAGAGGGATGGATCTGGGGGGTGGCCCCTAGCAGTATCCCCGAGGCCACACTCAGGCAGACAAGCTGGGATTTGAGGAGAGCTTTCCCTCACCATGAGCCAGGGATGCTGGGGACCTTGGCCACTGTCTTCACCCTCAGGCACTCATATCTTGCTTTCTGTTTCCCTTGTCTGTTTTGGGGTTTGTTTTACCTTTATCTCTATGTCATCCTCCCTCCTTCACCATCTCTTTTGTCCTTTGAACAGGAACATTTTGGAAAAGACAAGTCATCGGGATTTCAGCTCTTTAGCTCTCCTCTCGAGACAGACCTACTGTTTACTGATGCTGCTCATGGGTTTTTAAGGGTCCCCCTGAGAGGTGACAATGTGCTAGCAGCCACCACCTAACATGGATGCCAAGCTGTACCTGCGATATGAGTATTTTTCTGCAACTCAGGATCCAAAAAGAGGTATGTAAGGTCCCAGGAGGGACCTGGCCAGCTTGGGCAGCAGGGTGGGGTGGGGCCATCATGGGAGGCTTTCCAGGTGCCTGCAAGCCTCACCTAAAGCTTATTGGCCTGCAGAGCCCAAGGGAGTTACTAACTGCACTGGGTTAATGAGGGGGGTTTCTGTGATTAGAAAAGGGCTTTAACGGTCTTCATATTCTAGACAACTTGAAGTCATGATGACCCTGCCTCCTTTTTATTAGCTGGGGTCATCCCACCCAGGGTGAGTCTATTCGACATGGAGTATAAAAATTGTCCATCCTAAACTGAAGTGGGAATGTGGCCACTACCACCATCCAGAGGTTTCTGGTCTGGTCATCCACTGGATCTCTATGATTTATTTCTGCCTTCCTTCCTTCTTCTAGCTTTGCCCTCCATTTAGTCAACCAGTAAGTATTTGTATCTACAGAAGGGCAGCTATGGTGTTAGATGTGGGCATATAGTGGTGAGCAAAGATAACGGGTGAGGGGAGCGCAATCAGGCCCACCCGGAACAGAACTCGTGACTGCCATGTGGGGCATGCTTCCTGGATGGGGAGCCCAGTCTTGCAAGAGAAAACCCCAGAAGGCCCTGAGCTGGGCTGGTGCTCGGAGAGGCCTCCCTGGGGAGGTAATGCCTGAGGAGCTGAGGTTAGGAGCAGGAGGAAGCTCTGTCTTCACTGATTTTTCTGAGAACTGAGTTCCCCCATTTCTCCTGGAGGGTGACAGCAGGAATTAGCAGTGTCATGGGAATGAAACATGTCAGCTCTGCTGCTGCCAGTGAGGTCCTCATTGGACAGCCACTTTGCAGCACTAACCTCCCAGACCCACCTGGGGCTTCCTTTGGATTCCTCCACCCGGCCTAGATGCGGAAGAGTGCCCGAGGGTGCAGTGGTGTGCAGTGGGCCACCATGAGAGGGCCAAGTGTGTTGAGTAGAGTGCTGTGAGCGGTGGTGTCTTGGCGTGCACCATGGAGGAGACCCCAGAGGACTGCAACACTGCCATCATGGTTGGAGGGCCCTGCTCTTAAGGCTGGGTTCAGACACTCAGACACACAGCACTTTTGCCAAATCTGGCATTGAAAATCTCCTTCTCAAATGCTGCTTCTTCAGTCTCCAGGATAAGGATGCCTGTTGTGCGCTGCCTCCCACCCACCCCACAGGCCCCTCTAGCTCTGGGCAGGGCAGAAGCTCAGAGCCACCCCAAGACTGGACTCCTGTGGGGCTCAGCTCCGGAGTCCAGGAAGCTCAGGGGAGTGTCTTGCCTAGGATCCCCAGGAAGTAGCGTGACATTCCGGGCTATGGTCAGGCTACTGTGAATTGTGAAAGCAGATCAACCTTTTCAATCCTTTAATTGTAAGTTTACTTTTTCTGATTATAAAATATTACAATAAATAAATAAAAATAGGGCTGCAGTGAGCCGTGGTCACACCATTGCACTCTAGCCTGGGTGACAGAGCAAGACCCTGTCTCTCAAAAAATCAGTAAGTAAAAATAAAATCTTTCACAACTTCGTCACTCAGAGATCATCATCACATGATCTCGGAGTGACGAAGTTGTGAATGATTTTATTTATTTTATCTATTATGATCTCTGAGCGATGAAATTGTGTTGTTACTAACTTTAGGAGCAGAACTACTTTTGTGATTAGGAAAAAATAAATTTATAAATAAAAGAATGAAAATTTGACAAACTTAGAAGGCTATGCAACCATTTCGTTTTGTTTTGTTTTACTTGAGAAGACCCTCATCTTGGTAAACTTTCCTAGGACCAATTCATAAGATTAAGATCTTGATGGTTATGTAGTCTCCTAAATGTGTCAATTGTAAGGATTAAGTAACTCTGAGTACTTATAACACTGCCTGGCACATAATAAGCAGTAAGTAAGTGTTAGCTGTTATTATTATTCAAAATCCCTAGGACAGTTGGTATATTTTCTTTGTTTTTTTTTTTGAGATGAGTCTAAGTTCACCAGCCAAGCCCTAGGCTGGAGTGCAGTGGCGTGATCTCCAGCTCTCTACTGCAAGCTCCAGGTTCGCCATTTTTCCTCGGCCTCCCGAAGTAGCTGAGACTGCAGGCATCCATGCCACCATGCCTGGCTAATTTTTTTTTGTATTTTTAGTAAAGACAGGGTTTCACCACGGTAGCCAGGATGGTCTCGATCTCCTGACCTTGTGATCCGCCTGTCTTGGCCTCCCAAAGTGCTGGAATTACAGGCATGAGCCACCGTGCCTGGCCGACAGTTGGTGTATTTTCTTAAATACACCAATTAAATACACCATTTAAATAATGGCTGTGTAATATTCCACCAAGTATGTTGGCCTCCATTTAACCAATTTCTCAGAGTTTATATTTGAGTTATTTCCAAATCCTTTGCTATTATAGACAATGTGGGATTGAAAAATCTTTGTATCTATAAATGCCTATATTTCTGAGTGTATCTTTAATATTAATGATAACTAATTTTTCCGGAGGTACTGTGTGCCAAGCATGTTTATAAGGTCTTAACCTGTATTACTCATTTAGTCTTCATGATAAACCTATGGGGTATAATTTTTACCCAACTTATGGATGAAAAAATGTTTATAGCATAGTATTGAGGAATACGTGCTTTGGGGTAGACAGAACTTGGAGGCCATCTGCAATAGTGGCTACAAGGAATTAAATTGCCTAGGTTTAAGTTTTAGTGGCTGTTGATTGGACAAACTTAACCTCTCTGTTTTCATTTATAAAAGAGGGGAAATTCTAGTACCTAGCTTATTGAAGTTTGTGAGGAATACATGAGGTAATCACTGTGAAGTGTTTAGAAAGGAGCCTGGCACGTAATAAGGCTTGGTAAGTTTTTGCTGCTGTAGTCACTGTGTTTAGATTTCTAGAAGGGTAGTGAAAAGGTCAAAAGCAAAGAGCATGTATGTGTATGTTTTTATCTTGGTGACCTTATCTATAAGTATACATTTTTTGCTCTATTAGAAAAATTAATTGATTAAAATAATAAGTGAATTATTAGTGTATTATCTAGAGAAATGAATTATTTATTGAACATCTTTGTTGTGTCAGGGCACTGAGTACGGTGCTAGTGGGATTATGGGAACAGATTTGAACGCTATTATCTGGAAGAAACGTGTTCCATAGACACAGATTAAATGCATTCCCTGAGTCTGGCCATGTTAATCATTGAGTTGAGTGACTATGGTCACAAAGAAGGAGTGGTGAGGTTATATCCAGGACTCAGCGTGGGTTTCATCAGAGGACAGAGATGTCCAGGGGGCATGACCTGGGTTGGAACTTGTTCCCAGGTCAACAGGCCAAGAGCATGTCCAGTTTTTTAAACCTTGTATTTACATGGCAGAAGATTTGAGTGATCCACAATTGGTTAATCACAAGGACGTTTACATGAAGCCAATGAAATGGGAACCTCTGAGGGTCAGAGGCTCAGGAGACAGCTATTGTGCTATTGGTACTATGATTTGTTTCTTAACTTCAGAAAGGAGAAGGTGATGCCATGAGCTTGGATGCAGGATTCATCCACATAGCAGGCAAATATGGGCTGGTGCTTGTCCTGGCAGAGAACTACAGTAAGTGGAGGGAAGTGTCCTTCTGCATTTTTTTCTGTCCACAGATCCCCTGGACTGTGGGCATAGAAAGATGAGGAAATCACTTAGTTGAGTGTTGAGATAATAACTATTGTTGGAGTGTAGGGGGCTAGTAGAAAAAAAAAATCCCCCTCTCCTGGAGCCAGAACCAATTAAGATATAGACAAAGGAATTAGGCAGAAAGAGATCAAAATAACACCTTTATTTCTGAGACAGCGATACTGGAGTGTGTGATGTAGAGCTGGCACGGGGCTGCAAGTTACCCTTACCTTACACTTGTCCACTAGTTCAGGAAAACGGGTCTGATGGCTTATGCCATGACGAAAGGCAAAGGGAAACACGTTTTGTCATAGGTAAGAAGACCTAAGCAACCCTCTCCCCATTGTCTTCAAGAAAGAAAGAAGGGGCTGAGCCACACGTGCTCATGATCCTTCACCCAGATGCACTGGGTGGTTGAGAAGGTGGGGCTGCAAGGTCATGTTCTTTAGTGGGGATCCATTCACATGGAAAAATGAAGCCGGCGTAAAAGAGGGTTTCCCTAATATCATTGATTACACCTCATCTGCTACATTATCTTTCAAAACAAAACAACTCTGTGAGGTAAATAGTGGTATCTCCATTTTATAGCTGTAAACACTGAGGCTTAGAAAAGATAAGTGATGGGTCAGAAGCGTGGTGGCTCACACCTGTAATCCCAGCACTTTAGGAGGCTGAGGTGGGTGGATCACGTGAGGTCAGGAGTTCAAGACCAGCCTGGCCAACATGGCGAAGCCCTGTCTCTACTAAAAATACAAAAATTAGCCGGGCGCCTGTAATCCCAGCTACTCAGGAGGCTGAGGCAGGAGAATCGCTTGAAACTGGGAGGTTGCAGTGAGCCAAGATTGCGCCATAGCACTCCAGCCTGGGCAACAACAGCAAAACTCCATCTCAAAAAAAAAAAGGATGAGTGATGTTTCCATTGTAGAATAAAGACTGAATCCAGATCTTTCTGACTCCATGGACTGGGTTATTTCCCTCCCATATAGCAAGGGAGGGAAGAAAGACATCAGGATGACTTATTACACAGCTAATGCAAAGGGTATGGCCTCTCCCTGTCTTCCCCTTCAATGAGCACCTCCACTTTCTTTCCCCGCATCTGCCAGAGTACTGGGGAGATTTTGGGATGTAACCTATGTTTCAATAGGAAAGAGCAGAAGAGGGTAAAATGGGCTTGCAGAAACTTAACCCACTGATACCAATGATACCTTGCTCATTTTATTATTGACTATTGAGATTGAGAAGCTCCTGACTTTGGATGGAGTACGTGAGGGTTTAATGTCATGTACCTTGATTGTTTTTCTTTTTCTTTTCAGAGCAGTTTAGGTCTAAGTGTGTGAATTTCCCCATGGAAGGTGAGTTAGCATCAGTAACACTGGCTCATAGGTAAAGGCCCATTGTTGGGGAGAGGAAAGCTTGAAGACAAATAAAAATGACTGGAGGTGGAAAAAAATTCACAGTTAATCGTTAAGATGCAAACCTATCCTGGGGCTGTAATAATACTATTTGCAGGGTACTTTATAGTTGGCAAAGGACTCCTGTTTGCACTATTCCCGTTCCCTCTTCTCAGCAACCCTGGAGTATGTGGGCATTGTTGTCCCATGTTATGGAGCTGGAGTCTGGGGCTCAGGGACAGTGCGACTTGCCCAGGGCCACACAGCCAGGAGGCGGCTGCACCTGGGTTTGAGAAGAGGCAGAATGACTTGAAACCCCTGGCCCTTTGCCCTGACACCACACTGTGCCTGAGCACATGCTGCCTGCCCCTCTCTGTGTGAAGGTCTGTACCGGGGCCCATTCCTGGCATTTCTGGGCTAAGTAGAGACCTCATGAGAGAAGGAGATTCACAGATGCTGCTGATGAAGATGAGGAGGAAAATAAAATCCACCTTTCAGCTTTTAGCCAGCTGGAGCTTGATCGCAGGGGAGTTGATCAGTCTTTAGAGTAGAAGACCACCACTAGGGGGCAAGTTCCTCTGTTTTGTGTCTCCAGATAAGCAGAGAAGGTCTGTCTCTAGTACCTACTCCTGGAAAATGGATAGAGCAGTGGTTCTCTGGTATGGTCTCTGGACCAGTAAGTAGCATCAGCATCAACTGGGAGTTTGTTGGGAAGGAAAATTCTGGGGCTCCATTCTAGACCTGAGTCAGAAGCTCTGAGGCCAGGGCTAGCAACCTATGTTTTAACAAATTTAATGCACGTTATATGGTTTGAAAACTGCTGTGATAGAGAATCCTGAGGTGAAAGCCAAGTGCATACTTGAATTTAGTGTTTCGTCTGAGGCAGGAGAGCTGGGGAAGGTGAGGAGTTTGGAGCATCACAGCACAAGGAGCTGTGGTCTCTGTCCCCTGCTGAGCACTGGGTAATAGGACCCTGCACGGCCCACCCTGCACAAAGGCCATTGGAGTGCAAAGTTGAGGCATCACTTCCCTGCTCACCTGCAGCAGCTCCCCTTCCTGTGTGGCAGGACCCCAGCCCGGGCATATGCTGTACCTCATCCCTCTCTGCTGTCATGGCTAAGAAGTCTTCTCTAAATTGTGTCTTCATCCCTAATCCTAAAGTCCAGCAAACAACCTTCTATCTGCTATGTATTCTATTCTGATCGTTTATCATCAGAAACAACCCTAACTGCTTCAAAAGTAGTTGACATTTTCAGAAACTGCAATGATGCACAAATGTAGATCAACAAGCATGCTTAAAGGATGGTTTAGACACTGGCAGAGGGGCTGACTGTGATGGAGGAGGTGCCATCTGAGTAGAGAGGGGGAGAGTTAACCTCAGAGTCACACACACACGCATGGAAAGATGGATGACAATAACGAATCCCATAGTTACAGAAATAGTGGCATTGAAGGAAGGCACTATGACAGAATTTGGCTACCAGACTGGTGTCATGGACCGCAGTGTGGTAGGCAAGGGCTTGCCATGGCCTCAGGAGAACCTGCTTCGCTGGGAGGGGCCTCCAGTCCTGCTTCTGCACTAGCAGCACTACTGGAAAGCCACGTCCCTAACCTGCCCTTCCCGTTCCTGATGTGCCTATGCTCATATCTGCGCCTCTGACGCCCGTCAGTCACTCCAGGAGGGGTTCCACTGCCACCATTTCACTGAAGAAAAATTTAGGCTCCTAGATGACAAGGACATGTCTGAGGTCACTTAGGAAGGACAAGACAGACCTTCCACCTGCCATGTTGACACCCAACTTCTCCAAGTTTGAATTTGTAGAGAACTGATTTACAACACGGAGAAAGGGTGTGCACGTGCGGGAAGCGGGGAGTGGTGAGCCACATTATCTTCTAATTCTAAGAATTTATGATTCAAATCAAGCACAATTCAGTTATATAATATTGGGACTGGAATAAATAAAATATTCGTGGTATTCTCATTAGAATCAGGAGCAAGGCAAGAATGGCCACTCCCACCAAAGATATTCAGCGTTATATTGGAAGCAAATGCAGTAAGACAAGGAAAAGAGTTGGGTTTTTTAAATACTGGGAAAGAGAAGAGAGATTAAATTGTCATTCTTAGAAAAGATTATTGTAAACCTAGAAAATCAGAGACTTAACATTAAAAAATAACTCATTAAGGCTTTCTTTTGAACTTATATTCAACAGAAAAACTTGACTAAGTGCATACTCATAATTCCAAAAATTTATAGAAATAAATGGTTTTTAATAGGGGAAAATGGGCCACAATAAAAATACCTCCTAGTATAGATACGATACATCCATATGTAATAAGATATAAGTTAGATTCAGCCAAATTACAGAATGATGTAGCCATATCTATCACTACTGAATCAAACAAGTGTCCACAATATATTATTGAGGAGGAATAAAGCAACTCACAGAAAATAATGCAGCAAGACTCTGTCTCAAAAAAGGAGAAAATAATACATAGCAAGATTCTATTAAAAAAGTACAGTGTATGTAAATATATGTGGGTGCATTTATGTAGACATAGCTAGGGAGCAGTAGTGTTAGTCTGTTTGGCTTCGTACCTAATAATGATAGCTATTGGGAGGATCCTCTACTAGAGTAACATGAGGGGTTCAAGATATTCCCTCTCCCCAGGGAGAGTGACAGGCAGGGGCTAGCAGCAGTAGCCCTAAAATGTATTTTCAGAGTGCCCTGGAGGTATGAGAATAGTATCTTGGCACCCCTTCCACTAATATATATATGTAAATATGTGTGCAAACATATATATATAATCTATAATGTGTATATTTATCAATATGTATACTTATATGTACATTTGTATAAATACATAGTATATAAGTAAACACTATATGTATATATTTAAATGTATAGTTGTTGTTTTTTTTTTTTTCTGAAAGAGCAACTTGCTGCCAGCAAAGTCTTCTCTGAGATGGTCTTGCTGTCTGCTTGAAAGGACAGACAGAGTACACCACTAAGGGGTCAGTAAAGAAATGAAGCACTGTTTTAAGCAGGAAGGGATTTAATACAGGGAATTAAATGTTAACAAAAAGTGGACACTAGGTTCCTGGAATGACTGCCACCCATAGTGAAACAGCTCACTCCCTAGGAGACCTACTACCCACAAGACCTCTACTAGTACAGTGATTTCAAGACACATCCTGTAGCTGTGACCAAGGGATAGGAAGCCAGAATTGACAGTGGCTGTTGCTGTTGCATTTGCTATAATAGCTTCTAATCCTCTAGGATGGAGAAGGGATACTAGGGATCTGGATAGAAAAGCCTAACATCTCCGGGACTTTATTTCCTAGCAGAAAAGAGGTGAGGGGGAAGGCAAAGACCTCTATGTGACTCCCACCTTCCAAATTTCACACATCCTAATTTACACTAAGAACACAGCTGCAAGGAAACATTGGAAGTGTAGTTTCCACATTTCCAGCCAGAAGTGGGATGGGATGGAAATGGAGAATACCAGCTCCCCCATAGCCACCATGTAGAGATGGCATTTAATGGCCTGGTGCAGGAGGGCTGGCCAGATCTCACTGGATTGTCCATTCTTCCTCCTCCTTCCCCTTCTCTCCCTGAAAGAGAAGAAATTGCATCTTGGTATTTCAATTTCTAGGCTATTATGTCACGGCTGTGGTTAAGAAATCAGATGCTGATGTCACCTGGAACTCTCTTTGAGGCAGGAAGTCCTGCCACACTGTAGTTGGCACTTCTGCAAGCTGGAACATCCCCATGGGCTTAATATACAATCACACCAGGTCCTGTAAATGTGGTGAGTATGTTCTGGGAGGTGTTGTGGCAGTTCATTCCCTGTGCCTGTGCCTGGGTAAAGGAGAAATTCAGTTTGATGAATGGCAGAAAATGCCATAATGGGTGGTGGGCTTAAGAGCTTGACAGAAATTGTGGGTGAGCCTCACATCTTCTTGAGCAGGTCCTCCTCCTCCTCATCCTTTTGCTTCTGAGAAGAATACCTTGGCCTAGAGGGCAGATCTCAGGGAAATAGCTCTATTCTTGATGTCTCACAAATGGCTCAGGGAACAAGCCTGAGTTTGCAAAGCAAGACTGGGCTGGATGCGTTGGTGCGCATGAGTGTGTTGTTTTCACATATAAACCGAAATGGCTGCCTTCTTAATTGGAAACCTTCCACCAGTAAGTCCTGGAGTGCTGTTTGTCATGTTCATCCTCATCTCTCTTAGATGAATTCGTCATTTCAGCTACACTCACGCCGCTACCTAAGAGGCTTCCGCTCCTCTGCTTTCCCCAACTCTCTGAAAATCCCAGTCCTAACTGAACCCTATTACCTGCTCTCTTTTGTACCTGAGCAGCTAAACACGGCTGGAGAGCGTCACAGGGCAGCAGAGCAGTTCGTGTCACTGGAATGCTTCAGGCACTGTCGTTGGTGTGCCCCCAACATTTACAAGCGCCCCCACCACTTCTCTGCTCCACATGCCACATTCCCGGTGATTCTCCTAACGTCCTACTTGTCCACACACCTCAAACAAACACCATCTACCACCTTTCTCAGCAGACCATTTCACCTGCACCTGCAGGAGACAATGAAACCATCAGAGAGGTTTCCCTTAACATCTGCCTGCCAAGACTGTGGGCCTCCTGGGGGCTGCACCTCCCCACCTCCTCCCTCCCCAGCCAATCCCTCTACCTGTGCTTGGGTGCGGGTCACTCCCATGTTCTCTTTAACGGTCTCAACCCTCAGTTATTACTTCTCCTTCTGGTGTGTCCAACAATTTCTCTCAACAGGTAAACACACCCAGTGTTTTCCATCTTTAAAAGTCCCCTGACCCTCAACCCACCCAACATTCTCCTGCAGCTCCTGCCTGCCTTCCCTCCTCCTCTTTAAGGCCAGAGTGATCAAAGTGTTGTTGGAACCACTCCCCTTCCACTCACTCCTCAACTCCCTGCTGCCTGGCTCCAGTGCATCACTCCACAGGAAGGATTCTGGTCAAGCCACCAGTGGCCTCCATACTGCTCATTGGAAGGATGTGCTTCCGCTCCTTTCCCCATGACCTCTCAGCAGCGTTTCCTCATATTGCCCTAGAATAATATCTCCTGGCTTTTATGGAAACACACTGGCTTGGTTTTTCTCCTGCTTTCGCAAGGACCCCATTTCCCAATGTAGTTAAGAAACGTTTGAGTTGCTAAATGAAACTGTTTTTCCCAATCTCAATGGAATCCCCAAGCACTCACATCCATGCCCACAGCCTCAATGGCCATCCAAAGGGTGTTACACGTACAAAGCTAGGCACATGATAAGCACTAGGTAAATGCTTTTTATCTATCTTTGTGTTGATAATTGTGAAGTTCTTATCCCCAGCACAAATCTCTCCTTAGCCTCCAGACATGTGTGTATTGAACTGCCTATTTGACATCTCCAGATGGATATCTCAAGAGCACACTAAGCTCATCCTGTTCAAAACCGAATGCACCATCCCTGCCGAGCCTGCTCCTTTTCCAGAACTACCTGGAGTGGTGGAGGACTCTACAGTCCATCCCCTTGTGCCCACGGGAAGCCTGACTGTCATCTTCCACACAGCCATCCATCTCCAGGGGTGCCGATTTCTCCTCCTTCCACTCATCTCCCTCCCCTTTGTGCTCCTCTAGCCCCAGCTGCCCTCATTTCCCCTGAACTTCTCCAGGAACCTGCCACCCAAACTCCACATCGCTCTGGTTTCCATCCATCCTGTTGCCAGGCCAATCTTTGCAAAGTGCAGCTATGACCATATCCTGCTTACCGCCCCTGGCCCAGCATTGTCTAAAACCCTTCAGAGACTTCTCATCTCTCTAAGGACAAAGAACAAAACCTATCACAGTAAAAGGTCCCATGGAGTCTGGACCTGCCCCCCACCGCACTCACCACTATTCTCTTGATGGTTTAGTCCTGATGGCCTCCATGAGGCTCTCTGGGCCATGCCTCCACCCTACCCCAACACAGGCCAGTGCAGATGCTGGTTCTCCTGTCTGGAGGGCTCTTCCCCTCTTCCCTTCACTTAGGTGACTCCTACTCACTCTTCGTATCTTGGCTTAAAGCTTCTCCCTGACCCCTAGGGCTGCAAGGGGCTCTTTTATTGTAGCTTCATGGAACCCTATAATTTTTTCCCAGAGCAAAGAGGGAAACATGAATTTACTCGTGTGGTGACTTAGGTTCTGTCGCCACACAGGCCGCAAGCTCTCAAGAGGGCAGGGCCTATGTCTGATTTCTTTATGGTGGTGCCCTGGAGACCAGCACAGGGCTGGGCAGCTGTGCCTCTCTAGACTCTTTCTGGATCTGAAGCTGTAATGGCACACCTTGTAAAAAAGGGCAAGGGCAGCAGAGCCCAGAAAACATGTGCTCCGGGTTCCGCCTGCCAGGACTTCTCTTTTGCCCCTCACTGTTAAACTCTGTGTCCATCTTTCGACGCCACTGCCCTGTGCTGCAATGGGGTAGACCTCTGTGAGCTCACAGACCCTCGGTCCAACTTGAGTCAGTTCCCCTTTACTTAGCTCTGGCTGGAACCTTTTTTTTTTTAATTCCATAAAGTCTTGCTTTTAATAACATGTTACAAATAACTGAATGTGTCTTTATTAGGCAATTTTTGGGACAGAATCTGAGGCTTTCTTGCTAACACAGGCAGGGAAGGCTGATTCTGACCTCTGGTTGTCCTTTCTCGCAGATGAGTTCTTCAGTCGCAGTTGTGCCCCTAGGTCTAACCCAGATTCCCCTCTCTGTGCTCTGCGTGGTGGCAGGTGCAGTCCTGCCCACATGTGGGCTCACGACAGCCAGGAGAGATACTACGGCTCCAATGGGGCTTTCAGGCAAGTAGTGTCTGTGCACCACCTTTCCCTTTGCACCAACCCAGTACATTTCTTGTCCTCTCACTTTTTCCATCATCCCAGCATCTGGCTGCTGCATTTGGAAGGAGCCAGAATCTAGGAAATAGAACTACTGCAAATTTTGAATGGCTCCAATGACTCAAGTCCAGCTCTTCTCTAGGGCACTCTCCTGCAGATCCAGATGATTTAGGGCCTTGGGGCACCTGGGGAGAAGCAAGAATGATGGCAGCAGAGTCACAACCCTAGTTCTACTTTTGCCACTTTTTTCAGTGTGATTGTGGACAAGTCAAGAATCCACCAGAGCCTTAGTTCAAAATCACAGGAGGGACACCAGACACCTCACTTCTTACATTTGGTTGGTGAGTATATTTTAAAAATAGATGCTCCTGGTCTCCTCCATCCATTCAAGAAATATTTACTGAGCACCTAATAGATATTGTTCTCACTGTTACAGCAGTCAAGCTGTTACCAACCGTGGGTTCTCTCTCAATGCAATAGAAATTGTCATAAGGCCAAGAGAGTTTTCCCAGACAAGGCTTTGTTGGAGCTTATGCCCAGGAATATGGGAGGCAACCAGGAGAGAATTTTCTGGCTGACTCCCCAGAGGGCGTTGTAAAGGGGCCACGGTGAGAAAGGAGTGATGTCTAGGAATGTAGAGGCAGGGAACTTTTAGCACCTCCACAGTGTGATGACATGCTTCTTCATGCTCGCATGTCTTATAAGCATGTTACATCTCCACCCCCGGGTGTGATTTTTAGCATTATAATGAAGCTAAGGTTAAGAATTAGTCGTTCTCCTGGCCTTGCGTGCATGCGGGAGATAGTAAGATTTATGGTGGGAGCTGCTGCTTTTAGCTTCCTCAGGGTCCGACAGTCAGCAGGTACGGGCTCCTTGAGCAAGGTTTATGTTGCAAGGTCTGGAGGGTCTGTTTGGGGTCCCTGCCACCCATGGGGCCTCGCCTCTACCAGCTTGCGGTGAGGTCCTTGGTGGGGCATGGGGGGCACCAAGTCCTGTCCCTCCTCTGCCTCAAAGCCACACATAATACCTGTCCCTCCCCTGCTCCCAGTCTTCTGGGGAAAGTAGGACAACAGCATACAAATAAAGGGCAGGATATACCTTCCAACTGTAAGTGCTACTGAGGAACCAAGGGAGGTGATGCAGCAGCAACCAGTTTTAGAAATTTTAGAAAAGGTGGTCAGGGCAGGCCTCAGCAGGCAGAGGGGCCGTGTGAGCTGAGAATAATGTGGGAATCAGGCCTGAGAAAACCTGGAGGAAGAGCAACCTAGGATGAAGGAACAGCAAGCACAAAGGTATGGGGGCAGGGCAAGTCATGCTGTGTGGAGGCCAGAGAAGAAGGTCTGTGGATGAGGGTGCAGAGAGAGAGGCACTGGCTGTCTCAGAGCCCTGTTGGCCTGGCTAAGGACGTAGATTTAACTCTAGGTATTGTGGGAAGTGCTGGACCTTTGCGGAAGCAGGGCAGTGCTATATGAATGAGTTATGTGAACAATGTATGAGACTCTAGAAAGTTCTCTTTTATTCATAGACACCAGGGTATTCCACTACCAGACTACTTTGTCCTGCCCTTTCTGAAGTTTTCCCTCTTTCTTTTCATAAGCCATGCATAAATTACATGTTTTCACAGATCCACAACAACATATACTATTATTACATTAAACCTGGATGAAATATGTATGTATATATTTATTTATACACATAAAAAGCAGTCTTAGCTTCAAACCTCTCATTCTCCCCATCTCCTACCTGTCTTTTCACTTCGTTGAGTTTTTTTTTTTTTTTGAGATGGAGTCTTGCTCTGTCACCTAGGCTGGAGGAGTGTGGTGGTGCGATCTTGACTCACTGAAACCTCCACCTCCCAGGTTGAAGCAGTTTTCCTGCCTCAGCCTCCTGAGTAGCTGGGATTACAGGTGCCCACCACCACGCCCAGCTACTTTTTGTATTTTTAGTAGAGACGAGTTTTCACCATGTTGGCCAGGCTGGTCTCAAACTCCTGACCTCAGGTGATCCACCCACCTTGGCTTCCCAAAGTGCTGGGATTACAGGTGTGAGCCACCACACCTGGCCCTTTAAGTTTCTTGACTCCTCTAGCCATTCACTCCTGCTGACCTGTGATCGATCGATCCTGCACCTTTCCCCATGGCCTTTTATTCCATCCTTTCCCAGCATACATTTCACAATCAACCGTGCCTGCACTTCCAGGCTGGCTGGCTTCCATTTAAGTGATGAGTACCCTGTTAAATGAGCCATGTATCTCTAGTCCCCCCACTACCCCATTTCTCCTAGAAGACAATTCCATACTTTCTCCTCTCCTTAGGTCTCCAACACTTCTTCCCCCACCTTTCATACCTTTGTTTCCTATTTCTCCTAAGAAAAGAAATCGAAAGATAAATTCTACAACACCCCGCTGCCATATCCACCCACATGCCAGCATCTGTGGCCCTAGATACTGCCTTCCCTCCTCTTACTGGGGTGACCTGGCTTTCTCTTTGCTAAGTCCTGTCCTGCACCTGTTCAGGATTGTTGCCCTAGCAGTTCCCCCTTTTTCTGCAGCAGCAACAAATCTTCTTCTCTACTAGATCATTTTCATCAGCATACAAAACATGCTGCTATGTTTTTTTTTTTTTCCATCTTACACACAAATCACTAAGTAAAACCTCTCCACCTCACTTTCCTCTCCCATTTCTCCCCTTCTTTTTACAACAAAATTCCTTGAAAGTGTCAAATTTCTTTGCTAACTCAAATTTCTCTCCCTTATATCTCCCCAGGACCCAGTTTAAGAATCTGTTCAGGCCCCAAACCCCCAACATGGAGTTGGTTTTATTACTGTTTTTCAGTGATCTACAGAAAATACACCTCTTTATTGTCAGAGTATGGGCAGACTACTCCCACCACTCCAACCCCCTTGGTACACCACTGACCGCGTGGAGATGAAACTACACCAGTGACCTTTGTTGCTAAATCAAAAGGCCAGTTCTTCGTCCTTGTGTTGTTGCAGGATTTTTAAGGAATCAGCTTACACACTCCTTAATTTCTTTTAATTCCTGTTCCAGCATTACTTGATCTACCAGTGTCACTGGCAGCACCCATCACTTCCTCCTCTTGGATTTCTTCCTTGGCTTCCGGAATGCTACACTCTCTTGGATTCTCCCCTCCCCCTCCTGACACTGCACCTCAGTCTGTTTTGCTGGTTCTGCCCACTTCCCCAGCCTCTACATGCTGACATGACTCAGGGCTCCGCACTTGGAATTCTTCTGTCTGCCCATCCTCTTGGTGGTTTTATCTCTGTATGCTGACGATCCCCAAATTTACATTCTGGTTCTGACTTTTTCCTGAAACCCCAGACTTGTAGATCCAGCTGCCTACTGGCTATCTCCACTTGAATTTCTAATCACCAACTCAAACTTAAATGTCCAAAACTGAGCTCCTGAAACTCCATACATTCCCACCCAAATGCTACATCCTGTAGTCCACCTCATCTCAGTTAGGGGCAATCTATTTTTTATTTTGGAAAAAATGTCAATACCTTGCTACTTTCTATGCCTGCCCTTGTTCTCTCACACCCCATATCTCGTCCATCACCAAATTATATTAGCTGTACCTTCTCAAGCTATCTAGAATCAATCTCTCTGCCCATCTCCACTGATACCATTCTAATCTAAACCACCATCCTCTCTCCCCAGATTTTTACCATAGCTCTTAAACAGGTCTCCATGCATCTGTCTTGTCCCATTCTCCTCCACAACACATGAGCCAAAGTGATTCTGTTACACTTAAAGCATTATATTAATACTTCTTTGCTCAAAGCCCACCAGTGACTTCCCGTATCACTCAGAGTGAAAGTCAAGGTGCCTCTTTGATCTATAAGGTTCTTCTAGAAGCCTTTGCAGCCTCATCTCCTACTTCTTTCCCCATGAACTCTCGGTTCCAGTCAGCTTGGCATCCCAGCTGTTCCTCGAAGACCTCAGGCACACTCCTGCCCCGGGGTCTTTGCACTTGCTTCTACCCCCATCTGGAGTGCTTGTCTTCCTCAGATCATCATGGCTAGTTTCCTCATTTTATTTAGGATTTCTCAGGGCAGCCTTTCCTGGCCACTCTGTAATTGTAAACCTATAAAAACACATGCTTGCACATACCATTGCCAATACTTCATATCCCCCTTTCTTGCTTTATTTTTTCTTTAGCACTTATTAGTCTCTAGCTTACTACATATTTTATCTACTTACCTCACTTTATGTCTCTTTTATTCTGTAAAGTGAACAAGGACCCCGTTGGCTGTAAGTGAGAAAACCTCATGTGAAGCAGCTTACACCAAGGACACTGTCTTGACAGGTGCTCTGGGTGCTTCCTCCTTGAAAGAGCTGATACCTGAGCCTAGGAGGCCAATGAAAATGCTTTAAGGGTAGGGTTGCCACCTACAATTCAGGATGTCCAGTTAAATTAGAATTCCAAATAGGCAACACATGACTTTTTAGTATAAGGGGATACACCCTACTTCTCCCATCTGTTTGTCTTTCTCTGCACATCTGCCTCATTTTTCTTCTTCCCTGCAGGGTGGGTTTTGATTTCTCAGGCTACCTGGAGGGAAATGTTTGCAACCAGCAGTCCCAATGTTGTTACAGCTCATCAGTTATAAAGGAGCAGTCAAACAAAGACCACAGCGTATTCGTCCCAGTGCTCAGGAAGGGGGATTGTCACCCCAGTCTGGGCGAAAGCTTCCTGTTCACACAACTCATGCAGTGAAGTCACATTGTAAGGTGATAGCTGTCTCCACTGTGATCACATGGATTGAAGTGGCCGGGGTGGGGGGAGTTGGTTCTCAAAAAAGTAACAGTGCTTGAGGGACCAAACAAGAACTGAGTACACAAAGGGAAATTTTTTTCCTAGATACAAAAATCACATTATAATGATGTAATAATGGTTTAAGGATGGTTTAAGTGCAAGAATGACAAATAAGTGGAAAAGAATTGAGGTCCAAGAGAGATTCATGGATATATTGCCATTTGGTCTGTAACAAAGGTGACATTTTGAATCACTGGGGAAAGAATGAACTTGAGAGGTCCAATAAAATATGTACCAAGAACTGGCCCCTGTGCTCCCTGATGGGAGCACATTTAATCATGAGTGAGTCCTGGGCGCTGGACAGGCAAGGGTCCAGGAGAGTGGTGGGAAGGGAGAGTGGTGGGAAGGGAGAGTGGTGGGAAGGGGTGCTGATGGTGAGTGAGGATGATTTCTTTTAGGCATTTGTATGAGTGGGGAAGAGAAGCCCATTGCTGGAGAATAGGGTGGGATAAATGCAGGATTTATTGTTTTTGTAAAACAAAAAGACATATAAATGTGACGAAATGTGTGTTTAGCTAAAGGTTTCTCAATTTTGTTTACCTTTTCAAAAAACCAAATCTTTGTTTTGTTAATTTTTTTGAATTGTTTCTTTAATCTCTATTTCATTTATTTCTGCTCAGAGTTTTATTATTTTCTTCCTTCTACCAATTTCAGATTTAGTTTGTTCTTGTTTTTCTGGTTCCTTGAGGTGCACAGTTAGGTTGTTTATTAGAAATCTTTCTTCTTTCTTGATGTAGAAATTTATTGCTAAAAATTTCCCTCTTAGAACTGCTTTTGCTGTGTCTCATAGGTTTTAGTATGATGTGCTTCCATTCTCATTTGTCTTAAGGAATTTAAAAATTTTCCTTTTTAATTTCTTCATTGACTCACCAGTTGTTTAGAAGCATGTTGTTTAATGTATATGTAAAGATTCTGAAGTTTTTCTTACTGTTGATTTTTAGTCGTATACCATTATGGTTAGAAAAAATACTTTGTATGATGTCTATCTTCTTAAATTTGTTAAGACTTGTTTTGTAGCCTAATGTGATATATCCTGGAGAATGTCCCATGTGCAGTTGAGAAGAATGCATACTCTGCACTGTTGGATGGAATGTTCTGTAAATATCTTTTAGGCCCATTTGATCTATGATACAATTAAAGTCTTTTTTTTTTTTTTGCTTTTTTTTGTCTAAATAATCTGTTCATTGCTGGAAGTTGAATGTTGAAGTCCTCTATTATCACTGTATTACAGTCTATCTCTCCATTTAGGTGTAATAATATTTGCTTTATATATTTGAGTGTTCCACTGTTGAATGCATATCTACTTACAATTGTTATATCTTCTTGTTGAACTGATCCCTTCATCATTATCATTATTATTTAATGACCTTCTTTGTCTCTTTTTATAGGTTGTTTTTGTTGTTGTTGCTGTTGTTTGAGACAGGGTCTGGCTGTGTCACCTATGCTGGAGTGCAGTGATATGATCTTGGCTCACTGCAACCTCTGCCTCCTGGGATCAAGCCATCCTTCCACCTCAGCTTCCTGAGTAGCTGAGACTACAGATGCTTGCCACCAAGCTCAGCTAATTTTTTTGTATTTTTTGTGGAGACTGGGTTTCACCATGTTGCACAGGCTGATCTCAAACTCCTGAGCTCAAGCAATCTCCCTGCCTTGGCCTCCCAAAGTAATGGGATTACAGGCATGAGCCACCATGCCTGGCCTCTTTTTACAATTTTTGACTTAATGTCTATTTTATCTGATGTAATATGGCTACTTCTGCTTGCTTCTGGTTTCTATTTGCATGGAATATCTTTTTTCATATTTTCATTTTCAGCCTATGTTTGTCTTTAATGGCGAGGTGAGTCTCTTGTAGAGAGCACATAGTTGAGTCTTATTTACTTAGCCACACTATATCTTTTAATTTGAGAATGTAACCCATTTACATTCAAAGGCTGTTATTGATAGATAACAACTTACTCCTGACATTTTTGTTAGTTGTTTTCTGGTAGTTTTGTAGATTCTTTGTTTCTTTATTCCTCTTTTTTTGTTTACTTCTGTGGTTTGGTGGTTTTCTGTGGTTTCTCTTTCTTATTTGGTAATTGCTGTAATTTATTTATTTGTGGTTATCATGGGGCTAATGTGAGTCTTGTAAGTATAACAGATAATTCTAAGCTAATAGCAACTTAACTTTGGCTGCATGAAAGTACTCATTTCCCCTCCCACAGTTAATATTTTTGTTGCCCTAATTTACTTCTTTATCTATGATGTGTTCCTCAGCCACTAATTGTAGTTGTTTTTTAACCATTTGACTTTAAATCTTCATACTAGAAGACTGACAGTTTTACATAGCACCATTATATCACTGAGTATTCTTAGTTTGATTTATGAAATTACTTCTACTGGTTTTATATTTTAATGTGTTTTTAATGACAGTAATTATCATCCTTTTGTTTCTTGCTGTAGCACTCCTTTAAACATTTTTTGTAAGGCTGGTCTTAGCGGTGATGAATTCTCTTGCTTGTCTGTGAAGGACTTTATTTCTTCTTCACTTCTGAGGGATAACTTTGTGGGACATAATATTCTTGGTTGACAGTTTTTTTTTCCCTTTCAGCACTTTGAATATGTCGTACCATTCTATCCCAGTCTGCAAAGTTTCTGCTGAGAAATATATTGATAGTCTGATAGAAATTCCCTTATATATGACTTGACACTCTTCTCTTGTTGCTTTTAGAATTTTCTCCGTCTTTGACTTCTGACAGTTTGATTATAATGTTCCTCAGAGAGAATCTTTTCGGGTTGAATCTAGTTGGAGACCTTTGGGTCTCCTGAATCTGGATGTTCATATCTCTTACCATATTTGAGAAGTTTTTAGCTATTATTTCATTAAATTGGTTTTCTGTGACTTTCTTCATCTCTTCTCATCTGATATTTCTATCATGTGAATATCTGTTTACTGAATGGTGTCCCATAAGTATCATAGGGTTTCTTCATTCCTTTTTATTCTTGCTTTTTTTCCTATCTGACTGGGTTACTTTAAAATAGCTATCTTCAAGTTTAGAACTTCTTTATTCTGCTTGATTTAGTCTGTTGATGAAGCACTTAATTGTATTATTTTACTTTATTCATCGAATTTTTTTGCTTCACAATATCTGTTTGGTTCTTTTATATGATATCTCTTTGTTGATTTTTTTCATTCAGATCATGAATTGTTTTCCTGATTTCATTGAATTGTTTGTCTGTGTTCTCTTGTATCCCACTGAGCTTCCTTAAGATCAATATTTTTAAATTTCTTTTCAGGTATTTTGTAAATGCCCCTTTCTTTGTGGCCTCTTACTGGACATTTATTGTGGAGTCATATTCTCTTGCTTTTTCATGTTTCTTGTGTCCCTACATTGATATCAGCACATCTAGCGAAATGAGCTCCTATCTCAAGCTCCTCATCTACCCGGTGAGCTACCAGATTGACTCTTCCAGCTGATTTAGTTGCCAGAGCTGAAGAATCCAGCAGAAGGCAGATCTTCTCTCTAGCCTAGAACTCAGTCCTACAGAGGACAGGAAGGACCCCTGGCTCATAAGCTTCCTACCCAGGAGTTTCTGGGGACAGGGCCTCACTCCTTCTGGAAATGGCATTTTCACATCAAGCCCTATGTTCTCTCCATGCAGTTTTCCCTCAGGAAGCCATGGGCATGCCTATCCTTTATGCTGGGCTTCTGGAAAACTCTCCCCTGGAGTTTCACCTGCTACAAATCTTCAGACTCTGTTATCCAAAGCCCAGAGACTTCTGGCTATGACGGGCTTGTGGTTCTACCACCAATTTTCTATACCAGGAGAGTCAACCTTGCAGTCCTAAGTGGCACAGACCTGAGGCAGGAGCCTGAAGACCCTGGTCCAATAGGGGTCTTTCAATGGCACAGAAGGAGAGCTGTCAAGAATCCCACCTCTGCTTTGTCCCAATACTAAGAACTTGGAAAGAAAGCCAGAGTAGATAATTAATTAATGTTTAACATTTCAATATATTTGGGATACTAATGAATCCCTTTGAAGATTAATAAAAGCCAGGAACTCTCATTCTAGTAACACACACACAAGCATGCACACACACACCTTTGCATACAATTTTTGTGCATTCATAGCTTCAGTTCAGTGATTCTTCTGTGACCTCACACTGCCTTTCCCTGAGTGGTAGAAGTGTAGGGATGGAGATTTATTGATCTGATTTTAAGTAGATGCTACCGTAGGGGGTTGGTAAGTCTTATTAAATTGTACATGTAGACACGTTACATATATGTATTTAAAAGGCCTATTTGTGAGGAATATTTGAAACAACTAAAAGGGTAAAATCATTCCATTGTAGAAACCAACAGTTGACACCAATTATTTACAAATCTGTATAGGTCAGAGATTTACTTTGGACAGCTGAGAAACCTGGTGAACTTTGATCTTCTTTTTCCATGGACCCTGAGGACATTAAACAAGGGAGTTTACTCTGGGGGCAGTAGAAGGATCAGTGATCAGTTTACTTTGGCCCTAGGAGCACTGGACTCTGTTCAGCTTAAACAGCCACCTCTCACGGGCCTATCTGAAGGTCTTGGGACTTGACCTGTCTTGGTGAAGGAGCAATGGGAAGTGCCATCCTTAAATAATGTTGGAAGAAATTATGAATAACACTTTTCAAGAAAGTGTGTCACAGGGCAGTGGGGACAGCTCAGGCTATTGAGTTCATAGCCCTAGGTTCTAGCTTTCCATCTTGCTGGACAGCCTACCAGTTATGTCCTCCAGCTGAGTTGTTTTTGTCTCTGTAAAATCAGATCTCTATACTAAATGGTCTCTCAGGGTGTGTTTTGCCAAAGGGCCCAGTAGCAATGGAGGGAGACATAAAGCAGTCACACAGAATAACTTCATTAGTTCACTGAGTGTGTATTTGGTATGTAGTCTATGCTGAGTGTTCTGTAATAACGATAGTTGTCATCACCATCTATTGGTGTCATTACCATCTATTGGTCAGACAGAGCAAGCAATCTAGTAGCAATGTGAGCAATCTTCAGAATGACAAGGTAGACATTTGTACTCCTATTACTAATGAGAAAACAGAGCCTCAGAGTAGTTAAGTAACTTGTCCGGTATGATGCAACTACTCAGTGGTCTAACATCCAAATCCAAGAGTCTTTAACTCCAATTCCATGCCCATTTTATTACTGCACAGATTGCATGTGACAATACTCAGTGGATGAATGGACAGGTGACTATTAATAGAAAGTGGGCACAGGGAACTAGTATACAGAGAAAAAGACCTGCTAGGATCTGTCTGCTCTGTTCTCTGTGATGGATTGCCTAGGACTTAGTGGTCAGCATCCTTGCAGGGTCCTTGATGTAGTGGGACCTGAGGGGCTGGGCTCAGGAGCTGTGCACATGGGACTTAGAAGGGGAAGATATTGGTCAGGATATAAATAAAAATTAGAGGAAAAATGCTAAGGTGCTGGATACTGTACTAGGTGATTTACCATAATTACTAATTTAGATCTCAGAATAACTCTATGAAGTAGGCATTATTGAGAGGTGAAGCTGGCTGGGCTTCTGGGTCAGGTGGGAACTTGGAGAACTTTTCTGTCTAACTAAAGGATTGTAAATGCACCAATCAGTGCTCTGTGTCTAGCTAAAGGTTTGTAAACACACCAATCAGCACTCTGTCAAAATGAACCAATCAGCACTCTGTAAAATGGACCAATCAACACTCTGTAAAATGGACAAATCAACTCTCTGTAAAATGGACAAATCAACTCTCTGTAAAATGGACCAATCAGCAGGATGTGGGTGGGGCCAAATAAGGGAATAAAAGCTGACCAACTGAGCTAGCAGCCGCAACGTGTTTGGGTCCTCTTCCACGTTGTGGAGGCTTTGTTCTTTCTCTCTTCTCCATAAATCTTGCTGCTGCTCACACTCTGGGTCTGCACTACTTTTATGAGCTGAAACACTCATGGCAAAGGTCTGCAGCTTTTCTGTTGATGTCAGCAAGACCACAAACCCACCAGAAGAAAGAAACTCCAGACACATCTGAACATCAGAAGGAACAAACTCTGGACACACCATGTTTAAGAATTGCAACACTTGCCGCGAGGGTTTGCGGCTTCATTCTTGAAGTCAGCGTAAACCAAGAACCCATCAATTCCGGACACATTATGATCCTCATTTTCTAGGTGGGGAACTGGGGCACTGAGAGCTTAGGTGACTTGCCTAATTCAGTGTCCAACCTGAAAGTCTTAGCGTATAGAAGTGAATGACCAAGCCACTGTAGCTTTAGTCGTGTCTTCAGTCAGGGAGAACCAGGGCCAGGATCTTCTCTTGTCGTAATTCGCAGTTATGATCCTCTCCTGTATGCCACTTCTACCAACGCTATGTTCCTGCCTTGCAGTGTGAAGATTATTTCCAAATTCAGATCTGGGAATGAACCCCACTTCTGGGAGCACGTTCATCTATCAGAATTTCTTCTTTTGTTTTTAAATCCAAATTCGTTGACAGCTGTTGTCCCAGCCCACTTTATGCCATGCTCTCAAAATTTCACAGCCTTCCTCTTCACTCCCGAGCATCTACTATCTCACCTGGGAGAGGGGCCTCTGGAGGAAGGCACTGAAGCAGCTGCTGTGACACATGCTGCCTATTTCACAGATTGGGCTGACATCATCTCTTTGTGGGGCACAAAACTCATGTGTCCCCATCCCTGACTGCTAACCACCTTCCCATCTTTGCCGGGCCTGCCCAGGTGTCCTGTAAACAGTGTGTCAGGGAAGACTAGCAGCGATCCTGCACAGCTGCCTTTGATCAGGGACCTTTGTTCTGTTACACATGAGAGTTCCCAGAGTGTGCTGGGCTCCAGGGTCAGTGGCCCTTTAGCCGTCAGCCTGGGGGTCAAGTGGAGCTGGGTGAAGTTGAAAATACGGTGATGAGAAAAGGGGTTTCTTAGCAGGGTATATCTCTGTCTTAAAATGAGGACAGACAGCTCCCGTTCTCTCCAGTTGTAGAAGGACTGAGTTGAGGAAAAGGAGCCCCTGACTTTGTAACATTGAACAGTACTGAATATCTCTGCTCCATTATTCCTCCATTCTGCCCACAATCCTAGCTGCCCTTCATAGTCCTGTAGAGGAAATGATTAAAAGGCTGTCTGCTCCCTTTCTTCTTTCATTTCCCTACCTTTCTCTTGTTTCCATTTTCTTTCTTTCCTTAAAAAGAAAACAAACAAACCAAAAAACCACGGATTTATTCTATTCTCGTTCCTTTGCTTGAGGTGGCTATGGGCAGTGGCTCCTGAGAGACTGGGGTGGAGCGAGCAGTGGGAGGATCAGGAGGTTGTTTACGTACAAGAGAAATGAGCAAAGAACTGAAAATAGTGAGCACTCTGGGACTGCGGTTTCTCATGGCCAGAGAAGGGAGCTGCACATATGGGGTGGAAGACAGCTAGAATATCTGCAGTGCTGTTCAGTCAGAATTGAGGGATCAGTGTGAACTCATGGTTGTGTAAGAGTGTGGGACAGGTATAGGTGTGTGTGTGTGTGTGTGTGTGACCCCAGCTCTGTCTGGAGAGCCTAGTATCAATGATTCTGCAACACGAGTTACCACACCTGGCACCCAGAATTTGCTTTCTAAATACCGTTCTCCACTAAACGGATAGGTCACCTTAGAGAAGGAGATTCCAGAAATAGAGATTCCAGAGCTGGTACAGAGAAGGTACAAGGTAGGCCTGAATGTCTTGTTCTAGCAGAAAGTGAAGTGCTTAAAAAATGTCGAGGCTTGTAACAGGTCCACAGGAGCCAGCTGGAAGCGCCTCCAATTGGCCACATGTGCAACAGTTTGAGCACTAAACTAGATAGTGACAGTAACTTGCCATAACCCACCAAACAAAACAGGAACTCACGAGTCCATGCAGATAAAAACAAGTCATAGAAAAAATTAAACAGATGAAGAAAGGGAAGTTCTTCCTTACCTTAGAATGCTAATTAATAAGCATAGAAGAAGTGATATCTGAAAATCGTCATTTTGCAATCAATATAGCACTAATCCATTGTATGAATCATTAAGAAAACAGCATTGCCTCTGTGATATTGCTGCCCAAAACGCAGAACCTGAGTCAAATCATGTGGTGATGCCACAAAAACCCAAATGGAGAAAGTCTCTTAAAAAATTACCTGTTAAATACAAAATCCCAGCATGAGAACACAGACCAACCAAATCCAGAATGTTGGAAATTCCCAAGGATCAATAAAATGATCCAGTTTATTTGACAAGTATGCAACATAAAATGCTGCAGATTGTTTGGAGTGAAAGAGATTTAAGAGTTAAATGTAACATGTGGATCTTGTTTAGGATCCAGTTTGAACAACCTAACACTTTTTTGGACAACAAGGGTAATTGCTATATTGACTGAGTATTAGATGATAATAAGAAATAATTGTGCTGTAGTCCCAGCACTTTGGGAGGCTGAGGCAGGTGGATCACAAGGTCAGGAGTTCAAGACCAGCCTAGTCAAGATGGTGAAACCCCATCTCTACTAAAAATACAAAAATTAGCCAGGTGTGGTGGCAGGTACCTGTAATCCTAGTGACTCGAGAGGCTGAGACAGAGAATTGCTTGAATCTGGCAGGCAGAGGTTGCAGTGAGCCAAGATCACACCACTGCACTCCAACCTAGGCAACTAAGCAAGGCTCCATCAAAAAAAAAAAAAAAAAAAAAAAAGAAAGAAAAAAAAGAAAGGAAGGAAGGAATTGTGGAAAACTCCAAAAACCAGAACACCTCTTCTCCTCCAAAGGTGCACAACTCCTCACCAGACAGGGAACAAAACTGGACAGAGAATGAGTTTGACAAATTGACAGAAGTAGGCTTCAGAAGGTGGGTAATAACAAACCCCTCCGAGCTAAAGGAGCATGTTCTAACCCAATGCAAGGAAGCTAAAAAACCTTGAGAAAAGATTAGCTTTTTGTTCTGCTAACTAGAATAACCAGTTTGGAGAAGAACATAAATAAGCTGATGGAGTTGAAAAACACAGCACGAGAACTTTGTGAAGCATACACAAGTATCACTAGCCGAATTGATCAGGCAGTAGAAAGGATACCAGAGACTGAAGATCAACTTAATGAAATAAAGCACGAAGACAAGATTACAGAAAAAAGAATAAAAAGGAACAAACAAAGCCTCCAAGAAATATGGGACTATGTGAAAATACCAAACCTACATTTGATTGGTGTACCTGAAAGTGACGGGGAGAATGGAACCAAGCTGGAAAACACTCTCCAGGATATTATCCAGGAGAACTTCCCCAACATAGCAAGACAGGCCAACATTCAAATTCAGGAAATACAGAGAACACCACAAAGATACTCCTCAAGAAGACAAATCCCAAGACACATAATCATCAGATTCACCAAGATTGAAATGAAGAAAAAGTGTTAAACGCAGTCAGAGAGAAAGGTTGGGTTACCCACAAAGGGAAGCCCATCAGACTAACAGTGGACCTCTTGGCAGAAATCCTGCAAGCCAGAAGAGAATGGGGGCCAGTATTCAACATTCTTAAAGAAAGGAATTTTCAACCCAGAATTTCATATCCAGCCAAACTAAGCTTCGTAAGTGAAGGAGAAATAAAATCCTTTACAGACAAGCAGATGCTGAGAGATTTTGTCACCACCAGGTGACAGCACTAAATGTCGTGGAGGAAGCACTAAATATGGAAAGGAAAAACTGGTACCAGCCACTGCAAAAACATAACAAATTGTAAAGACCATCAACACTATGAAGAAACTGCATCAACTAACAGGCAAAATAACCAGCTAGCATCATAATGACAGGATCAAATTCACACATAACAATATTAACCTTAATGTAAACAGGCTAAGTGCCCCAGTTAAAAGACACAGACTGGCAAATTGGATAGAGTCAAGACCATCAGTGTGCTGTATTCAGGAGACTCATCTCACATGCAAAGACACAAATAGGCTCAAAATAAAGGGGTGGAAGAAGATTTACCAAGCAAATGGAAAGCAAAAAATAAAAAATAAAAAATTAGGGGTTGAAATCCTAGTCTCTGATAAAACAGACTTTAAACCAACAAAGACAAAAAAAAAAAAGAAGGGTATTACATAATGGTAAAAAGATCAATGCAACAAAAAGAGCTAATTATCCTAAATATATATGCATCCAGTGCAGGAGCACCCAGATTCATAAAGCAAGTTCTTAGAGACCGACAAAGAGACTTAAATTCCCACACAATAATAGTGGGAGACTTTAACACCTCACTGTCAATATAAGGCCGATTAATGAGACAGAAAATTAATAAGGATATTCAGGACTTGAACTCAGTTCTGGACCAAGCAGACCTAATAGACATCTACAGAACTCTCCACCCCAAATCAATAGAATATACATTCTTCTCAGTACCACATCGCCCTTATTCTAAAATTGAACACATAATTGAAAGTAAAACACTCCTCGGCAAATGCAAAAGAACAGAAATAACAGTCTCTCAGATCACAGTGCAATCAAATTACAACTCAGGATTTAAAAACTCACTCAAAACTGCACAACTACATGGAAACTGAACAACCTGTTCCTGAATGACTACTGGGTAAATAACAAAATTAAGGCAGAAATAAATAAGTTCTTTGAAACCAATGAGAACAAAGATGCAAGGTACCAGAATCTCTGGGACACAGCTAAATGAGGGTTTAGAGGGAAATTTATAGCACTAAATGCCCACAGGAGAAAGCAGGAAAGATCTAAAATTGACACTCTAACATCACAATTAAAAGAACTAGAGAAGCAAGAGCAAACAAATTCAAAAGCTAGCAGAAGACAAGAAATAACTAAGATCAGAGCAGAGCTGTGGAAGATAGAGACACAAAAAAAACCTTAAAAAATCGATGAATCCAGGAGCTGGTTTTTTGAAAAGATTAACGAAATAGACTGCTAGCCAGACTAATAAAGAAGAAAATAGAGAAGAATCAAATAGACGCAATAAAAAATGATAAATGGGATATCACCACTGGTCCCACAGAAATACAAATGACCGTCAGAGAATACTATAAACACCTCTATGCAAATAAACTAGAAAATTTAGAAGAAATGGATACATTCCTGGACACATACACCCTCCCAAGACTAAGCCAGGAAGAAGTTGAATCCTTGAATAGACCAATAACAAGCTCTGAAATTGAAGCAGTAATTAATAGCCTACCAATAAAAAAAAAGCCCAGGACCAGAAGAATTCACACCTGAATTCTACCAGAGGTACAAAGAGGAGCTGGTACCATTCCTTCTGAAACTATTCCAAACAATAGAAAAAGAGGGACTCCCCTCTAACTCATTTTATGAGGCCAGCATCATCCTGATACCAAAACCTGGCAGAGACACAACAAAAAAATAAAATTTCAGGCCAATATCCCTAATGAACATCAATGCGAAAATTCTTAATAAAATACTGGCAAACTGAATCCAGCAGCACATCAAAAAGCTTATCTACCACGATCAAGTTGGCTTCATTCCTGGGATGCAAGGCTGGTTCAACATACACAAATCAATAAACATAATCCATCACACATAAACAGAACCAATGACAAAAATCACATGATTATCTCAATAGATGCAGAAAAAGGCCTTCAACAAAATTCAACAGCCCTTCAAGCTAAAAACTCTCAATAAACTAGGTATTGATGGAACGTATCTCAAAATAATAAAAGCCATTTATGACAAACCTACGGCCAATATCATACTGAATAGGCAAAAGCTGGAAGCATCCCCTTTGAAAATTGGCACAAGACAAGGATGCCCTCTCTCACCACTCCTATTCAACATAGTATTGGAAGTTCTGGCCAGGTCAATCAGGCAAGAGAAAGAAATAAAGGATATTCAAAAAGGAAGGGAGAAAGTCAAATTCTCTCTGTTTGCAGATGACATGATTGTATATTCGGAAAACCCCATCATCTCAGTCCAAAATCTCCTTAAGCTGATAAGCAACTTCAGTAAAGTCTCAGGATACAAAAAGAATGTGCAAAAATCACAAGCATTCCTATACAACAATAATAGACAAACAGAGAGCCAAATCATGAGTGGACTCCCATTTACAATTGCTACCAAGAGAATAAAATACCTAGGAATCCAACTTACAAGGGATGGGAAGACCTCTTCAAGGAGAACTACAAACCACTGCTCAACAAAATAAGAGAGGACACAAACAAATGGAAAAACATTCCATGCTCATGGATAGGAAGAATCAATATTATTAAAATGGCCATACTGCCCAAAGTAATTTATAAATTCAATGCTATCCCCATCAAGCTACTATTGACTTTCTTCACAGAATTAGAAAAAACAACTTTAAATTTCATATGGAACCCAAAAAGAGCCCACATAGCCAAGACAATCTTAAGCCAAAAGAACAAAGCTGGAGGCATCACGCTACCTGACTTCAAACTATACTACAAGGCTACAATAACCAAAACAGCATGGTACTGGTATCAAAACAGATATATAGACGAATGGAACAGAACAGAGGCCTCAAAAAGTAACGCCACACATCTACAACCATCTGATCTTTGACAAACATGAGAAAAACAAGCAATGGGAAAATGATTCCCTATTTAATAAATGGTGCTGGGAAAACTGGCTAGCCACATGCAAGAAAATGAAACTGGACCCTTCCTTACACCGTATACAAAAATTAACTCAAGATGGATTAAAGACTTAAACGTAAGACCTAAAACCATAAAAACCCTAGAAGAAAACCTAGGCAATACCATTCAGGACATAGGCATGGACAAAGACTTCATGACTAAAACACCAAAAGCAATGGCAACAAAAGCCAAAATTGACAAATAGGATCTAATTGAAGAGCTTCTGCACAGCAAAAGAAGCTATCGTCAGAGTGAACAGGCAACCTACAGAATGGGAAAAAATTTTTACAATACATCCAACTGACAAAGGGCTAATATTCAGAATCTACAGGGAACATAAACAAATTTACAAGAAAAAAACCCATGAAAAAGTGGGCAAAGGATCTGAACAACCATCAAAAAGTGGGCAAAGGATATGTCACAAAAGAAGACATTTAGGCAGCCAACAAACATCAGGGAAAAAAGCTCATCATCACTGGTCATTAGAGAAATGCAAATCAAAAGCACAATGAGATACCATTTCATGCCAGTTAGAATGGCTATCATTAAAAAGTCAGGAAATGACGAGGCACAGTGGCTCATGCCTGTAATCCCAGCACTTTGGGAGGCCGAGATGGGTGGATCACGAGGTCAGGAGATCGAAGCCATCCTGGCTAACACAGTAAAACCCCGTCTCCACTAAAAATACAAAAAATTAGCCAGGTGTGTTGGCAGGTGCCTGTAGTCCCAGCTACTCAGGAGGCTGAGGCAGGAGAATGGCATGAACCCAGGAGGCGGAGCTTGCACTGAGCCGAGATCGCACCACTGCACTCCAGCCTGGGCGACAGAGTGAGACTCCGTCTCAAAAAAAAAAAGAGAAAGTCAGGAAACAACAGATGTTGGAGAGGATATGGAGAAATAGGAATGCTTTTACACTGTTGGTGGGAGTGTAAATTAGTTCAACCATTGTGGAAGACAGTGTGGCGATTCCTCAAGGATCTAGAACCGGAAATACCATTTGACCCAGCAATCTCATTACTGGGTATATACCCAAAGGATTATAAATCATTCTACTATAAAGACACAAGCACACATATGTTTATTGCAGCCCTATTCACAATAGCAAAGACTTGGAATCAACCCATCAATGATAGACTGGATAAAGAACATGTAGCACATATATACCATGGAATACTATGGAGCCATATAAAAGGATGAGTTCATGTCCTTTGCAGGGACATGGATGAAGGTGGAAACCATCATTCTCAGCAAACTAACACAGGAACAGAAAACCAAATACCATATGTTCTCACTCATAAGTGGGAGTTGAACAATGAGAGCACATGGACACAGGGAGGGGAACATCACACACTGGGGCCTCTCAGGGGATATGGGGACTAGGGGAGGGATAGCATTAGGAGAAATACCTAATGTGGCATGATCTCAGCTCACTGCAACCTCTGCCTCCTGGGTTCAAGTGATTCTCAATTCTCGTGCCTCAGCCTCCCACGTAGGTAGGACTACAGCTACATGCCACCAAGCCCAGCTAATTTTTGTATTTTTAGTAGAGACGGAGTTTCACCACGTTGGCCAAACTGGTCTCGAACTCCTGACCTTAAGTGATCCTCCTGCCTTGGCCTCCCAAAATGCTGGGATTACAGGCATGAGCCACCGTGCCCAGCCTCTTTTGCATTTTCATTTACAAACTTTAGAATTATGTTGTTAATTTACATGAAAAAACATTTGGAATTTGATTGGGAGTACACTGAATTTCTACATCAATTTGAGGAGAATTGTAATTTCTACAGTATCAAGTCTTCCACTCCCTGTTCAAGATATAGTTTTCCATTTACTTTGAGTTTCTTAATTTAAGGTCTGGTGCATAAAGGTTTTAGATGTCTTTTGATAGATTTAATCCTAGGCATTTGTTTTTCTTATGTTACTTTAGGTAGTATTTTTCGTGTTTTTTCTTTTCTTTTTCCAATTTGAGTATAGAAATACAATTGACTTTGGTGTATTTACCTACCTTGATCCAGCTCTTTTTCTTTTTTTTTTTTTTTTTTTTTTTTTTTTTTGAGACGGGGCCTCACTCTATCACCCAGGCTGGAGTGTATTGGCACAATCTCAGATCACGGCAACTTCTGCCTCCCGGATTCAAGTGATTCTCCCACCTCAGCCTCCTGAGTAGCTGGGACTCAGGTGTGCACCACCACACCTAGCTAATTTCTGTATTTTTAGTAGAGAAGGGGTTTCGCTATGTTGGCCATGCTGGTCTCAAACTCCTGACCTCAGGTGATCTGCCTGTTTCAGCCTCCCAAAATTCTGTGATTATAGACATGAGCCACCACGCCCAGCTTTAACTCATTTATTCTAAAGTATACTCTAGTTTCTTCAGAATTTTATACACATACAATTTATTATGCATAAAGATGAGAGTCTATTTTTTTCCTTTCCAATCCTTTTACTTACTGTTTCCAGTAAAAAGGTTGACTAGAAATGATAATAGTAAACATCTGGTCTTACTGATCTCAACAACAAGAAAGCTTTACTCAACATTCCACACTAAGTATGATTTCTGTAGATTTTCATGGTACACAGATACTTGATATCAGACTGAGAAAGTTTTGTAGAATACGTTTGCTAAGAGGTTTTGTTATGAAGGGATATTGAATTTTATTAAATGATGTTCCCGTACTGAGTGATAGGGTCATACCATTTTCCTTTATTATTCCACTAATATGATACATTACAGTGATTGATGCTTGAAAGGATAGCTTACATTCCTGCAATAAACCCAATTTGATAATTACTTATTAATCTTTTTTACCTTTTGCAAGATTCAATTTGCTAATCTTTTGTGTAGAAATTTTGCATCTGTGTTCATAAAAGTTATGTTTTTTATCTTTGTCATGATGTCTTTGTTAGTTTTTCCTTTCCAAGTATATATACTGTCCTCAAAACATTAGTTAAGGAGTGTTCCTACTTTTCTGTTCCTGGAGGAATATATTGGTGCAATCCTTTTACTTTATTTAGAGACAGGGTCTCACTTTGTTGCCCAGGCTGAATGCAGTGTCGTGATCTTGACTCACTGCAGCCTTGAATTCCTGGGCTCAAGCAATCCTCTTACCTTAGCCTCTCAGGTAGCCGGCAATACAGGTGCATGTCACCGTGTCCAGCTGATTTAAATTTTTTGTAGAGACGAGTTCTCACTATATTGCCCAGGCTGGTCTTGAACTTCTGAGCTCAAGTGATCCTCCTGCCTCAAGCTTCCAAAGCCCTAGGATTACAGGCATGAGCCGCCACCCCCACCCTGTAATTCTTCTTAAATGTTTGATGGAATTCATTCCACCTGGTCCTGGACTATTCTTCATGAGACAGGTATTTTTGTAGACTCCCCTGTGAAAAGAATGGAAACCTTGAGAATCTTCATTGTCCAAGGGCTTCTGAGAGGTAGAACAGCGATAAAGAGAGAGCGGAAGAGAGAGAAAGAGACAGAGAGAGAGCGAGAGCGAGCGAGCAGTAGTGTCATGTGACATTTCAAAATGCCTGGTATTTTCCTAAAAAGAACCCTGCCCAGTCCCCAACCCCCTGGTCATACGGCCTGACCCATCGGGCTTGCAGGGTGACTGGCTTCGTGAATGTCAGTTCTCAGGCTGCCAGGTTGCTGCTTCTCAAGGATGACCCAGACTCAGAGAAGTCTCTGGTGTCAGGCGGAGGACACTGAGTGGGGGACAGGAGGAACTGCTCAAAACAGAGGCTCTTTGTTTGCTTTGCTTCTGTGTCAACTGGGCAACATTTGGAAACAACAAATATTGGTTCAGAGGCCCACTGCTTTCTTACCCACCTCCTGCTGGTCAGCTTTTCCAATTTTCCTGCACGTACACACGAGCGCAGCTGTTTCCTTAAGGGCCAACTCGTGGTTGAAATTTAAGAGTTTTGCCCTGTTTGCGGTGAAAGATTTGGCTCATGCTTGGGTTGGTTTAGAACTGTAAGCTTCCTTTATGTCCTCTCTCATTCTCTTTCTCTTTCTCTTTCTCTCTCACCTCCCTCGCTCTCTTTCCTCCCCCACTAAACAAATAAAGAGAAGGTCAATATCAAGAAGGCAGCTGTGGTCTGGAGAAGGCCAAGATTTAGGAAGTGTGAGTTCAGGTCTCAGAGCTCCATGAATGAGGACCCATCATTTGACTGTAATGTCCACATCTGATAAAAGGAGGTACTGACCTTATCTTGCAGGGCTGCCCCAATGGTCTTGCCCCAGGACAGTGCCTGACACATACAAGGGGATAAAAACATGGTATTTTCTTCCAGCTGAGCATAATCAAGCCAGTCCATGTCTAAGGATCTGCAGTTGGTACTCAGACCTCTCCCAGACTGACCAGCCCCTGTGCTGGCAAAGCCCTGGGGGCTGTGTGTCTTTGGAGAAATGGCAAGGCTGGGTGTCTCATTTCTGTCCCTCTCTCGGTGTGACCCCAGGTGAGCTCCTTGGCCCCTGCATGTCCTGGTTTCCTGGGAGAGGCAGTGTCCCTGGTGGATGCGTACACTCTGGAATCAGACTGCCTTCTTTTGTATTCTGACTTTGCAGCTGACCTTGAACAAGGTATCATCCTCTCTGGTCCTCAGTTTCCTTGTCTCATCTGTAAGACGCAGATGCTAAAGCACCAAAGTCAGAGGGGTACGGTACGCGCTCACCGATGCTCCCAGTAAGTCTCAGCCATCATTAAGCTATAAAAAGGGACAGTGAATTTCAACTTCAGAGCATCTCTGGTGTAGAATTAAAGAATGTAAGTGAGAGCACAGGTACAAGTGTCATGGACATGGAGCGCTGTAATGTTACTCTTACCTTCACATGCTCCTACAGACATATACAGGCATAGGCACCCCATACAGCTAGGGCCATGCACACATGTACACCCCAAAGCTGGCCTCACCCCTGTCTACCCCATCCAAGGAATGGCAAACACGAGGCTCTGCTGTTGTCCTCCTGAGCAAGAGCCAAGACCCTGGGCCTCTCCATCTAGGTGCGTGTAGATGACGTGGGAGCACCAGTTCTCTATGTCTTGTCTGAGCTTCCTTCATATCCCATGAGGCTGTGTACTTCCTTCCCAGCACCTGTCTTGGGCTTGGTCTCAGAGGATCCCTCTGAGGACAGGGCATAGAGTTGACTGGTCTGGAGAGAACTCAGCCTGGCCAGTAGGTAGTTGCTCCCTGCTCAGGGGCTCTGGGTAGGCTATGGGCCTGTGGCTGGAGGAGTGGCCTCGGCAGGGCTTAGTCTATGAATGTAGATGGGCTCCAGGGAAGGAGAATCACTGACCATCTTCTTTCCATGCCCTGTGTTGAGCTTCCCTGAGTTTGTGGCATGAGCTCAACCTTTGGTAACTGCACTTCCTGCTCTCTGGCAGACCTTGCAAGCTTACTACAGGGCCTGTCCACGCATCAGCTGTACGTGTGCATGCTGCTCTGTCGGGTGCCTCCCAGTTAGCCTTGCCCCTGACTTTTCCTGCTCATCTCACATCCCTACCTCAAGGTCTCCAAATGAATCCAGACCACTGCCTAGAGCCTGCTGCAGTAGGAATATGGCCCTCATGCCAAGAGTCTTCTTTCCCTATGGCTCAAGTGCAAGGGACCCATGGACGGGCCAGGGGGGAGTAGGACAGGGCAGCAGTGGTCACTCTCCCTCGCTGGTGAGGCTGATGTGTTGGAAAAGCCAGACTTGCCTTCTGTCCTCACTGTAAACAGAAAGCCTCTGCAGTGGACTTTAAAGTGGGAGGTGTGTAACCCCTTTGCATATGAGATCATCTTTTGGAGCGTGGGAGAACATAACCTAACTTCCAGTTATATTTATTGTTATTGCAAAAGATTAACACATTATCATTCATTCATATTGAATGTGTGAATTGGCCCTGTCTCCCACCTGAGTCTGCAGTCATGACAGATGGAGCCTTTGAGGTGTCCTAAGGGAAGATGGGGATCACCTCACAATGCTATAGGTTAAGAGAGGAGTGCCGACCCTGCCCTTTGTTTTGGTATTTTTATTTCCATATTTTGGGGTTTGTATGTGCCCAGTTAAACGGATGCACAGATTAGATAATCTGGCTTTAACTCCAATCTTCACGAGATGCACACATGCCTTAAACAGATTTCTACAAAGAAACTAGAATTAGGAGATAATTCTGACAACACAAAAACAAGTGAACAAAAAGCAAATGCCTGACCTGACATATCCACTAGGCTTGGTATGGGCTTGGTCAACTAAAACATGAGACAGAATGAAGGACCATCTGGTCAGGTTGGAGAAGAAGTAACTTTTGGCAAAATCTCCAAAGTCTGGATTTACACTTCGTGGAAGGAATCTTGACCTTCCCCCAGGTATGTTATGCCTTGAGATAATAATCCTATATAAGGCCGCATAAGCAAAACGACATTCGAAAATGAGTTTCATCTTTAGCTCATTCTTTTACAAAGTTCTATTCCTTGTGCATGATTAAAGTGTACACATTTTTTAGTTAAAATATAGCCATCTAGAAGGCACAAATTCAGTATTTTTCATGATAAGTGTGTGCAATTAAAGCGGTTAGGAGACTCATCAACTAGAGGGGAACATGGTGGTCCCAGGCTGTAAGAACAGGCCACACCCTCCACTGGGCCGCTTGCTTTGTGCTAAGATGGTACTTGGTTCTGAGCCTCACAGTGTCTTGACCACGTTCCTGGAACCTTCTTGTGGGAGGGAGTTCATCTTCCCCTATGACTCTGTCCCCAGTCTAAGGTGTCCCACAGGAAGCTTGAGGGCAGGAAGTTTTCCAGCCCAGGAGCCTGAGCTCAGCGGGGCAGGAAGAAGGAGCAGCTCCTCCGTGGGGGACCTTTGAGAGCCCAGGAGCAGGATTTCGAGGGACACCTGGTAGGGAGCAAAAGGTGCTGAGTCTGTCTTTGACCTTGAGGCCAGCTTGTTTCTCCTGCATGCTCTCCCAAAAGGGGCTTTGCCTGTCATTCTCCAGTTCTAGTGTGGGGTCTGGGCGCAGTTGTTTTCCCTCTCCAGCCTCGGAGTCTCCCTCTGTGGACTGCGCAGATAGGACTGGTGGCACGGACCAGCTCGGCCGCCCTGGAGTCAGGAGCAGAGCCACCCGGTTCCCAGCCCGCCTTAGCCGCTCCTGGCACCGAGAGCGCCGCGATGACAATGGCTGGATTGTGCTTCATGTCCCTTTTCATCAGCATTTCTGTGCTGGACTCCTTCCACTCGCGGGTCGTCTCCAGAGCTCAGGAAATGAGGTGATCAGTGGGGCGAGTAAGGAAGGGGGGTTGGGAGAGGGGCGATTGGGCAACCGGGCTGCACAAACACGGGAGGTCAAAGATTGCGCCCAGCGGGCCCGGGCCGGGAATAAAAGGACGTGGGGCGCGGGAGGCTGCACAGAAGCGAGTCGGACTGTGCTCGCTGCTCAGCGCCGCACCCGGAGGATGAGGCTCGCCGTGGGAGCCCTGCTGGCCTGCGCCGTCCTGGGTGAGTGCGGGCTCGGGGAAGCAGCGCAGAGTTGCTGGCTGGCGCGTTCCCTGCAACCCGGGCGGCCACCGCGCAGCCTGCATGCACTCCTCGCTCAGGCTGGAAGCCTGGGTGCCTGGGTGCCTTTCCCTTGCCTCTCTACGTCCCACCCCTGGCCTCTGCTTGGGCCTCTAGACACCTTTCACTGCACTCACTGTCTCCTTCCCGTTCTCCTCTTTGTCCAGCAAATCTTGCAGCAGTGAAATACAATAAATCAGAGCACGTCTAATCAGGTTATCAAAACCCTTTGCTGCTGCCTCTTGTCAAGTCCAAACTCCTTAGTACGGCATTCAAGGCCTCCCGGGTCTGACCATTCCCCTTTTCAGAGTCTGATGTCCCCTGGGTGCCCTGGGAGCTGTCAGAGCGCCCATCGAGCGGTCAGAGCATGGGATTTGAAGCCAGACTTCTTGGATCCAAATCCTGACTGGCTCCTCACCAGGGAAGGGGTCATCACAGCACTTGCCTGGGAGGGTCAGGTGAGGGTCAGCGAGGTGGCGGATGCCGGGTACCAGTGGTGGATGTTGCACACATCCTGCTATGGGGCAGTGACTGACACCTCACTCCCCGACCTCCTGAGGTGGGGCCCCCTTCATACTCTAACTTCTGCCTGCCATTCGTGGGGCATTTGTCACACTGTTGGGGCTTCCGTGTTTAGTTGTCTCTTCCCATAAGCTAGCAATTCCTTGAGAGAGGACCCCACGTTACTTGCCTTTATCCCCACACAGAGCAATTCACAGGCTGTGCAAGGTAATGCTCCATTGAGGACACATTCTCACCTATAGGAACCCTGGAGGTGTGGCTTTGAGGAGAGGCTGCCACAGACTTATGTTGCCTCCTAGGATTTCCCATGGGCCAAGGGGGATGATGGGGGTCGCTGGGGTGGCCATCCCTGGTGGCCCCTCCTCAGGTATCCTGGAGAGCTGTGGGCCTCCTGGCCACAGGCTTCGTGGATCTTCTTCAGAGCCAGTGAATCAGCCTTGCTGTTGTGGCCCACAACATAAGAGCATTTGTTGTTTCAGTGGAGATGACAGGGGGCCTTGGGCACAGGGCAAAAGCTCATGTGATATGGATGCTATCTCTGCAACCACATGGATTTTAATAGTTACCCATGGCTGGCTTCAGCTTTTTTTTCTGAATGGCAGCCAAAAAGTGCGGTGAAAATGGAGGGAGAGTTCAGTGGAGACAGAGGGGAGACTGTCGAATTCGTGGAGTTTTTAGTTATTCCTAAACAGAGAGCAACAGACAAGAGTCACAGACAAATTAATTCCCTTTTCATTAATTTACCCACAACTACTGGCCAAGAAGGGGTGTAACTCAGAATGGTTTCTTCTTGTGTGCTCTGAGTAGCAGACCCAGAGTCTGGAGACCCAGATTCTAGGCCTGGCTTGGCCAACAATAAGCAGGGTGACCTTGGGTTAAAAAAAAAACAACAAGGCATCATTCTTTGAGTCTCACTCCCTCTTCTCAAAAAGATGGCAGTTCCTCCCCTGCTGGCTTTCCAAAGTTTGAGGTATCGAGCCAATGTGTTGGGGTAGCTGAAAACGCCCTGTGCACACTGAGGCTTATGCTCCATGGCAGGGCAGGGGCCAGGACAGTGACAGGAGGAGACAAGGCAGAGACAGAGCAGACTGTCATCTCCAGCTGGGAGCTGATGGTCATGTCTGCATCCCTCTGGCCAGCAGAGGGTGGTCGGCAGGAAACTGGGAGGCCATTAGGGCAACGTTCTATTGGCCCAGTCTCAGAATGCAGTAGAACTTGTGCCCTGTAGCGTTCATGGACAAGAGTGAGAGGAGGACGGGACGGAGGGCATGTGGCTGTCAAGGCCTTTCTAGGGGTGATGCTCTCTCTCCCTCAGCACAGGGAGTGGGTCTCTTCCATCTCTGGCCTCTCTCCCCCAGGGCTGTGTCTGGCTGTCCCCGAGAAAAGTGTGAGATGGTGTGCAGTGTCAGAGCATGAGGCCACCAAGTGCCAGAGTTTCCGCGACCATATGAAAAGCGTCCTTCCATCTGATGGTCCCAGTGTTGCATGTGTGAAGAAAGCCTCCCACCTCGATTGCATCAGGGCCATTGCGGTAAGTCGCTGCTGCCTAAAAGAGAGTGGAAGAAAGCCATACTTTCTCTATCTCCAGTCACTTTGGAGCAATTCTTTACTCACAGGTAGGAGGCTGATGTATGGGGCAGTCAACCCTGACTGTTACTAAAATCACTTCAAAAATGGAAATGGGGAGGTTTTCTTTAATGTGTCTGGAAAGCAAAAGTCAAAAAGCACGTTAACTTTTGCTTTCCAGACACAGTAGATGCAAGGGTGACTGTTTTGAGACACTAGGTTCTCTGAACTCAGCAAAAATATAAGAATGCCTGCTATCAGGCTGGGCACAGTAGCTCATGCCTGAAATCCTAGCACTTTGGGAGGCTGAAGCAGGTGGATCACCTGAGGTCAGGAGTTTGAGACCAGCCTGGCCAACATGGCGAAACCCCATCTCTGCTAAAAAATACAAAAATTAGCTGGGCATGGTGATGCATGCCTGTAATCCCAGCTAGCTACTTGGGAGACTGAGGCAGGAGAATCGCTTGAACCGGGGAGGCAGAGGTTGCAGTGAGCCAAGATCCTGCCACTGCACTCCAGCCTAGGTGACAGAATGAGGCTCCATCTCAAAAAAAATAAATAAGTAAGAATGTCCACTATCAAAATTATTATATAACCTTCTTTGGCAGCTTTTGATACACAACTGAGAAGACGAGTGATGCATGCAGGGGGAAGAGTACAGTGTCTTGATTGCAGGTGACAGCTGATCCCTTTGTTCTTAGGTCTACAAAAATGCTCTTCATCCTTTCAACGTTGCCCCTGCCTATCTGTACGTGTCAGATCCCATGCTGGGCAATGGGGCTGCAGTGGTGAATTAAACACACTGGTCCTTACCCTCAGGGAGCTCGTGGCCTAGTCAGGAGAGCAGAAAAACACACGAATAAGTAAACAACTAACTCCAAAATGTGGGGATGTACAATAGAGGGAAAAAGGAGAGTGTTCTGACAGGGACTCACTTTGTCCTGGGTGGTCAGAGACCATCTCTCTAAGAGAGATGTAATGAAGCTGAGACCCAAGGACTGAGCCTGGGTTGGTCCCAGTGTAAAATACACCAGGCAGCAAGCAAGAGCAGATGCAAAGGGCCTGAGGCAGAGCAGAGCGGGCTTATTTAAGTTGCTAGGGGGAAGCCAGGGTGATGGGAGCTGTCAAAGATAAGCACAGCCAGATATTAGTTTAGGCAGTGACAGTGGGTTTCATTCAGTAACTAGTGACAGTGGGGAAAGAGCTGGGCTCCATTCTGATTTGTGCAGCGGTGACGTGGGCATTTTAAAGGGAGAATGAGGGAGGGGAGAACGCAGGGCTCTGTAGAGTCAGAGAAGTAAAAAGGTAGAAAGGGCTGGTCAGTGTAAATGTGAGGAGGTCAGCTGTGTCTGATAGCTGGCAGTTCTCTTGATTAGGACTCTATTCTTCCACAGAGACTGGGAGACAGACACTCTATCCATCCTGATGATTGTGTTGCAAAGGAATGGCTCTCAGTCCTTGAGACAGATGCTTGTGAGTTTCAAGAGATACATATTCACAGTTTTCAGCCCTTTTTAGTAAATGCTCTTGGAAAGGGAGGTCAGGGGCCTATCATCAGTTGTGTGGGCTAGAAGAAACAGATACATTTTCCTGACAGCACTGAGTTTTCTCAGGCAAGCACTTTAAGGGGAACCAGGGCCATCCCAGGGACAGAGATTTGTTCTGTTAGGAGCCGTGCCAGAGTCTGGTCAGGTCTCTTAGTGCAGGGGTTTGGACAGACTTGTCAAGTGTGGGAAATTCTACAGTTCTCGGCACAAAGCAAGCAGGAGGTTAGCCGAAGGGAAAAGGTGGAAGAGGTAGACACATCCAGATGAAGCCTGGCTTCCCTCCAGGAATCTGCGCTGGGGTTTTCCTCCTCTACCAGTGTCGTTCTGCTGGCTTCCCCTTGGCTTCCCTCCAGCCTTCTCTCTGTGGCTTTCCTTCTTCTGGGTTTGCTTATCTTGACTTGTGAGAGCTTGCTTGATTATAATCCTGTCCCTCCCAGCTGGCACAGGTTCCCCTGGGAACCCTGCAGCTCAAGTGCTGGACCCTGTGTTTTAGGCCTTAGCTCTTCAGTTCCCTGAGCCCCTGAGGCACCAGTGATTTCTTGGTGTCTTGGAAAAGAAAGACCAGGTTCCTGACCACTCTCCCAACCCCACTGCACTGGGCAAAGCTCTCGTTTGTTTGCTTCACTTTTATTCAGCAATGTGAGGACTGGGGAAGGGAAGGTGTTTGCAGATTAAACAAAACCACAAAGTGTGTTTCATACGTAAGGTCTAGTTGTTGTGGAACAGAAAGGCCCATTGTGTCTCTTAATTTTGTTTTGTATTGTGGTATATTAAAAGTATGTTTTACAAAAAAAATCCATTGATGAGTGAATAGATAAAATGTGGTATACACAAATGATGAAATATTTTTAGCCTTAAAAATAAATGAAACTCTGATACATGCTGCACTGAGATGAACCTTGAAAACATAAGTGAAGCAAGCTAGATACAAAAGGACAAATATTGTAAGATTCCACTTTTATGAAGTATCTAGAATAGTCAGATTTATTGAAACAGAAAGTAGCATAGTGACTACCAGGGGTTGGGGTTGGGGAGAAATAGGAGGTAATTGTTTAATGGGTAAAGAGTTTCAGTTTCTGGAGATGGCGGTGAGGGTTATAAAACAATGTGAATGCATGTACTTAATGCCACTAAAATGTACACTTCAAAATGGTTAAAATTGGCCGGGCGCAGTGGCTTATGCCTGTAATCCCAGCACTTTGGGAGGCCGAGGCAGGCGGATCACCTGAGGTCAGGAGTTCGAGACCAGCCTGGCCAACATGGTGAAACCCCGTCTCTACTAAAAAAATACAAAAGTTAGCCGGGCATGGTGGCAGGCGCCTTAATCCCAGCTCCTTGGGAGGCAAAGGCAGGAGAATCATTTGAACCCGGGAGACAGAGGTTGCAATGAGCCAAGATGGAGCCATTGCACTCAAACCTGGGGAACAAGAGTGAGACGTCTGATATAGTTTGGCTTACAACATATTTTATTTCATTTAGAAATACTATTGTCTTATTACTTGATTGTAACACAACAAAGCTCATGGAACTATAGTTTTTGCTTTGTAATTTGTTTTGTTTCATTCTGTTTAGTTTTTTGAGAGTCTTGCTCTGTCACCCAGGCTAGAGTATAATGGTGCAATCTCAGCTCACTGCAACCTCTGCATCCTAGGTTCAAGCAATTCTCCTGTCTCAGCCTCCCAGGTAGCTGGGATTACAGGCATGCACCACCAAGCCCAGCTAATTTTTGTTCGTTTTGGTAGAGACAAGGTTTCACCATGTTGGCTAGGCTGGTCTCGAACTCCTAACCTCAGGTGATCCGCTTGCCTCGGCTTCCCAAAGTGCTGGAATTACAGGTATGAGCCACTGTACCTGGCCTGCTTTGTAATTTGATCAATAGGAAATCTTCATAGAGAACCGGCAAGGACTTCTGGAAAAATCATTTTGATTAAAGACAGTTAAAGCACAAAAGGAGTAAAACTATGTGTTTAAGTGTCTAAATAAAAGAGAGTTTGGCTCACTTTAAGGATTTACATAAAAAGAAAATAAAATTATAGATCAAGTAAGAAGGCAGCTATAGTATTTCAAGGGAGCTGTTGATTTAAAGATGAGGGCTTATAGAAGCACAAAGTCAAAAAGAAATATAACCTGAAGTGACAGCGCAATGATAAGAAATAAACCCGGACTGTCTGGACTCAAATCCCAGCTCCATGACTTACTGGCTACGTGGCCAGGGGAAGTGACTTAACCTTTCTGTGCCTCAGATTTCTCACTTGTAAAATGGAGCTGAGATAGAAAGAGAGATGAGCTGCCCATGTGTTGGAGCAGACAATTATACCAGAGATGAGCAAAAATGGAAGCAATAATCAAGCTTTTGATCATTCAGTACATAGTTATCACCAAGAAGCTAAACCCAGAGAAAGGGCCCAATCCCTCAGCAAAAGGGTCCTGCAGTTTTATGGACCCAGGACAGGAAGGAAGAGCATTGAGTACCGAGTCAGAGTGAAGATGAACGTTTTCAAGGTTTCCATCTTCCCCTAGAAAAAAAAATCTCCACAGAAGCACCTGAGGAAGACCTCAAAGGAAGTCTCAAAATAAAGAGGTCTCTGAGCAAAGGTCACGGGTTAGGAATGAAAACAGGTGTAAAAAGAGCGTGGCCACCCCAAGCGAGCTGCATCCTTGCCAGCAGAGTCCCCTCCAGAGACTGCATTGCACTGGCTGTGCTCTGAGTCTGCGGTGGCACGGGCGGCTTTCTCCCACGGAGCCTGCCAGGTTAAGCCTTCGTAATTGCCTACGGTAAAATCACGTAGGATTTTTGACCAGGAGCTGAGCACCTCACCAGGGAAAAGAGAAACACAATCCATCCCTCCCTCTATGCATAAGGAATAGGAATTTGGTGGCTAAGTGCCCTTGCAAGGGAGACAGAGTCAACTGAAGCTAGCAGGGCTGTACATGGTCTAGTCAAGTTCTGGCCCTGGGTCCGTGGAGTCCTGGTAGCCACTCTCCACTTGTGCGGGTTGAGATGGGCCTTCCTTGGAAGTCAGGGCTTCATCCAGGACTGGCCTGTTCTCTTTCAGGCAAACGAAGCGGACGCTGTGACGCTGGATGGGGGTTTGGTGTATGACGCTTACCTGGCTCCCAATAACCTGAAGCCTGTGGTGGCAGAGTTCTACGGGTCAAAAGAGGGTAAGTTCTCCCTGGGACCCCAGGAAGGAGTTGTCACCCTTATTCTCTGTGCTGAGTCTTGTGTTTTACAGGCAGGTTTTCATCTTTGGAGAGTGAGTAGGGAATGAGGGGCCCCATCAGCCACCACAGCCACACCGCAAGGCCTCCGGGGGCTTGGGGCTGGCCGAGGACTAGTGCTCCTAAAACTGACCCCTGCGCCAGGGGGATATGCTTACCAGACAAACACGGCAGGCTGTGTGCAGCTTGACCTGCTGCGGTCTAGTGATATGCCTGGGGTCCCTGGAGGCCTCTGGAGCCACAGGTACCACTCACATGGAAGAGGTTACTCTGGAGCACACACTCAGATGCCAGCAGCACTGCAAGTCTTCTGAGATCAACCTGACTGTCCCTGGGCCTGTGCCAGCGGACAGGAAATACTTTGATGGGCCTCTGTTGCCACAGCTCCAGTCTCCTGGTGGCTGGGGTTGGTAGGTGTAGGCAGACACGCTGCAGGGCCAGGGGAGGCAAAGCATTCAGGACACATGTGCATGTGGCCTTCTTGCCCCTGTTTGCCTGGAGGGGTAACATTACAAATATACCTTCCATGGTCTTCTCTCTCCCCTGCAAGCCTAGGCAGGTTTTCCTGATTCCCTCCTCCTTATCGCCCAGTCCAGTAAAAACAAGGCCTCTCCACTCCCCTCCCTCCTCAAGAGTCCCATGGTGATGAGCCATGTTTCCCTGCACCAGGCTGAAGGCCTTCCATTCACACTGTGCCTTTGCAGATCCACAGACTTTCTATTATGCTGTTGCTGTGGTGAAGAAGGATAGTGACTTCCAGATGAACCAACTTCGAGGCAGGAAGTCCTGCCACACGGGCCTGGGCAGGTCTGCTGGGTGGAACATCCCCATAGGCTTACTTTACTGTGACTTACCTGAGCCACGTAAACCTCTTGAGAAAGGTAAGCTGGCAGGAGGCTGGGTGCCCTCGAGCAGCTGCCTCTGCTCCAGATGCCCACACAGGCCACACTAGGCAATCACCCTCAGCAGACATGTGGGATGAACTCAGGTGGGGGAAGGAGGTTAACCAACTTTAAACTGGCGGGTCTGCTGCACCAGCTGCACTTGGGAGGTGGAGCTGAGATTTTTTTCTGCTCTGAGCTCCTGACACCCCAGCAGAGGCTGTTCTGATGAGTGAGGAAAGGGTGCAAGGCTCGGCAGAGAGTTTCAGTCTAGACGATGGTGGCTCTCTTGTCCACTTCTCTGGATTTCTTTCCTGGAGATTTCTCTGGAACCCTGCACCTCTCTAGGCAGTTCTATGTCTGGGGCATGGATCCCAGAGGGGACCTCTCTCTGAGCTGTTCCAGCCTCTGACAAAGCAGGGAGAGCGTGCACTGAGAAAGACCCAAGATAGGCCTTGGTTAATGGGAAGCATAGGCCTTCCTCAGATGGATGGTGGCAAGACAGAGGTCAACTGTTCCTATTAGAAATCCTTGATCTTGATGAGTTAGCATAAGGGCAAGCTGGGACTGCATGTGCTGGTTTGGTTTTAGTCCCCTCTGTTCCCTGATGGGCCTGGGCGGGGTGATGCCTTTGGCTGTGGCCAACCTCACTCATGCTCTGTGGTCCATTTCTCTGTGCTGAGCAGCAGTGGCCAATTTCTTCTCGGGCAGCTGTGTCCCGTGTGCGGATGGGACGGACTTCCCCCAGCTGTGTCAACTGTGTCCAGGGTGTGGCTGCTCCACCCTTAATCAATACTTCAGCTACTCAGGAGCCTTCAAGTGAGTGAGATGTCTGCTGCTCCATGGTGGCCAAAGTGCCAAATGTCCTCAGGGTGAGAATTCTTTGCTGGTCCAAAGCCGAGCCCTGCCTGCCTACAGGGGCATCAAGGTGGCCTAATCCCCTCCCAGTGAGTCAGAAGCACAACCTGGGACTCCTAGGCCAAGCCAGCCCATGTTCCCTTTCATCTGACCCTGACAAGCAGGCCCTTTTCCTGGGGGCCCTTCCTCTCTCCCCAGAGACCTCGAGCCTGGTCAGGGTCTCCTCTCAGTGGATCAGGCAGAGCCTGAAAGGACAATCATGCCTCTGGTGTCTGGGCCCACTGTCCAGGGACTGGCCCTCTTCCCTCAATCCCAGCAGTGTCACCTGCTCAGTACACTGCCTATCTCCTGCCCCCATCACTGTCTCTATTTGGGAAGCTGATTTCTTGCTCTCTCTTTTTACCTTGATTATATCCTAAAGTTTTACAACCAGCCAAGGACACATTTTCACCCTCAGGAGACACTATACCATTATCTTCTATTCCAGAAGTTTAAAAACTCTTTTCACATGAAAATATCTTCAGTTGCATTTTGCTTCTTTGGGTTACTAGGGCTTTTTATCTTGTGCGAGCTCATTCCCCCATCTCAGCACTGCCCTGGAGGTCTGCACACCACATGGCGTTGCTTCAGCTACGGGGCTGCACAGAGGCCTTCCCCAGGCTCTAACCTTGTGTGAGTGCTGGACAGTGTGATCAGACTCTCCAGGTGCAGGTGGAGAAGGGCCTGCCCTGCAGGAGCCCTGCTGATGTGTTTCTTTGACCCAGGTGTCTGAAGGATGGTGCTGGGGATGTGGCCTTTGTGAAGCACTCGACTGTATTTGGTAAGTATGGGACAAGAATCCACCAGGGCCCCTCCAAATAGTGGGTGTTCTTTTTCCATGTTCCCTTTTTCATGCTCAGTCGTTGGACATGAGCATACTGTATTTCTCCTTTATCATTGCCTGGGTTTCCACCTGTGCAGAGTTGGGTACCTACGGGGTCCCCATCTGGATTCCTGGGCCTCATTCCATCATTCCACCTCTTCACACAGTGCTTCTGCCTCTGGGGTAGTGTTGCCATAACCAAAGACTGGGGGTTGGTCCTGCTAAGGTCAGGCTCATGGTGGAATGAGGAGCAATCACTGCTGCATGGGCATCAGAAGCCTTTACCTGGCTGTGGGGTCTTGAGCAAGTCATTCTTCTGCATGTCCTCTGGCCTTCAGGGGTCACTCCAGGCCTCTCAGCTCATACTTTCTATGATCAATGGAATTTCAAGGATGGGCACCACAGCCCATGGCTCTCCTGCATTAGGCTCACCTGGGCTTTCCCTCCCCAGAGAACTTGGCAAACAAGGCTGACAGGGACCAGTATGAGCTGCTTTGCCTGGACAACACCCGGAAGTCGGTAGATGAATACAAGGACTGCCACTTGGCCCGGGTCCCTTCTCACACCGTCGTGGCCCGAAGTGTGGGTGGCAAGGAGGACTTGATCTGGGAGCTTCTCAACCAGGCCCAGGTATCCCCACCTGCCATCCTCCCCTCCAGCTTAGTGCTCTCTGCTTGGATTTGGGGGTTTTCCTCCTGGCCATCTTGTCACTCTGGAAGTCTGCATGGATACAGTGGGAGCCATGCCACATGCCATTAAATTCTCTAAAAGCTGGGACTCCTTACAGAGCAGCAGGGAGTCTGCTGTGGTGCTACCATCTGCTGCCCTTGCCTTTGTGGCTGGTGATATCTGAAGAGGCTCTGAATTGCTCTGTTCCATTCCTTTTTACCTAAACCAGACCTTCAAGGTCCAAAGCTAAACCCCTCCCCAAGGAGGCTTTCCATGGCCCTCCCAGAAGGAAATGGTCTCTCTCCCCATTCCCCTCGGCCTGGCTGGGAGGGGGCTGCTCGCACAGTGGCTTTACTTCCCGAAAGCTTGTGATTTGGGTTCAGCCAGCTTCCTCTTGCCCAGCCCTCCCATCTGTCCACTGAGAGTTTGATTGGCACCCACACAGGGCAGCCTCTGGATTAGCCACATTTCTTGTTCTCACTGATGTTTCAACCCGTTCCGTTCCGGGAGACAGGCACAGAAGCAGGTTCAGGGAAATCGCGGACCCACAAGGGCTACGGGCAGAGGAAGTGCTGGGTGAGCAGGAGCAGGTCCGATTGCCCTCTCTCCTGGCATCTTGAACTTTTTCATGTTGTTTCCTGCAGAGACTTGTTTTAACTTGAGTCCCATTTCTCAGCCTCCTTTCTTCTCTGTTGCCATCCACTATTCTGTTTTTCTATGAACAGGAACATTTTGGTAAAGACAAATCAAAAGAATTCCAACTATTCAGCTCTCCTCATGGGAAGGACCTGCTGTTTAAGGACTCTGCCCACGGATTTTTAAAAGTCCCCCCAAGGATGGATGCCAAGATGTACCTGGGCTATGAGTATATCACTGCCATCCGGAATCTACGGGAAGGCACATGTGAGTACCTGGGAGGAAGCAGGTGACCACAAGCACTTGGGAAACCTGGTGAGCACAGGGGCCAGAGATTGAGTCTTTTAAGGGACCTGCATGCCTCTCCTGATGCTCCTTTTTCTGACCTGTCTGTGAGCCCAGTGTTAGACTGATGCTGAATGGCATTAGTCATTATGAGATGGCCTTGATGTCACCATGGGCTTTAAAGGAAATCCACTTTTAAAATGACTTGAATTGGTTCCAGTATTTCCTTTGCATCAATCAGGACTGCCTTGCCTACTTTGTGAAGCCAATTAGCTTATCACAGAGTAAATGAAATAGAACAAAATTATTATGTATTGCACATCTCCAGCCAGTCAACATGTGCCATAATGAAGAGGCGTTTTGAGAGAGGTTGATCCCAGTCCTGAATTTCATTGAGTCACTGTGGTTTTGCTTGACCATTAATTTCTTCAGCAGACATTTATTGAACATCTAGCCATATGCTCTGCTAGGTGCTGGATATAGGATGGCATGACAAATATATATTTGATTCTGTTGTTCTGGAAATTTCAAACTGGGGAGAAGATAAATGTTTAATAAATAGTCATGCTATTGAATGATGAATCACAAAATAAGAGATATGCTTAAAAGGGGAAAACTTTGACAACAAAATACCATGGCCCTGTGAGAGTGCAAAACAAAGAAAAACAGACCCTGGACTTGGGGTTAAGGCAAGGCTTCCTTGAGGAAGTGACTCTTGAGCTCAGTCTGAAAGATGAGCAGATGCACGTTTATTCATCAGACATTTATTATGCTGACCATGTGTTAGCATTGCCCTAACCCTGAGGATGCCCTGGTGAACAAGACAGGCAGGACCCTTTCTCTGTTGGAGCTTATGTTCACCTGCAGAAAACCTGACAATAAACAATGAACATATAAATAAGAACACCTCCGGTAGTTAAATGCTATCTGAAAAACAAGAAGGAAAAAAACAGCCAGAGGTCATATGGTGCCCAGAGGTTGGAGAGGAAGGTTGGCTTCTCAGAAGACATAAAAAACTAAATCTAAATGAGAAGTCACCCAAGAGATTATGCATTGACTTTGCTTTCTAAGATGATTAATTCCTTGAATGGGACTGTTTATTACTGGTGAATCCCAGCATTTGCATGAAGACCGTGAGTAGTGCTGATAAACACCAGGCAACAGCTAGGGCCGCTTCTGATCTCTGGTTCTTTTTTTTATGCCATAGGTCCAGAAGCCCCAACAGATGAATGCAAGCCTGTGAAGTGGTGTGCGCTGAGCCACCACGAGAGGCTCAAGTGTGATGAGTGGAGCGTTAACAGTGAAGGGAAAATAGAGTGTGAATCAGCAGAGACCACCGAAGACTGCATCGCCAAGATCATGGTATGTCACTCCAGCCTTCCTAGGGCAGTGTCCCTGTCACTGCTGCCTGCTGACCCCCAAGACTGAGCTAGTGAGTGTTCCTGGGAATGATGCAAAAACCTGGCTCCCAGGAACCTTGCCCTGACTATGTGAGCACAGTCCCACTGGAGGTTCAGAATCTTTGAGTTTGTGGATCTGAAGGATGCCCACGGGGCTCAGTTTCCTCCTTGTATGAGTGTATAGTGAAAGGGCAGGCTGAGCGGTGCCTGCTTAGGGAGGCTGGACCATGGTGTGGGTGTCCTGAGACCAGTGGTGTGCCATGGTCACTGTGGTAAGATCCTGAGTAACTGGTAGGATCCAAGCAGGTACAAATTTGCTTTGTTGATCAAAAGAGTATCCTAGCCAGGCATAGTGACATGCACCTGTAGTCCCAGCTACTTGGGAGGCTGAGGCAGGAGGATTGCTTGAGCCCAGGAGTTCAAGGCTAGCAATTTAGCAGAACCTTGTTTCTAAAAACTTTTTTTTTTTTTGGTTTTGTTGTTGTTGTTGTTGTTGTTGTTGTTTTTAAGAAAGTGTATTCCATATTGGCTTACAGAGAATTTTTAAAATCCTGAATGATATTAAGAAGAAATAAAAAGTACTTATAATCATGTAATTCAGAGAAAATTCTCTTATTGGGATCATTTCTTGTAGGTTGCTTGCTACCTTTTACTCACCTCACAATATCTAGTAAGCTTTTCCCATGTCATAAATCATTCTTGTAAAACCTAATCTGGAGCTTCTGTGTTAGTGCATACATCGAGATGGGGGAGAGTGGTTTGCCCAGAGAGAACATGAAGTGCCAAGCTCCACTCCCCCTCCTCCCCACATTTCTTGACCTCTGTGTCTCTTCCATTTGGCTATTCTTGAGTTGGATCCTTCATAATAAATCAGCAAATATATTGAAACAAAGATGCATATTATAAAGTCACTAGTACTTCTTGCCATTGTCAACTGATTTTTGCTGAAATATGTTAATTCTACTTTTTGAGCACTTACGAATAACCATGTATCTTCAGAACTATCTACCATGAAGCAAAAACGGACCATCAGCCCCATTCTTCTATATTTCATACAATTTATAAGTATCACTTTATACTATTTTAACATACATTCCATTTTAGTTTTTGTCTGAGTCAAGACAAGAAAAACCAAACTAAGTTAAAGCAAAGCCTACAAATTCAAAACCTGAGTCTATACAAATCTGTTAGCAGTTTGAGTGGTTGGGCTTCAATATTATACTCTGGATGTGAGACAATAGATAAAGTTTTTACATCTGTGAAAAAAGGAACAACAAAAGACTCTTGGGAACATGTGAAATCTTAAATGAAGATGATGAAGTACAACCCAGTGGAAACATATTTTAAAAGGTTCTTCTTGGACATCATAATTTGCTCTCCTATGAAGATATCGTTTGAACCTTTAACATTGGAAATAGCTTACAGATGTTGGGGCAGAAACCAAAGACCAACATTGCCATGTTCTGTGAGACCACGTCCAAATGGATGATTGCTGGACAGGTATGTTTCATGCATAACATTTAGTTCATAAAATTATATGCTACTTTAGGAGGTCCAGGGTCTGTGGATTAATGAAACAGAAGTAACCAATATCATTGCTAGTAAAGAATTATTGGAAACAAAGTTGAAAGACATAGTTTATTTGGTCCCACACCTGTGACACATCATCACTGTCAATGGGAAGCCACTGACCTGTCCCAGTTTCCCAAGGTTGTTATCGTGACACCATGGCTGCAGTACAAAGCGAAGGTGAATGTGGAAAACAGATCCCAGAGCGACCAGTGCCCTCAGTTACTGCAGTAATCATGTTCATGAGTAGACACACAGGACTTCCAAAGGGAGTCATGATCTGGCATAGAAACATCATTACTGGTATTACTGGGATGGCGGAAAGGATTCCCAGACTGGAAGAGGAAGATGACTACATTGGATATTTGCCTCTGGTCCACGTTCTAGAATTAAGTGTTGAGCTTCTTTGTTTTTCTCATGGATGCCTGCTTGGCTACTCTTCACCCCAGACTTTAGTGGATCAGTCTTTTAAAGTAAAAAATGGGCTGGACACTGTGGCATGCAGTTGTAGTACCAGCTACTCAGGAGGCTGAGGTAGGAGGATTGCTTGAGCCCAGGAGTTTGAGTCCAGCCTGGGAAACATAGTGAGACACCATTTCAAAAAAAACAAAAACAAAAAAACAAAAAAACGGAAGCAAAGGGTCTACTTCCTTCCAGGTTGAAACCAACACTGATGGCAGCTGTTCTGGAAATCATGGATCAGATCTACCAAAATGTCATGAATAAAGTGTATGAAATGAGTAGTCTTCAACACAATCTGTTTATTCTGGCCTATAATTATAAAATGGAACACATTTCAAAAGAGCATAGTACTGGATTGTGTGGCAGCTTTGTTTTCTGGAAATTGTGAAAATATTCAGCTTTGCTAGGTGGAAATACTCAGTTTTTATTGTACGAAAGTGCTCCACTTTCTGCAACACGCAGCAAGTTCATGAGTATGTTTTTGTTGTGGTCAGGGATACAGACTCACTGAACCTGCAGGGCCTGGAACAATTACAGATGTGTGGATTACAATGCTGGCAGAAGTGGGAGTCCCATTAGTTTGCTGTGAGATTAAAGAACTGGGAGGAAGGTGGATACTTTAATACTGAAAAACCACATCCCAGAGGTGGAATTCTTATCAGTGGCTAAAATGTGACAATGGGATGCTACAGAAATGAAGCAGAAACAAAAGCTGATTTCTTTGAAGATGGAAATGGGCAGAAGTGGTTATGTTCTGGAGATACTGGAGAGTTTGATGGTTGTTTACAGATGATTGATCATAAAAACGACCTTGTAAAACTACAGGCAGGAGACTGTGTTTCCCTTGGGAAAGTACAGCCAACTCTGAAGAATCTCCCAGTAATAGATGACGTTTGTGCATTTGCAAACAGTTAATCCTTCTTATATCATTGGATTTGTTATGCCAAATCAAAAGGAACAGAACTAATTTGAAAGAAAGGACTTCCAGGAACTTGGAAGGAGCTGTTTAACAGCTGTGAAACAGAAGATGAGGTGCAGTAGTCCCCCTTTATGTGAGGTTTTGCTTTCCTGGGTTATACCTACAGTCAACTGTGGTCCAAAAATGTTAAGATACTTTGAGAGAGAGAGCGAGCACATTAATATAACTTTTATTATAGTATGTAATAATTGTTCTGTTTTATTATTGTTGTTAATCTCTTACTGTGCCTAATTTATAAACTTTATCATAGGCTTGTATGTATAGGAAATAAACATTGTATAGGATTTCAGGTTCCAAGACTGAGGGTCTTGGAACATATCTCTTGAGGATAAGAGGGGACTACCATACTTAAAGTACTTTCTGAAGCTGCTATTTGAGCATGTCTGAAAAAGTTTGAAAATCCATTAAAAATTGGTTTGAGCCCTGACCTATGGATCCTGAAACTGGTCTGGCGACAGGTGCCTTCAAGCTAAAACACAAAGAGTTTAATACACATTACCAGGCAGACTCTGAGCGAATGTGTGGAAGAAATGATTTTTCTCTTTTGGCATCAGTTTGCTACAGTGAGCTCAAATCAAATAGGAAATTATTTGAAATGCATGTTTCAAACCGTGAGGCAAACTCCATTCCTCATATTCAACCTAGACTTTTACTTCTTAAGACATCACCATCTTCAATGGACAGGATTAGTAAAATAGTAGGAGAGCAAACTTGTGTCTGTCTCTTTTTTCCTTTTCCCTCCTACAACTACCTTTACCACCTGTGACTGTATTGTCAGTATAAGGAGTTTTCTGAATCATATTGAGGAAGCAGATTTCTAAAACCTCAAGTTTCTAAACATGACCTATATGTTCGATTTATGACTTTTTAAAGTTTGGATGTGTAGAGGGAGATATTGAAAGTATATAAAGTGGCCGTTGGGGGGTGCTTTTTAACTTACAGTATTAAAAAAATGCAAGGCTGTTGATGTGAAATTACATACATTTCAAATACTTATGAATCAAATCATTATTGAAGATAATATTTGCTGATGTGTAATAATTATCTTGCATAAATTGAGAGAAATAAATATAGCCAACTTATGTTTTAAAGGAAAAACAGATGATATTTTAATGTTGATATCTGTTCCATAGTATGGATATGCTTCCATTTATTTAGCTATTCTCTGTCATTGAGGATTTAGTTTAATTTTCTTTTTGCTATTATAAATCACACCTGTTATTTTTGCCCACTTACACACTTTGTCTAAATAGTTGCCCACCAGTCTGATTGTTCTTTTATGGTTTATTACTAGAAAGTATATTGCCAGGTCAAAGGGAAATCTTACAAACCTCATTGAATCTAAGCATTTCTGAAATTTAGGACTTATTAGAGCTGAGATTTAGATCATTTGAAAATATTTGACTCATTCATTAAACACGTTGTATGCACCAAACACGGAAATAGCACTCAGCCAAGGAGGCTTACATTAGAGGCTAGAGCCCCCTTCAGAAGGTGCTGTGTTCCACAGCCACAGCCACGAGTCCCTGACTCCACTCATCCATCTGCACATGAGAATTCTTGGTGTCAGAAATGTGTTGTAGGAGTGTCTCTGGGACAGTGTGTCCTATGAGAGGGCAAGAAGACTGAATGTGGGTCTTTGCTCTAGAACTAGGCACCTGGAGTTGATGATCAGTTCATGATGGTTGGGTGAAAAATGAGAGTACATTTGATTTTCTCTGCTGAGTGTGCCTGGTTGATCCTTTGGGGATTCAGTATCAGCACCTACTGTCTCCCTGGCACTCATGTGCTGGTAAGGCTGCTTCAGGGAAACAGCTGGAAAGGTGGGTGGCACAGGAAACAGCCTCTTTTCATCTGCTGTGATTTACTGTGTTTTTGCAGAATGGAGAAGCCGATGCTATGAGCTTGGATGGAGGGTTTGTCTACGTAGCGGGCATGTGTGGTCTGGTGCCTGTCTTGGCAGAAAACTACAACAGTAAGTGTTGGGGAGCACCTCTCTGTGTTTTCTTCCCTCTGGGCCATGGAGAGAGGAGATGGAAAAATCACAGCCTGATTCATACCACAGCTGCCACAAAGCTTTCCCTCTCTGAGCACCTCCTACTTTGCAAGCTCTGGGCTCCATCATCTCAAATCCCCACATTTATCTTGAAGGTTGGGAGTTATAGTACATTCCAGAAATAGGAAATGAAAGTTCTGCACTGGGAAGTCCTCACTAAAGACGACCCCATTGCAAAGGACAGCTGGGATTCCTGGCAGTCTTCCAGGTTCCAAAACTCACACTTCTCTCAATGCCCTGTTGCTAGGATCTAAATATAGTTGGCCAGCACTCCTCTGTGGGCTCAATGCAGACAGGGCAGGAAACTTGACATTCACAGTTTGTGGATAAATTCCAGAGGCCAGGAGGTGAAATGGACTTGCATGAGCCAGAGAGTCTGGACTTGTTGGGAATTGGTAACATGCATAGTTTTCTCTGACTTTCTTTATTCTTAGCTGCAGTATAAAAAAAGGCATGGTTTCCCAATCTATACATAAGGGTTTAATGCCTTCTTCATTTTCTTTTCTCCAGCACCCAGCCCTAATTGTGAGAATACAGCAGAGGAAGGTGAGTTGGAATTGATAACCTCTGGAGGTAAAAGATAAATTCCCATTGTTTTGGGGAATTGGCTTGATTTAAAATTCAAGTATATAAGGCACTGTAAGAGACCAATTTTTACAATGTGAGCAAATCATGGAAGGATAGTAATTGATCATGATGATTATCCCTTTACACTTGCCATGGCTTGCATATAGGATTTTTCATTTAATGTTATAAGGTAGGTTTTGGCATCGTCTAAGGATACACAAGTGGACCCTAAGCTCAGGGAGTTTACAGACAGATCATCTAGGATTATATATCTAGGAAGGGAAATCCAGGTCTTTCCCACTGATCCTCAACTTACATGACATGAGGCCTGCACATTTTCAGATAAGAGTGAGCACCAACTAAGGAACTTTGCTTATTTGTTCCTTATAGGGCTCAGTAGAGAGCTTCACACAGGCAGATATCAAGGAACATAAAATTATCTGACCTTCCAGCCAGGGCTGGGTCCAGGAACCCAGGCACACCTGGCTGTCACCCAGGGCTCTGGCTAAGGGTACATACGAAGAAACAGAGTAGGAGCAAGTCAGGAAGTCGTACACCAAGGCGGGCACTGCCCCCCTCTGCTCAGGCCCCTACAGGTCACATTCCAGGCAGCCATTACTGTACAAGTCTGTCCTTGCCACTTCCACTCATTACAACCTCGCAGCCTCTCCCCATCACTTGGGGAGCTAAGCCCTTCGGCAGATATAGAAAAAGCCATTCTTATTCTATGGAAAATAAAGATTCTGTTTTGTAATCTGAATTAATTAAACTGGCAAACCGAAATCGTAGGTTAATGTTCTATTTCCCATTTTAAGGACCAGTATATATTTGCTGCTGAAAATGGCAGCTGACTTGATACTGACATTTTCTATTTTGCATATTTATTTTGGTATAAAACTATGTTCTCCTTATCAGAAAATGTTTGGCCCAATTTTTCTCATTTGCTTATTGATCTTTTACTGCTATATCTCAACACACGTTAATTTATGAAAGTTTGTGGTTACATTAGCTGTTTCAGTATCCATTCCTCTGATAGGACACATTGGAGAGTGAATGGCTGGTTTATAACTTCAGTGACTTTATGCATTTAGGGAAGGGTTAAACACCCAGCCATTGCTCTGATGATGATGTTTTCACAATATTTTGTTTTTAAAGTTCAAATTGATCTCCTCCTGACAAAGTTCCTTGTACTTCCCCTCAGTCAGTTACCAGGAAGATCCCCTCAAGACACAATGACTGATTGAGGATATCTTTGCTTCCCTAGGGAAACTGATTGGAAGCAGACGCTCTGGAAGCCCCAGAGGTGTTAATACATCCTTTTCTGGTGTCTTTCTTGCAGGATATTTTGCTGTAGCAGTGGTGAAATCATCTTCTGACCTCACCTGGGACAATCTGAAAGGCAAGAAGTCCTGCCATACGGCAGTTGGCAGAACTGCTGGCTGGAACATCCCCATGGGCCTGCTCTACAGTAAGATCAACCATTGCAGATTTGGTGAGTGAATATTGGGAAGGAGGGCTGGTGAGGGCTGTGCCAGAAAGCAGGGTCCTGCCTTAGGGAAGAGGAGTGTGGCATAAGACGCCGTGGGCTCTGGTTCTAGAGAAGTAGAATTTGGTCAAAGAACAGTAGAATTTGCTGTCCTCAAGGACATTGCAACCAGGGCTGGGAGGGCTGGAACTGGGTTGCTGAGTTGGGACGGTTCATTTCAGTTGCACATAATGGCATGAGTGAATATACATTTATCTCCCATGGGAAAGACCAGAGGTGAGCAGTGCATGGCTGGTATGGTCATGAGAAACCCAGGCTCCTTCACACTTTCTGCTCCTCCATTCTGAGCATGAGACTTCCATCTTCAAGGTCACCCCATGGTTGCCATCGCATCCATGATCCAGGCAGCCCCAATCACCAAGGGGTTACAGCAAATGGAAGTTTATGCCACCTTTTTAAAGGCGCTCTCTAGGAAGTCTAACCAGTTATTTCAGCAAACTTCTCATTGCCCAGAACTTAGGTACATAACCATACCTCGCTGTAAAAAAGAAATGTAATATTTCATTTGGGAATGTCCCTACCCCAGATAAAACCAGATTTTTGTTACAAAGTACAAGGAGAAACAGATATTGGGTAGACAGGTAGCAATCCCTGCCACAAGGTTTTGTAGGATGTGTGAGTGTGGGTGATCCTGGGTCTCTTTATGGTGTTGGCAATCTCACCAAGTCCCTGCCCAGCTCCTAGGACCCTTCTAAGCAGTAGAAATCACCTTATTTTCTATGTCCTCTGAATATCACCAAGTATGAGCTCATTTCTACCCCGCTTAAACTTTTAAGTGTAAGTTCTCCCACAGACAGATGTTTTCCAGTGGTTCTGATTTACATTAGCTTCCTAAGTACTTTGTCCCTGCCACCTCCAAATTTGGGCAACTCTTTAAAAACACAAAGGCCTCTAAATCGGTTATTAACCCAGAAAACCCTGTGGGGTCGGGGAAGTGGTGATGAGAGTATGTCTCTGTACCAGGGTGCTTTGTGACGCCACTTAGACATGAAGCAAAGCGCAGCCGGGGTGACATTCAGAAAACTCAGGATCCCCACTGACAAAGGCACTACCTCTGCTCTCCTGAACCTCCTAGCACTTTTATGGCCACAGGGGAGCAGCTGAGCTGCAAAGAAAGTTCCCCATCCCTTTCCTGAGGTTGGAGATGTAGCAAACACTCTTCTAATGAATGGCAGGGAATGGGAACATCTGAAAACAGGTGGCACATGCTCAGGAAGCAAGACCTTCCGTCTTCATCCTTTTTCTGTTCCCTTTCATGACATTTTTCATTTCTTCTTTCTTTAGCGTAGTGATGACATCATTATTGTGCTCGAATAAATCCCCTCTGCCCTAAATTGTAATGGTCATTAACTCCTTTTCCCAATCTCAATAGGTTCCCCTTTAAAGCATATAGCCTGGCAAGTCCTGGGTTGCTGGTGGCTGGTCACAGAATTAATGAATATGTTCTACTTATTCTGGGCCATGCAGCCCTGTTATGTCTTAGATAAAAGCTGCTTGCATTGACTCAGGCTGACTTTCTCTTGTCCTTCTGTGCAGATGAATTTTTCAGTGAAGGTTGTGCCCCTGGGTCTGAGAAGAACTCCAGTCTCTGTAAGCTGTGTATGGGCCCAAGCCCAAACCTGTGTGAACCCAACAACAAAGAGGGATACTACGGCTACACAGGGGCTTTCAGGTGAGTCTTTTAACCCTGACACAAACAGAATAATATACAAGCCTTGGCCAGATTTCTTTTAGGAACGAAGGTAAGATTCTTAGGTTCCTATTCCGTTAGTGCTGTATGTATTAAGAGAGTAGATTTCACAATCAGGTATAGAGCCACATGGGGCAGGGCAGCCAGATTCCCCCAGGATGCTGACATGGCTGTCAAAGACAGCAGAGACTTGTGTTTGGTACAGTTTAGCAGCTTTCAACTGGTAATGATTTGACCCCCAAGGGACATTTGGCAATGTTTGCAGATTTTTTTTATTGTGACAATGTTGGGGTGGGGGAGGAAGTGCTACTAGCATCTAACACATAGAAGCTGCTAAACATCCAACAATGCACAGGATAGCACGGTACAACAAAGAATTATCCAGCCCCAAGTGTCACTAGTGCCTTGGCAATGATACCCTACTGTAGTTGAATAAACACTGAGGAGAGTTTTTCCATGCTCCTCTGGATAATCTAGAACAATACTCATCTGGAAATACAGAATAGTACATGATTCCTAAATTTCTAACTACAGTTGTACTTTATGGAGTGCCTATCATTCATTTTCATAGAGACACCTGTGTACCTTGCTATTTTTTTTTCTTTTTTTTTTTTTTTTTTTTGTAGAGACAGGGTTTTGCCATGTGGCCTAGGCTGGTCTTAAACTCATGAGCTCAAGCAATCCTCCCGTCTTGGCCTCCCAAAGTGCTGGCACTCACAGGCGTGGGCCATGTCTGGCCCTACCTTATTACTTTCTAACTACCCATTCTGCTTTAGGCCTTCTGTTATCTGGCGGTTCATGAATCCATAAACTGCACAATGATGATGGTATTATAACTGAGCTTCCCAGTAGTGATGTAAAAAACAAAGGTCATTCCTATTTTCCAGTTAGAGCAACTTTGTAAGTTACATTAAGTACAATTCACATTCCCCAAGTTTCTAATTTCACAAAGTAGAGCGTGTTGTTTTCACAAAGATTGAAGAGTTTGGGAGACTTAAAATAGAGTTCCCCTTTGCATTTTTATACCTTGTCTTTTTCTGGTGGTAACATATGTTTGAGAATTATAGGTCATGAGAAAGGCTCAAATAACATGTATGTATAAACATGCTTAAAATAAACGCGTATAAAAGCTTCTTTTTCTAAACATGTCTTATAAAACTTAGCTATGAAGTAAAACATACCAGACTGATAAAAAGACTCCAAACTCCATAGAAAATAAAATTAAATCGATATGTGGCACAATAGGTACCCTGTCTTCTCAGCTAGCTACCCCCAAAACTCTTGAACCGATGCAGGAAGAGGCAGGTTCTTTTCCTCAAAGCAAGGGGATTAAAGTACATGGAGAGCAGGGTTGGGTCCATTGTCCAAAGGTCCAACCCACCTGGCTCATCGAGGAGGGCCTTGTGTAGACTTTGAAGTACACACTAGTTGATCATCTGTGTGGTATGCCTTTTCAAAGGACTGGAAGACAGTCAAAATTAAAATTAGAACCCTACTAACCAGAGTTTATTTTGTTATTCTTTCTTTTCGGAAACTTCTTGGGGATTTGTAGCTCAGAGCTGTGTTACAGCCCCCAATACCACACCCAGAGATATGTGATCTGGGAGTTAGTAGAGTCGGGTGCCTTTATGCCAGGTTTTGCCATATTCTCTGCATCTTTCAAAAACAAAAACAAAAAACCCCACAACATAGCAAATGCTCCATAAATGTTAAAATTCTTTTTCAAAGGAATGAAGGACAGCACAAATTGCAATTTGTGATGGAGTTTCAGTCTCTCACAAATGTTGCCTAGACATTTGCCTTGTACAAGAACCTGAAGGAACTGAGTTTTTCATTCATATGCTGGGGGAGGCATCACCCCACTGAAAATCAGTTCCCTACTATCCTTGTTGATGTCAGGGAAATGATGTCATCTCTCAGAGAAACTGTACAAAAAAATTAAGATTTAGTATGTGGAACTGAGATTGTATAAGTATAATCAATTCAAAGTGTTTTGTTTTTGTTCTCTTTATTCCTTACATTGCTTACTGTTAGAATGGAAGTTATGATTGCTGTTTTCAGATGCTGTCCTGAATCTATAAGGTAGCCCCTTGAATGACAGATAAGTCACTCTGACCGCCTCCTTTTTCTCTCCCACTCTCTGGACCTCTGCAGGTGTCTGGTTGAGAAGGGAGATGTGGCCTTTGTGAAACACCAGACTGTCCTACAGAACACTGGGGGTACGTGCACCTGCTCCTCTGTCTCCCTGGATCACTAGATCCTAGTCACTGGTATTCACTTGTATTCAGGGATGCCTCTGTGGAAGTATTATGTACACTGCCAGACTTCAAAGCTCTGATTCTCAATCTGTCTGCTTGGTGAAGAGAGACATGTTCACCTGGGTGCACAGAATGATCAGGATCATGGGGCCCCCAATGGCCCTAAATCCTCCCCAACACTCACTCCCACAGCTGCAAGCCTTGTGCTCCTTTCCCCTAAATACTTCAGTGCCCATTTCCTAAGAATAAGACAATCTCTTGCATACCCACAGTACGATTACCAAGATCAGGATATTTTACTTTATGTGGATATAATACTCGTCACATCTATAGTCCCCATTTAAATGTTGTCAGTTATCCCAGTAATGCCTTTTATAGCTATTTTCTGTATTTCCGGGTTGTGTCCATTGAGAAGGCCTAGAGGCAATGGCACACCAGCAAGAGTAAGTACCAAGATACTGGCTTGTAAGTACGCTTCTTTGCTAAGAGGAACCAGAACTCCTTGGAAAAATAGCTGACTTCAGGGCTGGGGCAGGAAAAATACATGCTGAGCCTAGAACAACACACTGAAGTGCTCAAACAGTGATGGGACACTCAAAGCATACAAGAGCCAATTGGCAGGATCTCCTGTTGCTAAGTCCGAGAATTTTGAGCATTAAAATAAATAATGATAGCAGTAAGGGATAATAGTTCATTGAAAGAAATAAGAATGCATGAGGCAATACTGATTAAACAAATGAAGAAGGGAAAACTAATGAATGTGGAAGGAATGACAGAGTTAGAAAACTATCACTTGGCAATCAATATATTGATAACTGATTCAAGCAAGAATCATCAATGCGTGTCAACTTGTGGGTGAAAGTTGGACAGCCATGACATTAAAAACAAACAAAACAAAGCAAAACAAACATTGACCAGAATAAGCGCTCCACACCTGACCCCTCAGTATCACTAAGTGCTAGCAGAGCCCACTGGAATTCAGGTTGTGAATACTTCCCTGCTTTCTTTCATGTTTATTCCCCCAACTCCTCACCTTTCCTGGGCAACTCATTCAGAATGAACCAGCTTGGCACCAGTCCCTCCAGGAAGCCTTCCCAGGTAGCATACCCCATCCTCCAAGAAGACACCTCTGTTCATGTTGCCATTATTATTGAATTCACCACACTCTGCAATACACTTTGGCTACAGAAACTCTTCGAGCTCTTTTTCTTCCTCTTATATTCCCAGCACCTAGTGTAGCACATAGTACCCAGTAGTTGCTAAGAATTTGTTTGAAGAAATATTGGGTTGACTATTTCCTTTCTTCCCTCATATTGTTGCTTTTTCCTTTAAGGGACTGTTACCCTAAGCTTGGCTCTTTGCCACCCTTGATTTCTTTTGGTACACTTCTGAGTAGAGCTCCCTTCTCTAAGCTTTGACTCTCTACTCTTTGCAATGACTCAAACATTCTTATCTCCTGAATAGAATTAAGATAGGAGGCCTGATCTCCCATCTCAATTCCATTCCAGTCTATTTCCTAAGGTGTCACTTTTATGTAGAGAGTACATTGGCATTGCAATTGTACTTTTTTACGCATGTATATGGATGTCCTCATATATTGTAGTTGTATATATACAGTTCATATACAACTCAACTGTCCTCATCTTTCTGTCAACGTTCCCTCTTCTTCTCCCAGCCTCTATCCCTGTAGAGAATCCTGCTATACTCCCTGCCCATCAGGCCTAGATTAAGTCTGTCAGTCAATATCTTATTTCTTCAGTGTGTCTTTTTTTAAGCTAAATTTTATTGTGTGCATTTAAGGTAGACAACATGATTTTTAAGAGTCAAAGTAATTTTGATGTATTGTAAATTTGGGAACTACTGGTCTAATACCCCTGATTTAATATCACATTCCTGATAAATATTAGTAAACATAGGTCACATCATGTCTGATTCATCATACTTATATTTTGCACCTTCTTACCTTCTTCTGTTATTAATTTATTGCTTTTACAACTTATATTTTAGATTGAGGGTACATATGCAGGTTTGTTACATGGTGTACTGCATGATGCTGAGGTTTGCAGTATGACTGAACCTGTCACCCAGGTAGTGAGCATAGCACCCAATAGGTAGTTTTTCAACTCTTGCCCCCTCTCTCCCTCCTCCAAAGTCTGTCTTAAGTGCTATGGTATATACAAGAAGGAAGACACAAAAACACGTGGGCTTTTTTTTTTTTTTTTGATGGAGTCTCACTTTGTCACCAGGCTGGAGTACAGTGGTGCGATCTCAGCTCACTGCAACCTCTGCCTCCCAGATTCATGTGACTCTCCTGCCTCAACCTCCCAAGTAGCTGGGACTACAGGCGTGCACCACCACGACCAGCTAATTTTTGTACTTTTAGTAGAGATGGGGTTTCACCTTGTTGGCCAGGATGGTCTCAATCTCTTGACCTCATGATCTGCCCGCATCGGCCTCTCAAAGTGGTGGGATTACAGGCGTGAGCCACTGCGCCCAGCCCACATGGGCTCTTTTATCTCAATTTGTGTGTGCGTGTGTGTGTGTGCGCGCATATTATAGGTGCGTGTAGGAAAAAGAATGTTAGAAATGTACCAATTTTGAAGGCGTAGACTATGAAATTACAAATGTTTCAAAATTTCTTCCCAATACTTACATGGCATTTTACAAATTCCCATCAATAAACGTGTATTATTTTTATGGAAAAAGCACATGTTTAACATGCCCTTCTAGATGCCCTCCTAGCCAGATTGAATCACCTCCCATCTGATTTTTCTTAATTTTCTACCTTCAGGTTCTGGCTCATTCATTAACATCAATTTCCATTCATAAGTCTTCACAAACCCACTTTTCTCTTGCCTGAGTGCCTCACAGACCCTACTGTCTGAGATGGTTCCAGAGGCAGATCTCCTCTCTCCATTAGAAACACCAGGTACACACCTGCCCCCCGTCTAGCCTGCACTCTCCTTTCCTCCCACAGAGAGGCATTCCTTTCTCCTCCTCTCATCCACACACGCTATAAGAGACAACTGAAATCTTGCCTCCTCCAGCCAGCTTCTTAATTCATTTGTTCTCAAAGCCCTGGTTTGAGCTCACACAGCATCTAGAGTGTTTCACAAAATATAAAATATTATTATCCCTGCCCTGAATTTTTGGTTTCGGTATGTGTGTTATTTTTCCCTCCGAAAAGATTGTGCCTTGGAGAGGGCTGAGAACATACTATCATAGATAAATAAAATAACATAAAATAAAATAAAAATGCATATACCCTTTGAACTAACTATTCCACTTCTACGTAAGCACAATTATATGCCAGTAACACTCATTTTAACACTACTGTAGTGGCAAAAATTTGTAAACACCTCAAATGCCTATTAAAAGAGGAATGGTTTAAAGATACTATTATAGCCACACTATGAAATATAATACAGTAGTTAAGAAGAATGAGCTTGATTTATATGTACTGACAAGAAGAATCTATAAGGTATGTAAACAGTTGGAAAAAAGCTACAGAGTTTTACATTTGTCAAGATCTAACACTAAACAAAATTAGAAATATGTGACATCCATATACACATGTAAAACAACACATATAATGAGTTGTGGATGGAAACTCACAAATGTGATATTAAGGACTAGCACTATAAAACTGAGTGAGACTTGGAGAGTATAGGAAAGGAGACTTTTAGTTAATATAGAGTGATATTCAAAAATTTATGAGTGTGATCTCATGTATTAGTTATTCGGTTAAAGAAAGAAAATTAAATGAAAAATTCACTTTTAAAAAGGTTGCAATCCTGAATTATGGGAGAGAAATAAAAATTAGCAAAACATATTTGCGAAGTGCCTCAGGAGGAAGGAGCTGAAACCCTAAGAATGGGTGAGATTTTTTTTTCAGAGACAACACAGTAAAGAAGAGGCAAAGGGGCCGAGATGGGATACAGACCTGTATCACACAGGCGTGTGCACATTCTCATTTAGAACTAGAACAAGGGAGTCAGATTTTAAATTCTGGTGCAGATTCCAAAGGTGTCCTCTGCGGAAAAGTTCTTTTGTTTGGAGATGCCATGTGTTACAGCACATAAATTGATCAACCTGGCTTAGGGCGTCACATGCTTCCTCTGCTGGAGCAAGAGGTACAGATGGAATTGGAATTTAGTGGAACTGAAGATCTTTTTGAACAGCATCTGCAGAATGTAGTTCATTCTCACCTGGCTGGGTAGGGAAGGTTGGAAGGGGATGGTCAATAATCATTCCTGGTGACTGTGAGTCTGGTATCCCCTTGTAGACCACATGGGTGTCTCTTCCTGTCCACATAACTGTAACCCCAGTGTGGGCACTTCTGGCCAGAAGGCCCAGGTTCTGTACACACCACTGAGTCAGTCCCATCTCCCCAGTGGGGCACCTTGACCAAAATCGTCAGCTGAACCATCTTCTTTCTCTCCCTAGGAAAAAACCCTGATGCATGGGCTAAGAATCTGAAGGAAAAAGACTATGAGTTGCTGTGCCTTGATGGTTCCAGGAAATCTGTGCAGGAGTTTGCCAACTGCCACCTGGCCAGAGCCCCGAATCATGCTGTTGTTGCACGGAAAGATAAGGCAGATTGTGTCCAAACGCTGTTACTTAACCAGCAGGTATGGACCAGCCAGGGCCTCCCACCTTTTCTTCCTAGATGGCTATAGGCTATTTGGGGGGAGTTTACAACAAAGTGCAGCCATGACTCCAGCACTTTCTTTTTGAAAACTAGAATTTCATGCATTGTGCATTTCATGCCATGCATTGTGGACAAGAGTATCAGGGTTCAAATCTCAGCTCCACAGCTTCCTAGCTGTGCCATCTTGGGTATATTACATAACCTCTCTATGGCTCGGCTTCCTCATATATAAAATTGTAATAATAATACTTTTACCTACTTCTTGGTTAACATGAGTATTAAGTGAAGACATGCACCCAAACGGCATAGGAAAATGCCATTTCCTATAGGACATGCTCAAAACATGTTACTGTGTGATTATGGAACGAGACCTCTCAGGCCCAGCTCTGCTTCTAGCTCCTGGTCACTGGTGATTAGTCCCTATCTGATCCATGTGCCCTTGGGACCAGGAATCTGCCTTTCTGCTCCCCCAACCTTGTTCAGTGGTACTCTCATTTCCCTACTCCCATCCTTCCCGAAAACGAAGAAGACAGCTCCTATTTCCCAGCGTTTGTTGATACGAGTCATGAAGAGTAGATTTCTGTTCCTTTTGCCTAGGCAGACTCAGCACTGTTCTCAATAGTCTGAAAAAAAACACAGGACCCCTGCCCTCAGAGAGCTTGTCCTCTGGGGGAACAACCACTCAGGGCCAGCCTTGTTGAAGAGAGGGGCTGCCTGAGTATTCTAATCCTAAAGGCCCCTCCACACACACACATCACCTTCCTTTTGGGCATAGCTGCCTGCTGTTGATTCACCATTACGTTTTTTGTTTTGTTTTGTTTTGTTTTTTAAATAAGATAGTGTATATTTAGAAGTCCTTTTAAGGTACATGACAATAATGAGCATTTAACATACATTTCCTAGATGCTATATGGAAGGTTAAACATTTTGCAGTCATCATTTCACTTACAACCTTTGGAGATCTGGAGAAGTTGAGTGGCTTGCCCAAGAAAGGATTCAAAATGCAGTCAAACGTGAACTTTTAACAACTACCTCTGCCAGTCCTCTGGGAGGGTTCACATTTAACATCTTCTTTGACAATAACGTCTGAAGGGACATGTTATTGTCCTCTCATTTTCTACAAGCAGCCCCCAATGCAGGGCAATGAAGTGGGGAAGAGAGGTCAGATTAGGCAAGCATGGGTGGTGGGTGGGAGGGACTTCTCAGAGGAAGGTGGGACCAGGGACCCTATAGATGATTTTGGGGGCATCATGAAAGCATGGAGCAGGGGTCCCTAAGTGGGTAAATGGCAGATAAGGGAGGTGGAAAATTCCCAAGGCGTACCCTGTAGCTTCCATTTTTCCCCAGGGCTGGTTCAGAGCTTTCAGACTCTTCTCATCCATGTGTTCCCAGCTGCTAAAGACCACAGGTCCTCACGGACTTTCTGTTCACTTGACAGCGCATGTTTGGAAGTAGTGTAACTACTCCAAACAACTGCTCGAGCAACTTTTGTTTGTTCGAGTCCAAAACCAAGGACCTTCTGTTCAGAGATGACACAGTATGTTTGGCCAAACTTCATGACAGAAACACATATGAAAAATACTTAGGAGAAGAATATGTCAAGGCTGTCACTAACCTGAGAAAATGCTCCACCTCACGTAAGTAAGAGGAACAGCATGGGGAAGTGGCAACCAAACACGGTGGTGAGTGCCGGGGTGGTGGGTACAGGAGGGGCAGACTGTGGCCCTCGGGACAGGACAACATGGACAAAATGAAATGGTGAGTGAGCAATCTAAGCCTAACATGTATGACAGGCTAGGCTGTATGGGCAGATAGTAAGGGGACACAGGCTCAGAGCTCTAAGGTAGCGAACTTACTGGGCATAGAGAATTCCATCTTATTTCTATGAAAAGGACCAGGTTTATGTGTACATGTCATTGCTCTGCGGTAAACTTTTGATTAGAGTTGCCTTGTCCAGTATGGTAGCCACCAGCAAGATGTGACTATTTAAATTTAAGTTAATTAAAATTAAACTAAATAAAAGATGTATTTCTTCAATCCCACCCAGCCACATTGCAAGTGCTCAACAGCCACATGTGGCTCCATCCTGGTCAGCAAAGAGAATGTTTGCATCATCACAGAAAGCTCTTTCAGACAGTGCTGCTCTAGAGAGCCTCAACGATGATAGGTTCTGGTAACCATAAAGTTGCCATGCGTACTACTCACTTGCAACACCAGTTTCTGAGAACTGAAATAGAATAAAACACACCTTTGCCGTATAACTATGTTGGGTGTAACTGAGTCACCTGAAAGAGTTTGGAAGTTGGGAAATAACACATGGTGGTATAGCGCAGTTAGTCTTTCCACAGGAGTATGCAGATAAGGGAGTCTTGATCCTTATTAAAATGCTGATTCTCAGAGCCTTGAGATACTGATTTAGAAAGTCTGTGCTAGGTCAGGCATCCACATTTTAAAAGCTGCCCCCATGTAATTTTGATGGAAGCAGCAATGTGCTTGTCTACGTTTGCTATTGTGAGAATCAAGTTGATATTTACCTAACCTATATCCTCCACAAAAGGAGACAGTCTGGCTCTGCTGTTCTTTCCTCCATCCTTAGCCCACAGCACAGAAACTGGCACATTGCAGGTGCTTTTTGTTATGTCAGTTCCTCACCTGCTTAAAGAGGTCAGGGGGGACAGTCTTCCTGGGCGACTCCCGGCCTCACAAACTCAGATGTGTGAGCCTCACCCATAGGAAACAAGGTGGGGAACCCTGTAGGGCAGGAAAATCATGTTACAGCTTTGGCGTGGGGCACTCCTCAGGATAGGCACAGGAGCTGTGCAGGCAAGTAGAAAAGAGCACTGGGAGAACGGCCCAATTCACAGAAGAGGAGGCAGCAAGTCTGCGCCCTTTGTACTATGCTGAAATTGTTCCTTCACTTGACAGTTCAGAAATAAATATAGGAAGATTTTGAAAATCCTACCTTTCTGCTCTGCTCCACAGCACTCCTGGAAGCCTGCACTTTCCATAGAGCTTAAAATCTGAGAGGTGGGGCTGCCACCAAGGTGAAGATGGGAGCGCAGATGATCCATGAGTTTGCCCTGGTTTCAGTGGCCCGAGTGGTTTGTGCTAACCACGTCTGTCTTCACAGCTCTGTGTTGCCATGTGTGCTGAACAAAAAATAAAAATTATTATTGATTTTATGTTTCAAAAACTCCATTCTTTCCTGAATATTTTCAACAGAAGGATTTCTTTATGCGTTCTGCCTATATATCTATGCAACTGAGCCCTTCCTTCTCAGCTCAAGATTTGTCTGGTCTTTCCCTATGGCTTTGTGTGTGCCATGGCCACACCTCCTGGGTACAGTTCAAGGGGAAATCTTTTCTAATAGGGTCTGCATGATCATTAAAATATAATCAAATGTATATTGGTGTATGTGTGCACGCGGCGTGCATATGCATGTGTGTCTTGCCAGGGAAGGGGCAGGAAGGAGGATGCAGAGTAAGTTACAGAGATCAAGTGCTCGAGTGAGTACAGAAAGACTACAGAAGACTTACCTTTATTTTGGTATTTTAAATGAATTCCATCAGGCAGAGCTGAGGTCCTGATTCTAAGTAGTTGAAAAAAGTGAAACACTGACACCTTTTTTGCTGAAAAGCATTCCCTGAGCCTGATGCCACAGCAATTACTGCCCTGTCTCCTGCCCTTCTTAGCCCAGCTTCCTGTAAGGTGGAGGCTCACTCTTCTGTCTCACTTCTTATTATTGGCTGAACACATAGAATTTTGTCTTCTGCTTCACCAACTTACCTGAATGTACCCTGGCAAAAGTCACCATCTACCTGGCAACTGTTAAACCAATTCAGGTCTTCCATTCCTGAGCCCGTTTCCTGCAGTTGATAGAGTTGACCACTCCCTCTTCCTTGGAACTCTTTTCCTCAGTTTCTTTGACATGGCGGGTCTCCACTTTGATTCCCACCTCTCTCTGTTCATTTGTAGTCTTCACTGTGGGCTCATCCTACTAGCCTGGAAACTTTGGGGAAATCTTTCTGAGGTTTTCTCTTGATCCAGTCAGTGTTCCTCTCACCTTGCAGGCCCTCCTTCAGCGATGCTCATGACTCCTGGGTATCTATATCTATAGCTGTGACCCCAGCCTGCAGCAGTATCCCTGCACTTACATGTCCTACTACCTACCTGTGGGTCTATACTCGAGTCTTGCAGCAGTCAGAAACCCAACAAATCAAAAATTGAGGTGATCATCCTGTTCTCTCTCTTGCTTCCCTAAACCAACTGTTGTTATAGTCTATTCCATATCAGCTGAAGACATGGTCATCTACCCAGTCACATAAGCCATAATAGAGGGGTGAAATTTCAGTTTGCCATTTTCCCTCATACTATATCCAGTGTCTCCAAGTTCTGTTGATTTTGCTTTATAAATAACTTCAGTTGGCTCCTTTCTTTTCCTGACTTCTAACACAGCCTCAACTCATACTCAAATGCAGAACTGCAGGTAAGACGTATCTGGACACAACATTCCACACCTCTCTCAACTGTCTAGTATTCAAGAAAATAGGGCTCTGGGTCTACTTTGCAGTCCAGACCTGATATGGACCTTGTTACACATAGCCCTGCTTTCCTCTGAGCCTATCAACACTCTGCCTTATTTAATATTAACGTAAACTTACCCCAAATCCTATAACTCTGCCTTTCCCTTTGTTTGATGAGATACCCCATGGTTCCCCTGGAATGCAGTCTGTCTCATTGCAATGGATCAATAAACCTAATTTTATTAGACTACAGGTATATTCCTGGAACTCTTAGGCAACTGGGCTAGAACAAAAATGTACAACATCCATTCTTAATTATTAAATTAATTACTAAAATAGGATAGACAGATGTTATTTGGCCATAATTTTATATACATGTAAACAAAAACTAATATATACCTAATGATGAAGAAACAGAAGCATTCCTACTAAACATGAAAAGACCTGATTACTATCTATCTTATTTTACAGTGTTTTAGAACAGGTGGCCAATCCAATTACGTAAGAAAAATAAGTTATAATATTTAAAGAAATGCCAAAATTACTTTTATTTGTAAGTGATTATACACCTAGGAAATCCATGAGAACCAAATAATAATAAAATATTATGGCCAGGCGCAGTGGTTCATGCCTATAATTCCAGCATTTTGGGAGGCTGAGGTGGGTGGATCACCTGAGGTCAGGAGTTCAAGACTAGCCTGGCCAACATGGCGAAACCCCATCTCTTTTAAAAATACAAAAATTAGCCTGGCTTGGTGGTGCACACCTGTAGTCCCAGCTACTACTCGAGAGGCTGAAGCATGAGAATTGCTTGATCCTGGGAGGTGGAGGTTGCAGTGAGCCAAGGTCGCACCAGAGTACTCCAGCCTGGTGACAGAGCAAGACACTGTCTCGAAAATAATAAAAATAATAATAATAGGCCGGGCGCAGTGGCTAACACCTGTAATCCCAGCACTTTGGGAGGCCAAGTCAGGCAGATCACCTGAGGTCGGGAATTCGAGACCAGCCTGACAACATGGAGAAACCCCATCTCTACTTAAAATACAAAATTAGTCAGGCGTAGTGGTGCATGCCTGTAATCCCAGCTACTCGGGAGGCTGAGGTGGGAGAATTGCTTGAACTCAGGAGGTGGAGGTTGTGGTGAGCCGAGATCGCACCATTGCACTCCAGCCTGGGCAACAAGAGCGAAACTCTGTCTCAAAATAATACTAATACTACTACTAATAATAATAAATAAAGTGTTAAAAGTGGTAAAATAAAATTCAGTAAAGTGAAAGGAAATATTAAAATAAAAAATAACTTTCTTTTATACAAATAATAGTGAGGACAATAATAATTAACAAAAATAAATAAAATGTATCATTCAGCAAATGAATAAAAGCTGCATTTAAACCACACTTGTCAAAGTAAAAAATAATGTAAAGAAGACATATTGCCTTGGATAGGAAGACTCAGTATTGTAAAGATGTCAATTCTCCCTAAATTAGTCAATATGCAATTTTTTAACTTGACAAAATGATACTAATCCTCAACTAAAAAACGAAAGTGAGACAGATAAGAAAAATTCTGAGAAAAAAATAATGAGAGTGGATGAGCTCTTCCGGCTATTAAAATGTATGATAAGCTCCTGAACCTTGGCCTTAGCAATGATTTTTTGGCTATCACATCAAAAGCCCAGGCCACAAAGGCAAAAACGAATAAATGGGACTACACCAAGCTGAAAAGCTTCTGCATAGCAAACAAGCAACAAAATGAAATGGCAACCTATGGATTGGAAAAAATATTTGCAAACTATATATCTAATAAGATACATAAAATTGATAAAGAACTCATACAACTCAATAGCAGGAAAAAAAATGATCCCATTTAAAAACAGGCAAACATCTGAAAAGACATTTCTCCAAGAAGAAAAATGGCCAAGATGGATATGAAAAGGTATTCAACATCACTAATCACAAGGGAAATGTGAATTGAAACCATTATGAGATACTAGATAATACTAGGATGACTATTATCAAAAAGTCAAAAAATAGTAATAATAAATGTGGATAAGGGTGAAGAGAACAGAGAACCTTTGTGCATTGTTGGTGAGACTGTATAGCCATTGTGGAAAACAGTACGGAGCTTTCTAAATAAACTGAAAACAGAGCTACATATGACCCAACAATCCCTCTTTAGGGGATATACCCAAAGAAAATGAGATAACCACCTTGTATAGATATCTGCGATCCTATGTTCATTGTAGTATTGCAGCCAATACAGGGAAACAACCTAAATGCTTGTTGAAAAATGAATGGATAAAGAAATTGATATATATATGTATAATATATATATAATATTCCATCATATATATATATATCAGGATTAAAGAAATGCCAAAATTACTTTTATTTGTAAGTGATTACACACCTAGGAAATCCATGAGAACCAAATAATAAAATATATTAAATATAAGATTAAAACCATAATATATATATATCATGGAATATTGTTCATCCCAAAAAGAATATCTTGCCATTTGCCACAACATGGATGAAACTGGAGGACATTAAGTGAAATAAGGCAGACACAGAAAGAAAAGTATTACATTATTTCACTCATATGGGGAATCTAAAGAAAACATTCAAATACAGGTATACAGAGATAACAAAACCTGAGGTGGAGGGTGGAGAGATGTAGGTCAGAGGATACAAAGCAGCAGACAGGAGGGCTAGGCGCAGTAGCTCAGTGCTGTAATCCCAGGACTTTGGGAGGCAGAGGTGGGCGGATTGCTTGAACCCAGGAGTTTGAGACCAGCCTGGGCAACATGACAAAACCCCATCTCTGCGAGGCCTGGTGGTGCCCGCCTGCAGTCCCAGCTACTCAGGAGGATGGATTGAGCCTGGGAGGTCGAGGCTGCAGTGAGCAGTGATTTGATAGTGCCACTGCACTCCAGCCTGGGGACAGGAGACCCTGCCTCAAACGAAACAAAACCGAGTAGCTGATATGTATGATGAACATGCTAGAGATCTAATGTACAACACAAGGACCCCAGTATAGGTAATAAATTCTACTTTATTTGGGATTCCTTGCTTCACTGTAGTAATCTTTTTTTATTTTATTTATTTATTTATTTATTTTTTTGAGACGGAGTCTCTCTCTGTCGCCCAGGCTGGAGTGCAGTGGCGCGATCTCCACTCACTGCAAGCTCCGCCTCCCGGGTTCACGCCATTCTCCTGCCTCAGCCTCCCGTGTAGCTGGGACTACAGGCGCCCGCCACCGCGCCCGGCTAATTTTTGTATTTTTAGTAGAGACAGGGTTTCACCGTGTTAGTCAGGATGGTCTCGATCTCCTGACCTCGTGATCCACCCGTCTCGGCCTCCCAAAGTGCTAGGATTACGGGTGTGAGCCACTGCACCCGGCCGATCTTTTCTTATTTTTAACTACATAGGTAACTCATAACATGTTGTATACCTTAAATATATTCAACGAAGCTTATTTTAAAAAATGAAATGTATAATGATGACTGGAAAGGGTGGTAGTCACATGGAAATAATGAAGCAGAATAAAAGTTCCAGATATTAAATGCAAATGAGAATTTAGTACATGATAAAGCTGGCATTATACTCTGGGGGGATAGACAGGCTACTCATTAAAGCGCTTAGAAGCAAAGCGGCTGAAAATTTTGGCACAGAAGAAAATCTCGTGGACCTCTAACTCACTGGTTAAAGTAAAAACTTTCAAAACGTATTAAAGGTTTAAATATAAAATTAAAACCATAAAAACATTATTATGGTAACATATTTCTTATATAGTAAGTACTTGGGAAGATTTTCTAACATTCCACAAACCTAGTAGCAATTAAGGAAAATATTAATTTCAGATCATACAAAATTCAGAAGTCCTGTAAGACAAAAACAAATAAAATGTGAAGATTTTTAAGAAAGAACAAAGGGCTAATCCATATTTTGAAATCAGTATAAAAAGACGAACAGAATTTGAGAAGGGAGCGCGGCCAGCTCTGCTGGGCCCTCCAGGCCCTCCGCCCTGTAGAACCCAGAGCCCTGGCGGTGGCTGTCCCGCCGGGCCCATTTCTTGAAGCAGCTTTTCCCCACCCGACCGGCCGGCTGCCGGGTCTCCCCGCCCAACCTTGCCAGGCTCAGACGAAGCTTCCGCCGAGCCGCCTGGACGCAGAGCCCTGGGTGGCAGCAGCTGTGGCAGGGCGGGAAGCAGGGAGGCGGCCCCAATGCCGCGGAGGCCACTAGGGGGTGCGGAGGGCCAGGAAAGCGGGTCTACGCGCAGGCTCAGCTGCCCCTGTAGGCCGTGGAGCCGCGCACATCCGGATACTCGGGTGGCCGCAGTGTCCCAAGTGGGCGACACTCATCTAGTCCCGAGGACAACCGACAAAGTCCTTAACGGGCCCAGAAGGTGAGGGGAGTCTGGCAATGAGGGGTGGAAGGCTTAGCGGCCATCGCCCAGCTGGTTTTCCTTCTACCAGACGCTGGTGCCGGAAAACAGAAGTGGAAAAATAACTTGGCGCCATTAGGCCCATCGGAAAGGCCCAGCAACCTTTGGGACGATTATTGGCTGTTTATAGAAGGCCCGTGTGTATCCTATGAAAAAGCTGCTCTCAGCTTCCCCCCAGTCTTTTAAAAGAAAACATTTGCTACATCGAGCCCTTCTAGGTGTAAAGAGGTTGCGACTTACCAGAGTTAGAGAATCACACATCTTGTAAATTTCCATTTGTTAAAAATAATAGTAATAACAGGACATAAATGGCTTCTGGAGATGACTTTTTGCAATAAAGTTGTTAGACCACCTCTGGAAGTGACAGCAGGAGCCACACATCCACATTTATTAAGTGGAGTAGAGCAGGAGTCGCCAACCCCTGGATCTAGGTTGCATGCTCCTTATGAGACTCTAATAATGCCTGATGATCTGACGTGGAACAGTTTCATCCTGAAACCATGCCCCTACCTTCCATGGAAAATTTGCCTTCCCTGAAACCAGTCCCTGGTGCCAAAGAGTTTGGAGACCACTGGGTTAGAGGATGTGGGGCAGAAGACCTGAGAAGGAAAAGGACTTTTGGAAGTGAAATGATAACATCAACTCTAAGTGACACATGGCCCATATCCACCAGGTTGGTGGTGCAGAGGAGTTGGAAGAAATGAAGGATTCTAGATCAGAATGTTCCTATTTAGAAAACACTTCAAGTATAACCATGTGTGTACTTCATTCAACCCTACTGAGGCAGGAGAATAGGGTCTGGAGACAGGAAACATAAAGCAGATTCGTGCAGACTTCCTAGAACTAAATGAAATGGAAACACATCAGCTATCAGAGGAAATATACTTTCCATTTACATTGGGCATACACAGAGTAAATGACTGTTTTATTTCATCCTGTCTATTTACATAGGGCATATACCAAGTAAACGAGTTTGTAACTTTATTTCATCCTCTTCATTTACATAGGGTGTATACCAAGTAACCAATGGAAACCTTGAGAGGGTATTTAAACCCCAGAAAATTCTGTAACTGGACTCTTGAGCACCTAAGTGCAGGCCTTCTCCCACCCTGTGGAACATACTTTCATTTCATAAATCTCTGCTTTTGTTGCTTCATTCTTTCTTTGCTTTGTGTATTTTGTCCAATTCTTGGTTCAGTATGCCCAGAACCCGGACACCCTCCACTGGTAACGTATTTTGGCAAGCCAGCCAGGAGGTAAGCCCAAAGTTTGGGATTTTTCATCTTTTCCTTTCCACTCCATACAGAGGAATCTCTCCCTCTGTCTCTCTTTTCCTTTCCAACTCGGGACCCTTGGTGGGCAGCACCTAAATATGGAGGCAACTGTAGGTTTCTGGGTGGGGCCACCCTGAAGGACTTTTTTCTATCGTTCTGGTTGTGGTCCCTGATTCCTACGTATGGCGCAGCTCAGGGCAAACTTGCAGCTCAGGGCGAACTTGCACATGTTTCAGGCGACGGAAACCTTCTTTTCTAGGCTAACTTCTTCCCTTACCCTACTTGACTGGCTAAGGACAAAAGAAGCCTACCCAGCTTCCAGCTCCTGTCATTACAGTTCATGGCTATCACTCTAGTGGAACAGGAAGCATGGGATAGCGTGGCTTTATCAAATTAGAAAGATGCTAATTGTTAGTGATTACACCCAGGAACCAAAGGAAAGCTCACAATAGGCCATTGCCTCTGGAGGGAAACTATGCAAAGCGGCACTGGTGCCCACCTAAGGTCAGAGATGCCTGACACTCTTAAGACTGGACCCCAAAGGGAGATTCCCCAGGGGATCCTCTAGACCTCAGCCTCTCCAAAGGGGATGCCCTTGGCAGCAGTTCTAAGGACTAGTACTAAACCCTCCTTAGAATTTTCTCTTGCAGTTACAATACTGTTTGGCCCCAATATGGTTTGGAATCTGGCATTTGCTGTTGAATGGGAAAGTGGGATGCAGTTGCATGTATACAGGCTTTGGTGCTGCTGTTCTAAGCAGGGGCAGGCCTAGTTAGTATGTGATATTCTCCTTTGGTGCTGTTTGACCCCAGTGTTCTTTCGAGTCTGGGGAGGTTTGGCCTTTAAAATCAAACTGCCATGGAAATTGCTTTACCTGACATAATGGTTCACAGCCTTCATTGGATTACTTATTGGGTAAACGGAGTAAAATTGGCAAGCTTGTATTGCTATCTAATGGTTAGGGTTCCAAAGTAAAAGCTATTGAATCTTCATTTGTGTGTGTATATACATGTCTAGATGTGTTTATTTGTATGCACACTTGTTATATGTTATGTCTTGGCTTATAAGTAAGAGAGCACTCATAAATTAAGTAAATAAGTCTAAGCAATTTTCAAGTTCACGTGACTTAAGTATAACTTTCCTAAACAAGCTAGTTTTAAAATTATTGGTAAAGTAAAAATAGAAATGCCTTCAGAATTGTCAGCATACATTTTTGTCTGGATTTTATATTTGTCTCTCTTAGATATTTTGAGGTGTTAGGGTTTGGCATAGAGGGTTATAAAACTATAAACCCAGCCAAAACAAAATGATCTTGGTTTGTGTGTCTTTTTCTCTTTTTTTGACAAATGGGCATAATTTAATGTTAGCTAAATCTTCTGGGTGACTGGCAAAAAAACCTATGTATTTAACTTTGAGGATCTTACTTAGGTTTAGGTGAGCACCCAGTATTCACTGGCTGTTCAAAAGGTGGTTAACAAGGAAATAACTGACTTTAAATGATAGTGTCTAATATCTCAGTTTACAGAGGTAATCTAGATAAACTGTTAAAAGTGAAAGAATTGAGTACAGTGAATGGAACAAATGTTTTAGGTTTTGTGTAAAGTCTTAAAATTATTTTTGATACTCATTTAATATCTGGGCCATTTCCAATTAAGAAAGGTTGTGATATGGGGAAATATGTTTCTAAAATTGTGGAATTGTTCTTATCTATAAATTCCTGTATCTGATAGTTCAGGATTTCTTGCTTTTTAGCGTTTCACTAAAGTTTTAGGTTACTAAGGATAAGAATTCTAGTTAATACATAATTCTGTATACAAAACATGCCAGAAAAGTTGTGTTATTAGTGAGAAAAAGAGTAATTTTGTCTAATTTAGAAGTTACCTAAAAGTTAGTTCAAATTACAGATTTGAAAAGGTTACTTATGAAACAATGTATTAAGGAACCAGTAAGTAGAGGAAAAAGATGTAGAAAAAGTTGAGATAATAAAATATTCTTTAAAACCTGATAGAGAATTGGAGACATTTGGCTAATTAACATTTTCATAGTTAAAGCTCTTAGTCTTGATTAAAGTAAAATAAGCATTGTAAAGAAATGCATTAGCAGTTTGGCAATTCCTTTTTAATACAGTTAAGCATGAAGCTGGATTTAGTGTGAAGCCAAATTTCACATATATGCTTGCATTGCTTCACACTGTTTACTGCTTTGTGTGGACAGTGCTGGCACTGGAGTACTTATTGGCTATGGTCCTAGAGTGTATTTCTTGATTGCACAGGATGTATGGTGATATTGGTGAACTTAAGGATACTGAATTGTGTATCAGGAATAAAACATTCATTATGTGGGTTTTGGGGGGCCCTGGGTAAACACTATAGCCTCCAGGGTAGATTGAGAAGGAAAAATTTAGGGTTGGGTTCCTATTTGTTTTTGCTTCTAATTTTCATTTGTTTGCTATTTATTCTCCTCTGGCTTTGCTTGTGTATGCATATATAAAACCACATATATATATATATTTTAAATTTCTAGTGGAAGGCTTTTATTTGGTTCTGTGAATAGTTATTTTGTTCCCTGTGCATTTCTAGCAAGTCATCATTTGTTCCATTTATCTGGAATTCCTAGGCTACCTTTGTCAGGCTGCAAGGAATTGATGGAGCACACTAGCTTTTTAACCTTTAACTAACTTGTTGGATTTTAGGCTTCCTGATAATTTGAATGTGTTGAGTATATTTTCATAAACAGAATTTGAGTCATATTTCTCTCTCTGCCCATTTTCTCCAAAATTCATAAACTATCTGTGAATATTCTTAATTCATGGCAATGTGTTTGTTTGCATATAGTCAAGCAGGGTTCCTAGGGCCACTTTGGGAGACAGAACCCAGAAACATGGCATACTGGCAAAAGGGTAAGAATTTCTTACCAGCCAGACTCTGGTCTCTGTCTCTCTGTGCAAACTGGTTAAATGAATGGTAAAAGTCACTGTTTATCTCCTCTGTAAAGTTTTGATTAATACAAAAAAAGAATTCTGAGGCTGGTCTTAAACTGTAGTGAATCTGGTGTGCTTTGTGTCTTTCTGTATTGTTCTGTCATAAAGAGGGGTACCTTAGAATAAAATGTGTGCTTAGGACCCCATAGGCCTGCTGTTCAAGACATCCCAGCAGACTGATCAGTCATGTCTTTGGGAGCTTGACCTTGTAACCATGTGGCCATGCTTTCTCTTTTCACAATGGCAGCCTGGGTTTAGGGTTCAACTCCTGGCTTAGGGAATTAATCCTTTATCTTCTGTCTGTGTATTTATATGTGCTGTGTGTGTACTATAAAAGAGTATCAATTAATTGGTTTAATAATAATAAGAGCTTATATCAAATATTTTGTCAGAAAAGTAAAAAATGTAATGCCTTTTATTTACCTCATGTGACTTAAGTAATCTTTGGGAAATAAAGATAGTCTTAAAGATTATTGGTAAAATAAAAATATCTTCAAAATGCAAATATTTAGTCTAAATTATGCAGGTCAGATATTCGGTTTGTGAAATGCTTTAAGGTCATAAGCTGCTTCTTTGACTTTTAAGAATTGCTCAATTTATTTTGGAGCATTAGATTCTAGATAAGGCCTGGGGACAAATAGAATTAGCTATGCCCCCTAGCTATGCAAAGAAAGTTATAAAGAAAGGAGATTTTATATAAGAAAGGATTTTATATCATAAATTCTTGTCCTAAAGTAAAATAAGTGGTTGTTAAAAAAGAGGGATGTTTAGGACAAGTTAGAAAGTCCAAGCATGTCATAGATGGTCTGTGTAAGTCATGAAATAATTTACAAAAGAGAATGTATGCAAGAAATATACAATTTAACGGTGATTAAGACTCCTAAATGCTTCATAAAATGCCACTATGACTCTTAACTGTACAACTTGCCTGCTTTACAGCTAGGTAGATGCTGGAAAGAGTCAGACCTTATGTGTACTTCTGTCTGGGTCCTAGACTCCACACCTAATAAATAATTAAAATCCTGAACTTACTAAGGTTTTCACCAAAAGTAAAACTCGCTAAGAGTTAACATCGTAACACATGAGACTACTGAAGCAACAGTTTTACATGCAGGGTATGTAAGAAAAGTGAATGCATTTTCAGTGAAAGATTATAACAAGGCATGGGAATGTAGATTTTGTTTTTTTGCCTAAAGGGTTAAAGGATTGTTTTAAGTTCAGACAAAGCTAAAAGTTTGAATGAGTTGTGGAAGATTTATAAAAATTAATATTGTAAAAAATTATATGTGTGAACATATTGACTAAATTTAAAGGGGTATTTTCTGGTTTTTCCATAAATTGAACATCAAAATAAAAGCACAAACAAGGTTTTCTTAAAGCACTGATCTGCTCTTTAACAAAAATTTCTAAAGGGTTATATAAGGTTTATGAGAATCTCACCTTATGGTCAAACCAATTAAGATTGGAAAGATATGTCTACAAGGTTTTCTTAAAAATTGGGGCTGACATTAATAGTACACTAACACAAAGGTGAAATTTGACTTTCTCTCTTGAACAAGATTTTCATGCAATATTAAAAGATGATGAAAGATTTTTGCTTGCCTTTTGAATAAACTACCCCCCCCCCCCCACACACACCAAAAAAAAAGGAAGGGAAAGACAAGAGACAGATTGTTTGGAAAGTAAGTCTTCCCTCTATCAACAAGTAAAGGTTTTTGCCTTTTAACACATTTTTGAGTCATCATTTTGCTAAATGAATGACTATGGTAACCTGGAATTCTATTTCATAATATTGAGTGTTTTAAATCTTTTAACATACTTAATAGGCTTCCCAAAATCAAATTTCAGCTTCAGAATTGTTTTTTCTAACCTCTAACTTTGAGATGCTGCAGAGGGCCCCAGAAGCATCCAAAAGAGAGGTAAACAGAATTATTTGGCATGTTTAGTTACATGGGAAGCAATGTCAAAAATAAAAAAAATTTAATCTTCTTCAGATTATATTTTAGTGAATAATATTAATATATGTTCCAAAATTGTATGAGATTTCTAAAATTCTAATATGTCTGAGTATATGCTATCAATCATAATTATGTAGACCACAGAAATAACCAAATTTTCTTGTCAGGTATGTTTTTAACTATAACTATTTAAAGTCATTTCCACAGTTAATTGCTTAATACTGATGCAGTTTCTGAAAACTTCACAAACATGCAAAGTCCTAGAATATGGTGTCTTTTAGGAGATTCATAAAAGATTGGAAGGGACTCTAAAAAGCACTCTTGAATACAGGTTTCTAATAAGTTTAGAATCATGTCATTTGAACTGGGTAAGAATTGCTGGAACTTTAATGAAAAGACTGACTGGGTTATAAAACTGCTAATCCAAGTAGAACAAAAATTAATTAAATACCAAGAAAATTCTTTGCCAGATTTTCATGCTAAATTAGCTGATACTGAAACTGTTTAGATATACAATTTGAATACATTCCATCATCTAAATCAAAATACCTATGATAACCTATCAGTTATCAGTGTTATGCACCTAATTTGGGGAAACAACTGGTATTCAAGAGGATATAAGTCTAATGTTAATTAAGCATGAACTCATAGAGAACCAGGATGGCCACCTTTTCCTTCCTCAGTCCTTAAAGCTTTTGTTAGTAAAATTTCTGCATTACATGACTCATCATGGAAAAGATAAAATGATCCAAATTGAATATATTGATGTGGTGACTTATAAATTGCTAAAATAGTTTATAACAAATGTTTGGTCCCATATTCCTGGGAAAACAATAAAAGCTTCAGGTACATCCGGTCACCTGATGGGCCATTTAAACATTTTATAGAGGGATTTCATTCAATTGTTATTTTCAGTGCATGTTTTCTGGTTGTATAAAAGCTTTCCCATGCAAGAGGGCTGATGTTATAACACTGAGTTATTATGCCACCATGTATTTTCACAAGGTAAAGACAGCTTTTTATGGTTCACTAAGGACAATCAACTCCTTCACAACCTAGAACCCGAAGATTGGATCTTCTGAGAACATCAGATAAAGACTGTCCTTGCCATCCACACTACAGCAAAACTTCTGGACCTTGAACTTTGGGTTCATGATCTCACAACTGAGAAGAGTGCCTCCACACTCTTGGAACTGTACACCCATTGGAATCCTTAAGGCAAGGCTAACCAGGGAAGCTTCTCTCGAAGAAGAAGATGGCATCCTTGATGTGAACAGCTTTTCCCAAGATCATGAATCAAGACTTCTCTATTATCATGAGACTCTTATCTTTGAATATTTTTTCCTTGCTTATGCCTCTATGAAAAATAGAAGTGGAAAAGGGATCTATTGCGTACACTTATGGGGTATACTTTTATTTGTGAAGAACTTGGCGGCCAGCTTTAGGCCCCTTTTCCATGATTTGGAATAAAAGACGCAATGATTAGAAATGTATTCCTCATAATAGGCTCTATAGCAGTTTACTATAAAGGTTATGGTTGCATAATAGACTAAATTCTCTTAAGAAAGTTATGCTAAATAATAGAATTGGTTAAACAGAAGAGTATCTGTGCAGCTGCCAGCACTCAAGGCCTATGGAGAAAACATCAGGTATTACCGAGATTCGGTTGTAGCGAAATAATGAAGAGACTGCTTAGTTAAGTGAGTACACTCTTTATCTAGCTCATTCTTTCATCTATTTGAGTTTAGGAGGTTTGGTTTATGGGGACCCTGGATAAGGAGCATACTCGCAACTTTGGTATTATCCTCCTGATAGTCATAATAATAGTCTCCCTGGTGTGCTATATTCTCTCAAAGGTTTTAAATGTTTGCATACAGCCATCTCTAGAATGTCAAATGGTCTCTCTTAAACTGGAATGACAGGAACTGAAAGAAATGTGCGACCATGAGGACACTGTAACCTATGAATGATGTGCTGAGACCAAAAACCCAAAATATTGGTAACTGAGAGTGGTGCTAAGTAAGGCCCTAAGTTTTGGTCACACTCTCAGTTAAGTGAGAACCTGACCAAAAAAGGGAAATTTTTTAAACAAAATTATGGGAGGCCATTTTTTTTTGGACTGAGCTCATGCGCTAGGCCCCAACAGACTAAACCAAACCAAAATGGAGTCACCTATGCTAAGACCTTAAGCAAACACATAGATCCTAAAACAGACCACAAGCCAGGTTTTGTTTTTCTCCTACAAATCTCTATAACAAACATTCCTGATAGCATATGTATCCACCCTCTGAAGTTCCCATTAAATCTTTTAACTGAATTCATTTCCTCTTGCCAAAAGACCATAAAGCTTCAGATGATCATACAACAAAAGTTCCAGCCAGTTCCACCACCCCTGGCCATCAGGGAGCTACCCTGCCTTCACTAGACAGAGCAGGGTAGGAGTTCCGTGAGCCTCAATAGGTAGGGACTACACCTCAAGCCAGCATGCAGCAGTTACAGGAGAAAGACCATCGGCCCCTCCACCTCCCATAAAGATTTATGGGGATCACATCTCTGGAGGAAATGAGGCAGAAGAATAGGGTCTGGAGGCAGGGAATATATGGCAGAGGCATACTGACTTCCTAGAACTAAATAAAATGGAAACACTTCAGCTATCATGGGAAATGCCTTCTCTATTTACATAGGGCATACCCTGAGTAACCAATGGAAACCTCTAGAGGGTATTTAAACCCCAGAAAATTCTGTAACTGGGCTATTGAGCCCCTATGCTCAGGCCCTCTGCCACCCTGTGGAGTGTACTTTCGTTTTCAATAAATCTTTGCTTTTGTTGCTTCATTCTTTCCTTGCTTTATGCATTTTGTCCAATTATTTGTTCAAGAAGCCAAGAACCTGGACACCCTCCAGTGGTAACACTACTATGCATATAGTGGACAAAATTAAGTCCTTATTTGAAACATCTAGTCTTCTAGAGGTTTAGAAGTGCACAAAGTATGTTAAAAGTAGAGGTAGTAAATAACACATTTTGTAGATACCCTTTTGATTCATATGAAATAATTGTCTTTTAGAAATTGATCAAACCACTTCACATTATATTTATGCTGATTCAGGGAGGAAGGAGCAGAAGAAAGTGCAAAGGGCTTTATACCAGTGTGTTTACAGTATGACAGAATTGACTATTGTCCCTTATATCTGCATTTCCTTTTACTTTGCTGTGTATATAAACAAACATTTACATAGCTTCGGGATTTTGAATTGGTAAATATTCATGATGTGTGAAAAAGCGTGATACATACTGTATGATCCCAATCGCATAACATTGGATGGTGTCCTAATTTATAATATCTAGTCTTTCTGGATGTTAAAGAGGTTGCCAGCATATAACAAAACTAGAGTTAGTAAACTAATACATTGAGTACACTTTATGTTAAAATTCATAGGAAAGATTGTTCTTAAAAACATTTCAAAAGTAGAATTGTTAAAATTCCCTCTAAGTATTAGAGATGTTTATACCTGTCCACTGGGTTGATAGAGGTAGGAAGGGGAAGGGTTCTAGGCCATGTTCCTATTTAGAAGACACATTCAAATTATAGCCTGTGCTTTGTATGTGCACCATTTATTCAATGCTACTGTGTATAAAGTGGAAAACTCAAGTCCTATTTAAAACACCTAGTCTTTCTAGATGTTTAAAATTGCACAATATAGATTAAAAATAGAGGGCTAAAGTAACACCCTTTATGCATTTTTGTGGTGGTTGTTATTTCCTAGGACTGGTTGCATTTGAGAATGGAATTTTTAAACTTGATGCTGACTGTTCATTGGGTGGCGGCAGGCGGGAGGAGGAGGAAGTATGCAGGGAGAAGGGTTCTGGGCCCGTGAATTAGATTAGTTCAGATGGTCTAGCCATTGTTCTGTATGTGAATTTTAGTTAATATTGATGTGTTTTAAAGAATAAACAAGTCTTAATGCTCAAGGTAGTTTAAAAGTAGAGGTAGTAAACTATCCCTTTATAAATGTCCTTTTGTTAGTTTTTAGGAAGACCTGTCTTCTGGGAGTAACCTTTGTTAATCCACCTCTTGGAGCTAGACATAGTCCTGTACTTAGTCACTGGCATGGGAGAAGAGGAAGGGTGAAGGGAAGGGCTTTTCACTAGTATCTCCATATCCAGAAGATAGTTTGAGATGACAGCCATAGGTCTGTCAGCATTTTGGTAAAGTGCCCACGTTTATTGTGGACAGAGTTTATTTTTTGGAACACCTAACTTTTATGGATGTCCTGAGGTGACAATGTATGATTAAAAATAGAGCTAGTGAATTAGCCAATTTGTAAATATGTTTTTGTTATAATCGATAGAAAAGATGCATGTTGGACATAGAATTGTTAAACCACCACTGAGCAGTGTATATCAGGACTTGTTCATTAGGTTGGCAGCAGAGGGGCAAAAGGAAGTATAAAGGGGGGAGAGATATATGCAGATATACATTTACATTTTGATGATAGCTACTGATGTGTATGTGCATCTCTTTTGGCTGTACCATAGGAATACATTAAGTAATTCAATGAAAATATACCTTCTTGCTAATATTTTAATGGTATACATCTGCTAATGAATTCTCTTAGAAACATACTTAGTGTATTCTGTTGCTTTATGTTTCATTTTAAATTGAACATTAAGGGAATGCAGTATTTTAAGTGGAACTCTGCCAATGCTTTTATCTGGAGGTGTGATGCCATTTTTGTCTTTTATAAAATTTTTGTCCCAAGAAAGGCAGGATTATATTTTTTCTTAATAGATTGAGTTGGTGTAGTGTTTTCTTGACTATCAAAATACTCATATAGCTTTAGGATTTTGAATTGGTAAATATTCATTATGTGTAAAAAAGCATGACACATAAAATTGCATGATCTCAATCCCATAAATTTGGATGTTGTGTCTATACACACACAGGACCTAGAAGGACAAGTCAAACTGTAAACTGCCTGTGATTGTGGATGACTTTGCTCTTTGCTTCATGTGTTTTCCAGTTTCCTAAAATGCACATGTTAGCTTTTAAAAAATAAAGGATATTTTAAAAACCTTAAAAAAGATATGAACATTGTGATAACAGGCAAAAAATACTAGAGACAGTTACTAGATAACATACATAGAACCAACACACATCTAAAATAGGAAGCGACTCACTCATAACTAAAGAAATAGAATACATGAGAACATGCATTTTTTTTTTTTAGATCAGCTAAAGTTAAAAAACTGCTAACATGCAGAGGTGGGAAAGGAACAGAGAAAACGATTACTGTTACTACTTTTGATGTGACTCTAGATTGGAGAAATCTTTCCCTAGAGGGACGTTTCACCAAATCTGTTATCCTTCAAATGCATATGTCCTTTATTCTCGATTGCACTTCTACGAATATATCCCACGGAAGTACTCTCACAGAGTGTTTATAATAAGGTAAAAAAATATGAAATCCTAAATTTCCATCATTAGAGGACCAGAGTAATTTAGGACATATCTCAACACTGGGATACCCCGCAGCATTTACAGAGAGTGCAGTAGAGCTATATGAACTGCTGGGGAAAGGAGGTTCAGTAAAACAAGTTTCATAATCAGATGTATGGTATATAATCATATATTTGAATAAAAATCATGAACACATATGCTTGCGTGTGTGTGAAAGGACAGTTACACATAAGCAGTAGCCTTGGAAGGACAGAGAACAAAATAATCATTTTAATTTCGCATTTTTATATACCATTCAACTTCTCAAAATGAAGATCTATTACCTCAATTACTTTTTTCAAGTGGCTCTCAGGGAGAAGTTAAATAGTAAAATAATCTGAATTTTGCAATTCCTGGTATTATGCAATTGTGTATTTTAAGGTCTAAGGAAAGTATGCCCAGATAATTCTACAAAGGTCCCAGCTAGATTCTGTTAATATCAGGAAGGATTTAAAGTAGAAGAGGCCCCTTCTGTGTTTAACAGACAAAAAGTTATACTTGAATGTGAAGGAAAAAGTGCCATTGGGTGGAAAAGGCTGGGAAGGATGAACAGAAGTGAGTGGAATGTTCTCTTGTAGAACACCATGGTGGCTCTTCTCGTCTACATCACTGTAACACCAGCATGTGTACTTCCACATGCCAGTGAGCAGTAATGACAGCATGCTTTGAGTAAAGCCAGGACAGCTGTGGCTGACACCATTTTCCTTCTTCCCCCAGGAGAGAACCTGGAAGTGTGGCACGGTTCCTCTGTAGTACCAGGCTACCTGTGACTGAGGCTCAGGGCTGTAATCTGGCCTGGCCTTAAATCCTCCTCCTTGGTCTCAAAAGGATAAGGCATCATTTGTTCACACTGTGCTGCTCCATCAGCAGATAGGGACCGCCCAGGACCTCCAGGTGTTTCCTTCCAAGATCAAGGCATTTAAATAAGTGCAAAGTGGGTGCCTGCTAAGAGCCAGCAGTTTTGGTATAGAGCCAGATCCTCCCTATGCCTACACCTGAAGAATGGATGATTACATTGTTACAATGTATGCTGTGGGACTGTCCACAGTATCAGAGAGCTGAATAAGCTTAGATATGGTGCAATCAAGTGAGCAGGTCAGCTCTGAAGTGAAGCTCTTTGTCAGGACCTCTGGTATTTCCAGTAGACTCACCTTTCTCCCCTTCTGTCCTTTAAGAGACAGGAGGGAGCTGCCCAAGCTGTCTGGCCAGATGTCTGGACAAAGTGTGATTGATGGATGTGGGCGACTGATCCTACTTGTATCTGACTAAGAATATTGAATGATGTTAGAGAAAATCCTAAATGGTGCCTCTATTTAAATGTAATTATTATTATTATTATTTTTTTTCAGACAGAGTCTCACTCTGTCGCCCAGGCTGGAATGCAGTGGCGCGATCTCAGCTCACTGCAAGCTCTGCCTCCCGGGTTCATGCCATTCTCCTGCCTCAGCCTCCCAAGTAGCTGGGACTACAGGTGCCCACCACCATGCCTGGTTAATTTTTTGTATTTTTAGTAGAGACGGGGTTTCACCGTGTTAGCCAGGATGGTCTTGATCTCCTGACCTTGTGATCTGCCCACCTCAGCCTCCCAAAGTGCTGGGATTACAGGCATGAGCCACCATGCCTGGCCTTCAAATGTAATTATTCTTACCAGCAGATCCCACTTTCGAAGAAGCTAAAATTAGAAATTAAATTTGTTAGGCTAAGGTGACACATCCTCAAACCCGCTAAAGCAGGGATGTGAACCAGGAGGGTGTCAGACAGGAGCCTGGGGTACGGCAGTGGACACAGTAGGCCTGGGATCATTCATTCAACAGTTGACCAGTGCCTCCCATGAGCCAGGCACTGTTCAGGGACCGGGAATACAGAGGTGCGTACTATAATCTCTTTAAAAATAATGTGTTCATTTGTATTTACTGCTCTTATCCATACAGCCTTCTTATTAGTACATATGTACAGAGGAATGTCTGAAATATTATTTATCAGATATTATAGGTAGAAAAATGGAGGTGATCTGTGGCTTTCATTATTGCTTGAGTTTTTAATGTAATAAGCATGTGTTAAATTCTGTTTTTAAAAATCCTCTAAACATTTTTTTTTAAAGCCATAGCAGGGGAATCCCATGATTGGTATCCCTAGGTCTGAGGTATGTTCCATTGTACATTGGAGCTTTGGGGAGCAGATGGAAGAAGGTGTCTGGTGAGTGGGACATTTTAGTTTATGGAAGAGAAGGAAAAAATTCCCTGACTATATTGGTTTCATTGTAACTCTCCATCTGCTAGTGGAATCAAGAACTAAAAACTTACCAGTGGGCAGCAGTCAGCATCGCATGTCTTTCCTTTGCGTCTGTGCCCACAGAGCTCCTGATGAAGATGGGTGAGTACAGGGAAGCAGCTAATCTCACCCCTGCTGCTCATTCCTGAGAATGGGGGTGCTCACTTCTCTCTGAGTGTGGGAGTTGTGCACATTTCTTCTGCCCAGGAAACATACTGAAGAAAAAAAGTCTGTTTTCTTAAACCTTCTTTCTTCCTTTCCCAACTTCACCACCACGGCAGCCCTCTTCCATTCACATAGCTCTGACCAAATATCCTCAGAGAGTTAAGACAGTTACGGTTGGAACTCTCTGTGTCTGGCCCTTCCTTCTTCCCTGCATCTTTAGTCCCCAGTCAGGAGGTCTAATGGTAATATCCAGTGGTTTTTCTAAAGAGGAATCAGTGATTATATTATACAAGGGGTGTGTGTGTGTATGTGTGTTTTGAGTGGCGAATACAGAGCAGGGGTTAGGACCATAAGAAATAAGAGAAATGGAATGTGGCATGACTGCCGCCAGTTCTGATAGTTTTGAAATTGGTAATTTAAAATAAAGTAGTTGGTTTACTTACTTAAGCCTCACATCTTAACCATCCTTCCTTGATCTGGAGTTCCTATCACCTACCTTTATCAATAAAAATGCCTTGAAAATGAATCCTACTGTGTTAAAGCATACAGTTAAGTAGATAGAAGCCCATTGCTTGGGATGAAGTCCCAGGCCTGCTCATTACTATATATCCTTAGGGAGGTTACTCAACCCTGCTTCAGTTTCCCCTCTGTAAAGTTAGAAAATGAGTCAGTGTGAAAATTAAACAAATTAATACATTAGGCAGGGCGTGGTGGCTCATGCCTGTAATCCCACCACTTTGGGAGCTGAAGCAGGAGGATCGCTTGAGCCCAGGAGCTCAAGACCAGCCTGGGCAGCAGAGAGAGACTGTGTCTCTACAAAAATAAAAATAAAAAAACTACCTGGGCATGGTGTTCGTGCCTGTAGTCCCAGCTATTTGGGAGGCTGAAGCAGGAGGATCACTTGAGCCCAGGAGTTCCAGGCGTGAGCCATATCATCACTGCACTCCAGCCTCAGCAACAGAGTGAGACTCTGCCTGGAAAAAAAAAATACTAAAAGTATTTGGAATGATGCTTGGCACCAGGAAGTGCTCATTAACATTAGAAACTATCTTCATGCCCCACTGTCTTCCCCATACACCATAGTCTTGCTTCCATCCCCACACTCCCCCATCTCTTGCTTATCCCCTTGAGCTCAGACTCATTCAAAGCCTCGTCAAAGGAGTCTCTCTGCTACAGAAGATGCTACTGACTACTTATAGGACATGTCTGTTTTACTCCTGTGCCACTGACTCTTCTTTCCTAGGCTTTTTTGTGGGTTCCTTTCCTCATTCTTCATGCTCTTCATGATTTTAATGACCACTTATTTATTCCTGACTCCCAAATGAAAACCTAGTGTATACTTGTGGAACTTTATGTTTACTCATCACTTGCTTGACATAAGTTTTTAGATTTCCCAGAAGCACCTGAAACGCAACATATAGAAAAGAGACAGTTTTCATTCTGGCTACTCTTACATTGGATCCACAGCCCCAAGCCCCCTACCATTGAGGTCCCTAATTCATTTAATGGCTTTCTCATCTTCCTAGTCACCCACACCCACCACCTAGGATGCAGCCTTGATAACATTCCTTTTACTTAATTCACAATATCCAACTAATCACATCCTATGTATTTTAACTCTCAGACATCTCTCAAATTTGTGCCCTCATTTTCATACCTATTTCTGTCTCTGTATTAGATTCTGAGTATCCTTTGCCTAAATACTGCATCTTTTACCTAAATGCTCTCAGCTGCTCTCTCTGCCTGAAGTTTTTTTTTTTTTTTTTTTTCTCTCAAGTGTTAGTTCTCCATAGATCTGCCAATTATCTATATCACCCCAAATAAAACTTCTTACTGCATTCTGGATAAACTCTAAGATCCTCAACATAGCACACAAAATCCCTTCTGGTCTGATTCCTGCCAATCTTTCTAGCTTCATCTCCTGTCACTCCTACTTAAATGACTGCTCTAATCAATATTTGTAGATTTTATAATTGATGATTTGGCATCCATTCATCACCAGGCCAAACTAACAGCCAACATTGTTTACATTTCCCCCGTGGCCTGGCTTTTGAGGGTGTGCCTAAATCATATTACAAAGCTTCCTACCACAACCCTTAACATCTGTGTTTCACTTCTTGCCCAATCAAAAATGTCTCTATCTAGCTACTTGCTGACACATTAGTAATAAAGGCAGAGTCCCAGTTCCTCTCTTTTTTTCTTTTTTGGAGGCAGGGTCTAGCTCTGTTGCCCAGGCTGGAGTGTAGTGGCATGTGATCACAGCTCACGGTAACCTGGAATTCCTGAGCTCAAATGCTCCTGCCTCAGTCTCCCAAGTAGCTGGGACTGCAGGCATATGCCACCATGCTTGGCTAATTATTTTTTAATTAAAAAAATGTTTTTTTGCAGAGACAGGGTCTCACTATGTTGCCCAGGCTGGTCTTGAATTCTTGGCCTCAAGTAATCCTCCTGCCTTGGCCTCCCAAAGTGCTGGGATTAATAGCTGTGAGTCACCAGGTCCAATGCCAGTTCCTCTCTTTTTCCTGTCCCTGTGCACGTTGAGGTTTTGTGTGGCCCTGAGTGTTATCAAGCTAAATAACAAGCAGAGAGGGAGGCTCTAAAAGAAAATATTTATTCACCAATAGGTGTTGCAATGGGAATATGTATGCCATTTCAACTATGTGCACATTCAGGGAGGTGTAAAGGAAGACAAAGATTTTTAAAGAAAAATGAGTCAGATTCCATAACTGTTTTGAGATAATTATCCTCGGCTACAAAGATCAAACAGCAAGGATGGCATCAGTAGTAGGCTGGACAAGCAGTTGCTGGGTAGCTGTCCTCACACACATATTTTTTGTGTGTAAGGTTGCAATCGCCTTTGTGCACGGTTGTGGTTTTTGCAGTCTTCTGTGACAGTTTTTGTCATCAGGCATTGGTGCATGAGAACCCTCCCTCCATGGCCTTTCACCAGCTCCATTTTTCTGATTTAAATAAATAAATAAATAAATAAAGTGACTCCATTTTGATTCTGACAACTTTTTCAATGGCAATGTGGAACTGTAGTAACTTTTTTCAATCTTTCAGTGACACTGACATCTTCATGTCTCTACTCAGTCATACAATTAAATTAAATCATGTGTACATTTTAAAACAATGACACCTGTTTAATGACAGAGACTGTGAACTGGGCTGGGACCCTCGAGGTTGGCCACTTTTGGTGTTTTATTTGGGCCACAAGTTTTTTAATGCTTTCAATTACCTACCAAAATTTCAAAAGTGGAAAACTTCCCATAAAACCTGCCTTTATTGCTTCTCTTGAAAACTGGAAGAACTGGCCACCTAGGTCCCACAACACCTACCTGGCTGAATAGGGTCGGCCCCACTTTCAGCAGAAATAACCTCTGCAGTTTTCAACAGCCCCAGCTCTCCTGGGCGTTGATTTTCCTAGTTGCTTCCTTTAATGCAGACATTTGAGTTTGCAGCCCTAGATTTACAGTGTAGGGGCACTGAATTAGTTAGCTTTCCCACGCACATCATTTCTTATACTCATTTTCTTCTGCACAGCACCTCTTTTTCCTTTAACCACTCGCACATGCTAACTCGTTCTTCAGGACTCAGTTCGAATTTCCAGAAGCTTTTCTCTGAACTCATGATGGACTCTGCGTCCCATTATGTATTCCCGCATCGCTCCGTGCATCCATGTGGCACATCCCTTGCCACATTAAATTCAGATTAAATGTTTGTAGGATGCTTGAGTTCTTCACAAGTCTCACGTCACTTAGCGACGGTCAGGAAATCCTCAGTGGTAGTTTCGGGAGTCATTCATTGTATTGATTTCATCATTCTTTCAACAGCCATAACGTACGTGACGACGACTGACTCGTATCTTAAAAGATGTGTGTGTCCCTCGACCAATAACCTGTCTGCCCCTATCGTTCTGCGGGAGGACCGAGTACCAGAGAACTACAACTCCCATCAGGCACTTGGGGATCACCGCGGCTGAGGGAGAGACTAAGGCTTAGGAACCACCATTCGCGTGAGGCTCTGCTCCCTGCGCCTGCGCAGAGTGCAGGGCCACGTTGCTTTTGCGGTACCAGAGACCACGCGTCTCATCCATGGCTTCCGCGGACTTCCGCCGGGTGGCAGATGGCGGCGGTGCTGGGGGCACCTTCCAGCCCTACCTAGACTCCTTGCGGCAGGAGCTGCAACAAACGGACCCAACGCTGTTGTCAGTAGTGGTGGCGGTTCTTGCGGTGCTGCTGACGCTAGGTAAAAGGCGGCCGGTGGTTATGGCGGGTTCGGGGCGGGCAGAGGTCCGGGCTGAGAGAGCGCCTTGAGGGCATCAGGAGGGTGAGACCCACCCAGTCTACAGCCCACCTTCTCGCCTGAAGCAGCGGCAGCAGCGGGGCGTTAAGGGAGATCCCGGGCGACCCCCGGAGTTACATCCTGGTCTTTGGGGCGCGGATTGCTCTTCGTCATCTTCCCTGTCATGCTTGAGTGCGCTATTCCCCACCTTCCGCTGTTCTCAGTGCAAGGATTCAGGGTCTTGACAGCAACTTTCAGCCTATACCAAGGTAGTGAGATCGCACTTGAGTCCCCAGTCAGAGTAAGGAGTGCAAAGAAAAGTTGACAGTTGACACTGCCCGGCTCAGTGGGCCCCTAACAACAGCAATAGTAACCATTATGATAAAAGTCAGTTCCAGGTGAATGAGGTGTTTCATCACAGACTTCTGTGAATTTCCCCACCCCAGCCATGCACATATACTGATTGCCAAGGCGTAATTTCTGTTGTTTTTCTTTCTATTCCACAGTCTTCTGGAAGTTAATCCGGAGCAGAAGGAGCAGTCAGAGAGCTGTTCTTCTTGTTGGCCTTTGTGACTCCGGGAAAACGTTGCTCTTTGTCAGGGTAAATGATTTCATTTACACCCCTGTTAAGCTTAATAGAAAATTGTATAGCATCCCAGTATTCCTGTCATCTCATGGTTTATTTTGTAAAAGAAGCTGATGCTGGTAAATTTGAGAGTTACCAAATTTACTTGACTTACTTGGGAAAACAGAAAGACTCTTAGAAACCCATAATTGAGAAATGTTGATCATTTTTCCTCTTTTTTCTTTCTTTTTTTTTTTTTTTTGCCCTTGCCAGATGCTGATATTTAGTCTTTATCACATTTAAGGGTTTTATTTAATTAGTTTCATTCCAGAATAGCAGAAAGCACAGAAGCCAGTGGTCTACAGTTTATCATTCCTTGGTTAACAAATTCTTATGAGAGTTTATCAAAGACACTTTTTCACAGGATGATCCTTCTTTGACATAGTGGGCTAGTTAGCTTCTTTTTACTAATATTTATTTTTAATACATTTAGTATTTTTAACAGTGTGTTTTAACATGGTGAATAGGAGAGGTTTTCTGCTTTTTAACTTTTCTTTCTGAGAGTATAAATTATTTCCCTTCCATTCAAGAAATAGCTCAAATCTTTTTTTTTTTTTTTTTTTTTTTTTTAGGCAGGGTCTCGCTCCAATGCCCAGGCTGGAGTACAGTGGCGAGATCTCCGCTCATTGGAGCCTTGACTTCTGGGACTCAGATGATTCTCCCACCTCAGCCTCCGAGTAGCTGGGACTACAGGCGTGCGACACTAAGCCCGTCTAATTTTTTATATTTTTTGTAGAGATGAGATTTCGCCACATTGCCCAGGCTTCAAATCATTTTTGATGGTTAAAAATCTTTACAGAAGATTGGGAAATTTGGCCACTAACTGTCTTTTGAGAATAATGTTGTTTTTATACCATTAAGGAGTAAAATTTGCAATTAATTAGATTTTTTTTTCTACAGGTAAAAAATATTAATATGGTCTTTTTCACCTATTGCAAGCAGCATTCATTTACTTAACCTTACACCTGGGAGACTTAGAATAATATAACTCAATTTCGGTTTGCTATTAAAATGTTGAATATCTCCCATCTTGTTTTTTTTACAGTTGTTAACAGGCCTTTACAGAGACACTCAGACTTCCATTACTGACAGCTCTGCTGTATACAGAGTCAACAATAACAGGGTAAGATGTTTGTGGAGTTTTGGAGTCTGACAGTCTTACTTTACTGTGGTGTGTCAGTTAAGGACATTTTTAGGATGAGTTCATCTGAGGATGTAAGTACCATTTGTAGCTTATTTTTATGGAGAAACATATTCTTTGTGACAAATTCTGCTCTTGACAATCTGTACAGTAGATTTAATCATGCCCTCCTCTGCATTGTTGTACCTTAATGTACAGTAATGTTATATCACATTTTATTCTTATTTTTTGTTTCTGTGTCTTCTTTCCAACTTTACAGTGAGTTCTTAAGAGTGGGCATTAAACCTTTTATGTTTTGAATAGGTAATACATGCACGTGGTACAAAAATTCAAAAGGTTAGAAAGGATATTTGGTGAAAAGTAATTTTTCCTTTCCGTTCCCCACTACCCCGTCTTCTCCTTAGAAGCAGTAACTTACTTTTTTTGTGTGTAGCCTTCCAGATGTTCTGTGCATATATAAACATGTCTGTATATCCTTTATTGTTTTTCTTTTTAAATCCTGTTCTGCCCATTATTTTTTTTCATACAGCTGATACGACTTGGGCTTTTCTTATTCTCCTATATTTGTATACGTAGTACCACCTGGTTGGTTTATGAGCTGCATAGTACTCCACTTTGTTGCTATACCACACAATTAAATTCTTACTTAATCAGGACCATGTTAATAGACATTTAGTTTTGTTATCATAACCTTTGTTTTTACAAGCAGTGCTGCAATGGATATCTTGCAGAGTATATAGGAGTATATTTCAAATATAAGGAATCACGGGTCCTGGCTTGGTGGCTCATGCCTGTAATCCCAGCACTTTGGGAGGCCGAGGCAGGCAGATCACTTGAGGTCAGGAGTTCAAGACCAGCCTGGCCAACATAATTAAATCCCGTCTCTACTAAAAATGCAAAAATCAGCCTGGTATGGTGGCGGGTGCCTGTAATCCCAGCTACTCGGGAGGCAGAGGCATGAGAATCACTTGAACCCGGGTGGTGAAGGTTGCAGTGAACCAAGATTGTGCCACTGCACTCCAGCCTGGGCGATAGAGCGAGACCAAACAAATTGTAATGTGTAATAAGTTTGTTTGTTTATTTGCTTGTTTTTGAGAAACAGTCTCACTGTGTTGCCCAGGCTGGAGTGCAGTGGCGTGATCTTAGCTTACTGCAACCTCTGCCTTCGGAGTTGAAGCGATTCTCCTGCCTCAGCCTCCTGAGTAGCTGGGATTATAGGCACCCACCATCATGCCTGGCTAATTTTTGTATTTTTAGTAGAGATGGGGTTTCACCATGTTGGCCAGGCTGGTCTTGAACTCCTGACCTCAAGTGATCCTCCCACCTCGGCCTTCCAAAGTGCTGGGATTACAGGCGTGAGCCACTGCGCCCAGCCATGTAATAAGTTTTGGTGAGTGAGTGGAGTGAGGGCTGGTTGGAGGGTGTGGGTGGATGGATAGATGGATGAATTAGAATTGTGATTTGAGACCTTTTCTTCTTCTCTTTGTCTTCTTTCCCCTTTCTCAGGCCTCCAGAATTAAAGATTGTAAAGAAAGATAAAGGGACATATTTGTAAATATCTTAGAGAGATATATATATTTTTTTCAATGATGACACTCTTTGTGGCCCAGACCTTTCTAAACTCCCAAGGATTCAGATTTTGAAATTCCAGGTTTGGAAGGTCATCTGGTACCTGCACTAGATTTTTAACATAGGATATTCCAGGATACACTTTAGATGTGTACCTTCTAATATGTAGCCAATGGCCACATGTGACTGTTGAGCTATAAACTAGGACTAGTCCAAATTGAGACATGCTATAAATGTGAAGTACACACCAGATCTTGAAGACTTAGTATGGAAAAAAAGAATGTAAAGTATCATTAATACTTTCTTTTTTTCATTACATGTTAAAAGGTAATATTTTGGATATATTAGATTAAATAACTATTAAAATTAATTTTACCAATCTCTTTTTACTTTTTTATTATGGTTACTGGAATATTTAGAATTACATATGTGGCTTCTGTTAGTCTATATTTCTATTCTATCTCTATTTCTACTGAATATTTAGAGCATTTTTCCCTTCCTTCTTCACTCTTCCTCCTACCCCCTTACGTTTTCGATCTCATCTCTTTAGACAATAATGTACCTAGTAATGTATCTTCCAAATTGCTTAGGGTATGTGGTGTAGTGTTGCTTTTGAAATGGAGCAATAAGTCCCAACCTGGGGTCTCCAGACTCTTAACAGTCCTTAAAAAAAAGAGAGGGACTAATAAAAAACATTTATATTTGTCTATAAAGAAATGCACAGGCTATGTGAAAGGTAAGGTCATAATAAACCCAGCTGGAATTGTGTTAAACCTGTACAGATTGTCTGCTTCTGAACTGTGGGTATGGTTGGCTATGGATAACGTAGAACATCTAAGAAATGATCAGTGGGTCTGCTGCATGTACCAGGCCACATCTGAGAGTCTTATTGTTGAGCACAGCCACAACTGCACTGAATATAAGCTCTATTCCCATTCCAGGCCTTGACCTTATATTCAAGAATGGCGGCCTGGAATGGTGAATAGAACTTACTAGGGTGCATCATAGATTTGCTCAATAGGGGCTCCAGAATTGACACAAATACTGATCGAGTTGGAACAAATAAATGATGTGTCTGGAAGATAAATATTTTAAAAATTAGATTAAGCGTGGAAATGATTAAAGTGTACTTTGTTATAAAGATTGGAGATCCCAGTAAGTGTAATAAGCTCTATGAAAAATTGTAAGTTCTTATATTACATTATTAGTTTATGAGTATTTGTTACTGTTTTCACATTTTTGCTTATATTCATACTGTACTCCTACTTTGCTGTACTCACACTGGTTTATCTCCCAAGCTGACTCAGGTAAATCATGCTTCCCTGACACCCCCAGACAGGCTTCTCCTGTACCCTCAGAACATTTATCAACGTTCCCATTTTATATTTATGTGTAATTTTACTTTATGTTCACCTTTCTCATACATTTTGCCAGACCAGGAACTGTGTCTTTGGCCACTGTTACATCCCCAGAACGTTGACTAGTGTTTTATGAGTAGAAGATGCTCTGTGAACATTTGTTTGATTAATTGATTAGGTACCAGTCTGGTAGCCAAAATATGATACTAAAGGTTTATACTGTGAACGTGGAACTCTACTGAAACATTAATGTTATTGCTGCCATCCCCAGGGCAATAGTCTGACCTTGATTGACCTCCCCGGCCATGAGAGTTTGAGGCTTCAGTTCTTAGAGCGGTTTAAGTCTTCAGCCAGGTAAGAAGGAAAGAAGTGAAATGGGCTTGTCTAGGTCTGTATCTGTGTATCAAAGCCACTCATGTGATTTGCTCTGGTGGTGTTTGGGAGGCAGTTTGGTATCCTTTGGTAGGCCTTGAGGTGACCTTGGGGTCAGCCAGTTCTGGCTTGCAAGTCCACCTTCACCTGGATTATGAGGATTTTATGGGATTAAAATGCTTAAAAAGTGTTTTTTAGTGTTTAGGAAATGTTAACCCTTGTCATTGTTACTAAATGTTTGCATTTATTCTGAAGATGAATTTAATAATGTATATGACTATTAAAATCTGAAAAAAGAATTTTAAAGCTGGGCTGAATCCTAGAAGTTATTAAATGCCAACATCATTTATATATATAGTTTTTGGGTTTTTTTGAGACAGAGTCTCATTCTGTCGCCCTGGCTGAAGTGCAGTGGTGTTATCTTGGCTCACTGCAACTTCCACCTCCTGGGTTCAAGCGATTCTCCTGCCTCAGCCTACTGAGTAGCTGGGATTACAGGCACACGCCACCACACCCTGCTAATTTTTTATATTTTTAGTAGAGACGGGGTTTCACCATGTTGGCCAGGCTGGTCTCGAGCTCCACTGGCCTCGGCCTCACAAAGTGTTGGGATTACAGGCGTGAACCACTGCGCCCAGCCCATATATATTCTTAAAACCTAAAATTGATGTTTCAAGAAGTACAGAACAGTATTTCCATATTTCTTTTAGTGTGTGCCCTGGTGTTATTGATTCTTAAGTTCTTCCCTAAAAGTCTTATGCTGCAGTTTCAGATGCTTCTTTTTTGGTCTCTAACATTAATAAAAACTGAAGAGGAAAATCAGTATGCCACATTTCACTGATTTGAAGACACATTTTATTATCTCTGAATTTGGAATATATCTTACAGTTGATGGTGTCATAGTTTAATTGGCAATATTTTCTCTTAGGAGTCCCTAAAATAATGTCTTTTAATTGGCAGCATTTTAGTTTTGATGGAATGAAGTAGTTGATTCTTTGCCTTTTATTGAAGATGGCTAGACTGAAATTTCATTATTGCATCTTTGCCCATAAGATGGTGGTGATGAACAATTTGTCACAGATAAGAATGTGATTTTTATTCCTTGGATAATTGAGACAAATCTAGAACTGGTAAATTTTGCCATAATTGGGTTTTTATTTCCAATTAATTTTTTTTCTTTTTCTATTGCCAGTTCTAAATATTTTATGATTTGCAGTATAACTACTCTGTGATTCATGTATTTTGGGTAAATAAAACATGCAAAATATGAAGATAAAACTTAGTTCAAATACATTATAATAATGATACATGCAAGTTGAAAAGACATTTACTATATTGGTATGTGACTTTTTTAAATTCTGCTGTCTTGCTTTGCCAGGTTTCCCTAGTGGCTATTTTCCCTCTCCTGATTTGAACATATGCTATTGCTGTTCTTATCGTCGTCCCCTCCCCCACTTTTAAAACATTGCTTATTTGAGTGTCTGAAACCAATAATAGCAGTTTCCTTTTCCTGAACCTGAAACACTCCAACTTTGATCTTCCTCACATCTTCCTTTTATTTATGTTCCTTTTTAACCCCCAACCATACTTTTTTTTTCTCTTACATTCAGTGATAAGAATTACCAGGATGTTATGTTTATGGTCTTTTGCTCCCCATTGCTTCTTGAATTTTACTTCTTCTCTTTAGATTCAGTTTTCTCTCACTGAGTATATCTTTTAGAAGTGTTTCCAGAGAGGGTGATGAGTAGTCAAATGTTTTCAGTCTTTGTTCATTTGTATCTCTATTTGGCCCGCATTTTGGAATGACTGTTTTAGCTGAGTGCAGAGTCCTGGGTGGCAGCCGCATGACTCCTGACATCATTCATCTGTTGCAGATGAGAATGCTGTTGCCAGTCAGTCTAATTGTCATCTCACTGTAGTAAGTCTGCCTGATTTGACCTATCCAGGGATAGATTTTCTTCTGTTTAAGGATGGATTTAGCTTTATCATTCTTGGAATTCGGGTGTGCTGTTCCAGACCAAAGATTCTCCTCAGTTTTGGAAAATTCTCACCATCGTTTCTCCAGGTAGTGCTGTTTCCCCCATGATCATTTCTCACGCTCTGGAAATCTTATGAATGTTATTGAACCTTATTATTCTGCCTTTCTTATTTCCTCTCTATCATATCTTACAAATCTTTCTGCCTCGCATATTGTAAGATTCCCTCAGATTTGTTTTCTAGTTTATTACATTCTTTTCAGCTGAGCATAATCTCTGCTTAACTTTTCCATTGATTTATTAATATCATTTACTATATTTGTCTAAAATATTTACCTTTTCAAACCAGCCTGTTTCTTTTTATATTATTCTATTCTTTATTGTAGTTTGTAGTATTTTCTTAAATAATTTTAAACATTTACTTTATAGATAGATAGCTTTATTATCCTAGTTTTGGGGTGCTGATTATTCTCTTTGGGGTGCCAGTTATTCTCCCTCATAATTATTTTCTTCTGTGCCTTGTAATTTTTGATCCAGAACCTTTCTTCAAGAGTGACACATCGTTGATATTGTGGTTGGTCTTCTTTAATCCTGTAGGATATGAAAGCCTTGCTCCATAAGCAGTTCATAATTCCTTCTGTTGGGGCCACAGGGCTTCAATAAGTCTGGCCCAATTTTTACGTAAACCTTTCCCCTTGCGGGTCTTATACCTGGAGAGTATAAATTCATACCCTGTATCTGTGGGAGGCAGTGGAGGCCTGGTGTTTCTAAGGGAACCTTTTTTGCAAGCCCCGACCTCCCTGAGACTATTTTAAGTTGTAGGCTTTGTACAGGGCGTTCAGTTCTAGCTCCCTAGCTGCGTGTTGGCCATTGCATGTCTCTTATCTCCACCTGGGCATTCAAACCCTTGCCCATAAGGCTGGTATTTTGTTGTTTTTTTTTGAGATGGAGTCTCGCTTTGTCGCCCAGGCTGCAGTGTAGTGGCGTGATCTCCGTTCACTGCAACCTTTGCCTTCTGGGTTCAAGCAACTCATCTGTCTCAGCCTCTCAAGTAGCTGGGATTACAGGCTCCCGCCACCGTATCTGGCTAATTGTTATATTTTTAGTAGAGATTGGGTTTCTTCATGTTGCCCAGACTCGTCTCGAACTCCTGACCTCAAGTGATCCGCCCGTCTCAGCCCCCCAAATGCTGAGATTACAGGCGTGAGGCACCACACCTGGCCCCCTAAGACCTGTTGTCTACCGTTTCCCTGGGCTGCTGCACTTTAGCTTTGATATTTCTTTTTTTCTGTCACATGAGGAGTCCCACTATGGCTGCGTTAAGTGACGCCCTACCTGGTCACTGTGCTTCTAGTTCAAGCGCCCTCTAAGATTGCTTTGTCTTCCATTTACGCACCAGTATTCTTCATAAGACAGAAAAGCATGAACTCCACAGGTCATCGTGTCACGCTTCGCTGTCTGACTCGGTTCTCCTTCATTTCCCCATCTCCCCGTGTACCAGCTTACCTTGGCTTCCCCAGGGAATTTGTTTCATGTATTTGTGCCTTGAACATACTGTAGACTGAGTATCCCTTATCCATAATGCTTGGAACCAGAAATGTTTTAGATTTTAGATTTTGGATTTTTGGATTGGGGATACTCAACCTGTACTTTCCAGACAGTCTGTGTCCCAATTTTTGGTCTAAGATTCAACTCAACTGTTAACGTTCTCCTTAAAGTTACCTTTGACCTGGTCTCATTTAAATGATCTTTCTCTTTAATCCTGTTACACGTGTGCATAGTTCTGTCTTGGCATTTTTCTATGGTTCTCTATATGATGATTTGTCTTGGAGGACAGGCATCACTTCTTACTGTCTTTTTTCAGCTTCAGTCATTGATACACAGTAGCACTCAATAGTTCCTTGTTAAATGAGGATTTGTGTTGTATGATAACATATGCACAGACCTGCATGTGTGTCTGCTGAGTGTTAATCACCAAGACTGACTTTGAAGAAATTCAGGATAGTTTTTCAAGATAATGATGTCCTGTTACATGTTCACGTGCCAGTTTTTCTTTTTTTCTCCCACCAGGGCTATTGTGTTTGTTGTGGACAGTGCAGCATTCCAGCGAGAGGTGAAAGATGTGGCTGAGTTTTTGTATCAAGTCCTCATTGACAGTATGGGTCTGAAGAACACACCATCATTCTTGATAGCCTGCAATAAGCAAGGTGCCGCCATGTTTTCTTGCAATAATAATTGAGTTTTTTGGGGATTGCTGCTACTAAGAATTATTTCCATTATTTACAGTTGTTATTATTGAGGATGAGAGATAATTGCTATAAAGAACTATAAATTGAAGGATTTTTAATCTTAAAATTTATTTCCACTCCTGCCTTTTCACCAGTCTTCTAACCAGAAGACCAAGGAATGACAACCAAGAGACTGCTAACTGATTTTTCTTTGATACGGTGTTTTTTCCAATTATAAATTATTTTACCTTACCAAGTTAAATTCATCAGATTGACAATATGTGATATCAGATGCACAGTTTTGAAGGAGGGAGTCTTTGCTTTCAAACAAGTTTAACAAGTTTACTGTACAGCACATTTTTTTCCTTTTTTTTTTTTTTTGAGACGGAGTCTCGTTCTGTCACCCAGGTTTGAGTGCTGTGGCACAGTCTTGGCTCACTGCAAACTCTGCCTCCCGGGTTCATGCCATTCTCCTGCCTCAGCCTCCCGAGTAGCTGGGACTACAGGCGCCCACAACTGCGCCTGGCCAATTTTTTGTATTTTTAGTAGAGACGGGGTTTCACCGTGTTAGCCAGGATGGTCTCGATCTCCTGACCTTGTGATCTGCCCGCCTCGGCCTCCCAAAGTGCTGGGATTACAGGCATGAGCCACCACGCCCAGCCAAACCACAGGTCAGCAGCACATTTTATCAAGGGGAGTTTGCTGAAGTTGTTTTCTTTTAACCTGATAACCACTGAAAACTTTCCAGTAATCCCCAATAAAACTGGGCTTCAGTTCGGTGACCTGTACAATAAGATAGACTGGTGGATCTCTTCAGGTCTCTTTCAGATCTGAAATTCTGATTCTATGATGAGTCCAAGGCATTTCTCAGAAGTGACCAGTTAATATTGATAATGCCTTATCAGGAATGCAGTTATTAGCATCATTACCTGACCTCTTTATTTCTCTGATTGAGTATAAGGAAGGGAGTTATTGTTTATTTGCCATGAGCTTTGTGCCAAACCAGGGCTTGTTTCTTACCTTTAGTACACTTAATGCTTTAAACGTATCATCTTAGTATCAACTGGAAACATGCTAAGTTTACTTTTAAATGACAGGTAGGGCATTGTCTTTTGGTGTGTGAAGGCACTTCTCACAATCACAGCACTGGTAGGTTTTCTTTCTGTTAAACTGACTAAACTTATATGTGCATTGAATTGAAAGGTCTGTAAGGTGCGAAGAACTTTGGTGAAAGCTAAAGTTAGTGTTAGGGTCACCAGCATAATATGTTTATAAGCATTATCTTGGGAAAGCCCCTAGTGCAAGTATAAAGCTTACTTTGATAGAGAAGGAACTAGTAAAAAAGGTATTTTTTTTTTTAAAAGAGGAAAGAAACTTACTGGTTTAAGTAGGAATTTTCCTTCTGTATAAGAAGTCTTGGGAAAAAACCCATTCTCATTTAAACTACAACAGTGTCTTTTATTTCTTTACAGATGTTGCAATGGCAAAATCAGCAAAGTTAATTCAGCAGCAGCTGGAGAAAGAACTGTAAGTGTGAAAGAGGCCTGTTGGTTAATTATATATCTTAACACTTAGACTGTAAGCAGCATATGCATGTTTCTTTTGTTTGGTTGTATGTGATTATCACAATTATACACTGAAGATTAGTGTGATACATATTTGTTAAATAATTTACAAAATAATGGAATCACAGAAACTTACTGGGATGCTTATATTTTACAATTTCATGGAAAGATTTTTTTGAAACCATAAACTCAATTTATTTTACCATTGTTACTAAATCATTTATAGTTGAAAGGTTTTAGAAGCTAAAAAATTTTACATGCCAACTTGAGAACGGTGTTATTTCAGTGAGTGGAAGTGTTTGTTCACCACTCAATAATGCATGTGAAGCGGTATTTAAGGATGCATGTAAATAATAAAAAATAAAAACTGAGAGTCAGGAAAAAAGAAATTAAAACATTTAAAAGCCACTTTGGAAATTATTATTGACAGAATAAGAACAGAACACCGAGGAAGACTGCAAGTCTTTGATACTATATTGTAGCTTCTTAGATTATTAAAGTACTTGGCAATATTATATATCCTGCTTTGAGTGTTTCAAAGTTTATAAATTGAGCTTTTGAATTTTAAGGCATCTAGCATGTCTTCTGTGTTATGCCAATTTGTAAGAGCTAGCCAAAAGCTGGCTTAGAAGAAATGATCAACATTTATAGTAAAGCAAGTTATGTTTTCCTATTGCTTTTGTGTAAGGCCTTGAAAAGGATCTGATGAGGAAAAACTGTACAAATTCAACTTTTAGAATCTTGGCTCCTCACTATGATTTACTGACTCCCTTATTCATTTAAGAAGCACCTGTAGTGCATCTAGTAGATGCCAAGCCTGCAGTCGGGAGCAGCTGTAGGAGGAAATGTGTTCCTGTACTCAGGAGCTTAGAGTCTAGTAGAATCTAGTCAGCTTCGGGCATTGGCAAACTCCTGCCTGAGCTTGCAAGCCAAGAGTAAATCGACATTTTTAAAGGGCAGGTAGAAAACAGAGGAAAAATATGTGACAAAATATTTAATTTCTGGCTCTTTGCAGAACAATTCTGCCGGCCCTGCCTATGCCATTTTCAGTGGTTCCTTTCCCTCTGGAGCTGCGAGTTTATCACCCTGTCCTGGGCTCTTGATGCTCACTCTCTTGGATTGTATCTATTGCTTGCCGTTAGGTTAATAGGGACATTGGAACAATTCGATGGTTGGGTTTTTTCTAAAAATTCTCTTGCAATTGTTGGGAATTGTTTTGGGGAAGCCAAAGCTGTCATAATGTTATTTGTGAATCAGTCTTTGGTTATTTTTAACAGTACAGTCCAAGTCTTCCCCTGGTTAAAACACATTTTCCATAGGCTGTTTGCTTTTCACTCTGTAGACTTAGAGAAAAACAATACAGAAGGCAATGCTTTATTAAAAGGCAGTGAAACGAAATGTTGAAAAGTTGTAAAGGTTAACATCAGTTAAAACTAGGAATCTGACTAATTTTAGTTTAATTTCAGATTTATGAGAATTAGGTCCTGTTAGCTTTGAGGCATTTCATAGTCTCTGAATAGCAAGGTATACTATATTTACATGGCCTTATGGCAAAAGCTGAATACATACTTTTTTTCCTTAAAAATTTTTTATTGTAAAATATCTTACATATAAAACTCACATGCATTAAGCTTAAAAAATATTAAAATGAGTACCTATGTACTCACCACCATGCCTAGAATGCCCATTTTTCTCCCCAAAAGCTTTTCCCTCAGGAGGTTAGCAATATCCAGTTTTGTATTATTTTTTAAAAATACTTCTATAGTTTGTGTGTGTGTGTGTTCGTTCCTAAACAAGGTATTGCTTAGTTTTGTCTGTGGATTCTTCACTAATTTTGAAGCAACTTCACAGAACAAGAAATGCTTTATTTTGTAAGAAAGAAGATTGGCAGCATGCATTCCTGCTTCTGGATAGCAGAAAGGGAAGGGGAGGCCGGCAAATGAGTGTTGCTTATGCACCCTTTATTAGGACCAGCAGGTGGCAGTAAGGGGACTTACATTGGGAAGTTTTGGTGGTTAAAGAGGTTGGGTAATAGTAATTGTGCCCCAGTTAGATATGAGCATCTGGAGTTTGTGGATTTCTAAACTCCATATCCAAATAGACTCAAGATAAAAATACATACCCTATCTACCCACACTTAACTTTCAGAAACTTATGTTTTTATAACACTTATAGCATGTATTTTAAAAATATATTTTTAAATAGCATCATTCAGGAGATCCTCTTAGAAGGGGGCCCTGGACTGGAAGAAAGTTGGTGTGACCTGGTCCACTGCTGACCTGCCCTCTAGCCCTGTGACGTCCAACCCCCTCCCCCACTAACCTACCTCACCTGTCTGTCCAAGAGAGGGACTTATAAATGCAAAGGATTATTCAGCAATCTTAATAGCATAATTGGCAATTCTATGGTTAAGTTTTAAATGAGTGCTGAAATGTTTAGAAACTAATATGATTTAATTGCTGTATAAAAATATTGCCTCCTGACTTGTTTCCTTTTGCCCCACAGCAACACCTTACGAGTTACCCGTTCTGCTGCCCCTAGCACACTGGACAGTTCCAGCACTGCCCCTGCTCAGCTGGGGAAGAAAGGCAAAGAGTTTGAATTCTCACAGTTGGCCCTCAAAGTGGAGTTCTTGGAGTGCAGTGCCAAGGGTGGAAGAGGGGATGCGGGCTCTGCTGACATCCAGGACTTGGAGAAATGGCTGGCTAAAATTGCCTGAGAGGCAGCTCCAAAGCACAAGACCCGGATGTGTGTGATACACAGTTTTGGAAAATGGGCTGTGGTAGTCTGGAGTTGATAAGGAAGGGGTACAAAATGTGGTTAGAAACATTTCCTTGTTGAAACAAAGTACTGTTGAAACCAGCTTGGAATTTTTTTTTTTTTTTAAGTTCATTTCTCCCTTATGGCTGCCTTTCAAACAAGTAAGTACCTTTTATTTGATGCCTGTATCTTCCCTTTGTTAAGGTTTAACTTGATGTAGGGTCAAGGTTTTTGTGACAAGCAGACTTCACACAGAGAGGATATGATGAGATATGGCCATCACCTGAAAAGTTTTCTTATCTTCTCCTTCTATGCTTTGGTCCCTTTCTCCTGGAAACAAACCTGCCTGTGTATGAAGCTAGTTGATTTCCAGTTGCCTCTGACGTTCACAGGCAAAACATTGTCTAGTCCTTTGCGAATTTCTCTGATTTGTGGGCACAGTTAACGAAGTTTCCCCGCATGTGAAGACAAGTACAAAATAGCAGAGCCAAGCAGACAGTGGGTCTGTTCTTCATTAGCTCAGTGACTTGTCCACACTCCAGTCTTAGCACTTATGTTTCAAAAGCTTGTCACAAACCCTTGGAGTCATTCCCAGATAACAGAACTGGACGTGATAAATCCCCTAATGCCAAGGGTCTAGTGTGTTCTTAGTAGTTATACTGGGAAGTGTATGGAGATTTAGGTGCTGCTCTGCTTCTCTGGATGGCCGAAGGCTCCTGGGCCATCTTCATGTGCTGCTTGAAGATCTCCTATTTTGTACTCTTGGCTAGAATGCTGTGGAGCAAATACAAAGTGAAAAAAGTTCTCTGTAAATTTCTAAAGTGCATATTCATTGATGCCAAAAAAAAAAAAAAGTTGCCCCTTTTGAAGTGATGTTGTTTGCTGTCTTCTTAAACATGAGGCTTTTAAAAATGATTAGTATATTTTGTGGTAAAGAAAACAGGCTGTCTGGCTCAAAGCAATTAAATAGAATGGAATGGTGAGTACAAATGAGTGCACATGTCAGGATTCCGGCCTAACTCCTTGTTTCCTGAGCCTAAAGATTGCAACATACACAGGAACACACTCTCCTATTCCTACCTCACACACTCAAGGACAAGCCCAACTAAAGCTTACAAGGAGAGCAGGGTGGCTGTGTCCAGGTGAGAAGCCAGTTATGGAACAGTGCATTAAGAGCCATGGTAGGAGAGGCCCGCAGTTCTCTGGAGCATTCAGCAGGGGCACCCCACTTGGCCTTGAGGATCAGGGGGAGTCAAAGGATAAAGCATGGGGCTGATGCCATCTGAGGGAGTGTGATCGTCCATGTACAGCCTCTGCCTGCTGTCTCACACGTCCCTTCTGGTGGGTCACTTGGGCTCTGCGAGTACACGTCACCTCAAACCATCTGGCAGAAATACTCCAGGCTCCCACCCCAAAGCATGTGTCAGCCTTGCTGCTGGAGCACGAAGACAATGTAAATGAAACACGAAATGGAGAAGTCGTGAGACCCTGACCGAGTCCTTACTTGAAAGCTGCTGCTAGTGTTCTTAGTGTCTTTTGGACTCTATTTCTTGCCCTTTTCCTTATTAGGCAAGTAGTAACTTAGAAGTAGGTAAGAGCAATGAATGTGACATGCTTACATAATCATAGTAGGAGCTCATGGGAATAAAAGTCAGTGGCTTGATGCTTTTGTTAACAGGCATGTGTCCCTCTCAGCCTGTTCTTTTTTTCTGGTTAATATTTTACTTCATTGGAGGAAGCAGCACACCAGAAAAAGTGACTGAAGAAGGGGTGCAAGTTTGAATTTGATTCAAGACCTAAAGAAGGTCTTCCAGAAAAGGAAAATTCTATCTAGAACCACTAGTGGTCTCAAATGTTAGTGGGCGTCAGAATTACCTGCAATGCTTGTTAAACTGATCTGAGGACCTACTCTTAGACAACTTGATTCAATAGCAAGTCTGGTATTGCCTCAGCAATCTGCATGTTTAACCAGTCTTTTATCAGTGCCCCCAAGAGATGATCTGGCCTGGAGTGTCACATGTGCCTTTAATGTTGTTTTTAAAGTCTCTTGGGGCACACACCCTGCCAGTTTTTCTAACAGGGTCGAGTCGGCAGGCATGGGAACTCTGACCTTGCTTCTTGCTCCTGCAGGCATTCCGTTCTTGTGGCTTTGGGCCAGGATGAGGTCATAGTGACTAGTCCTTGGGAACTGGGAAGGCTTTTGATGGGAGGTCAAATGTGCTCTCTCCACTCAGGTAGTGCCCTCTTGTGGCCCTGAAGGCATTCTACTAAAGTAGGCCCATTTTGTGAGATGGGCAGGTGTGGCCAGAGTAGAAGGATGGATATCAGGTCATGGAGACGGGCCGACTAGGCACCAGTGTATGACACAGATGAGACATTTGAGCTTGAAACACCTTAGGAACGTGGAAGTGTGTGGACACCGAGACCTCCTAGGACAGCAGCTGCCTAATGCAAATGAACCTGTTCCCTGCTAAAGCTGAGGTGAGATGCTGTTGTGGAGGGAGCAGCTGTGATGAGTGAGCCCTGGGCACTCTGTTGATGAATATGTCCACTTCTGGAATGGAATCTCCCAGTGGGTATGGACGTGGACAGACCCAGAGGGGTCTAGGCACTGCACTGTTTCTTCCTTTGGCTCCTCTCCAGCCCGGGCCTTGGTAACCTCTCCACTACCAGGTGCCTGACAGTCCACTGGGGGTTCCTAATCAATAGCAGCTGCTGGTGGTGGGGAGTCCCTGGGGTCTGTCACTTCTTCCCACTGCCTCTGTCTCAGCGCCTCCTGGGCTGTCAGTGTTCCCCTGTGGTCCTGCCTTGTATGAAGCACTGACCATGCTCTGTTGATTTAGATCATTTCAGCCAGTCTCTGCTTTTTCTTGTTTTTGAAGTTTTGGGTTCAGCACAATTGTCAAAGCTTCAGTGGGCTCATGCCTGTCCTCACCTGAAGGCCATCAGTGGCAATTAAGATGCCTCTCTCTTTATCTCATCCCTTCACACATTTAAGGAAAGGTGATCACCACACCTACCTTCATTTAAATGCGCAGGAAAACAATCCCACTTACCTTCAACCATAAAGCTCACAAGAGCCTTGTACACATTTATCCATTGGGTAAATGCTACGCCTTGCAGCAGACCATGGAAATGCTAAAAAAACACAATTCCTGCTTTAGAGGCTGGTGGCCTCGTTCTGAGGTTAAGAAATGTGCCCTTTCAGTGTGGTTTCCCTACTCTCTCAGTAGTGTGAGCTCCATCACGGCTGCACTTGACTCCTAAGTGCTGTGTGGGCATGTGGTCGGCTGCCAGCCATGCAGCCCCAACAGGACTGCCACTTTTCCATTGGCCTCTGAAATGCCAGTGTTCCCATGATGCTTATGTGTGAGGCACATGGCCATGTTCTGTTGACTTGAATATTGTTTCAAGGGTTTTTTTGTTTTGTTCTGTTGAGACAGTCTCACTCTGTCGCCCAGGCTGGAGTGCAGTGGTGCTGTCTCAGCTCACTGCAACCTCTGCCTCCCGGGTTCAAATGATTCTGCTGCCTCAGCCTCCCCTAGTAGCTGGAATTACAGGCGTGTGGCACCATGCCTGGATAATTTTTAGTATTATTAGTAGCAATGGGGTTTCACCATGTTGGCCAGTCTGTTCTCAAACTCCTGGCCTCCATGATCTGTCCACTTTGGCCTCCCAAAGTGCTGGGATTACAGGCATAAGCCACTGTGCCCAGCCTGTGTTTCAAGTATTGAAATCATTTTGTTTCAAAAAATTTTTTTTTTTTTTTTAAATTTGAGTTTAGCACACAGTGACCTCCACTCTCGTACACTGATGAGGAGAACCATGCTGAGCAGTGTCGCTGAATGCCACACCGTGCACTCTAGGCAGGACCTTCACCACAGCTCTGCCATCGTCCCATCCATGGCTGAGGAATCCCAACAGCACTTCCTTAGTCTGCCAAAGGCAGGAACTGCTGGACAGCTGAGTGTGAATGCTGTCTCCAGTGAGACTACTCGCTTCCCTGTAGTGTGAAGTCGTGTCACCATAAATTATTGGGGAATGACTGCTTGTCTCGGAACCACTTCGCTCAAGCCTTAGTCTGGCCCATGCAAGTACCTACTCACTGGCCCTCAGCCCTCTGTCTTGCCACATCCCCTGTACCTGCTCTGCCTCACATTTTACAACTGGCAGCCAGAAAAAATAAGGCTTAGTAGGCAGGGACATCTACTTCTTGTCTCTTCTAATTAAAGATGGCTTCCTTGAGGTGGCAGCAGATTGGAGGGTGTTCTGGAACCTTTAGAAGCTTTAAAAGGGAGGTAATTAGTGAAGTTGGACTTGAAGAAGAGTGAGATTCCCAGGCTAGTGCAATTTACCTAATCTTGGCTTTTGTTCCTCTTTGGATTAGTCCCAGAACGGTGCTGGCTTTCTGAGCATCTTTTAGTCTGGAGATAACTGAGACCTGGAGGGGCCGCTCAGGGATGTTCCTAACTGGTGTGGGGTGGGGCTGGGGATGGAATATGGCAGCTGGATGTTGTCAAAGGTCATTATAGTTCACCTTAAGTTCTTGCCTTTAAATGGCTTTCTGAAAATCACCAGAAGCATAAGAGATCCAGTCCCTGTACCCTCTCCCCGCTTCCTAATCCCCGAGCCATGGCAAGCAGAGAGTGGGGATGAAGGAAGATACGGTACCCCTGACTCTCAGTTCTGCCTGGAGGCTCCCTTCCCATCAGCCTTTCAGCAGAATGGAGATTAGGGGAATGTGTGTGGATTTACTCTCATGAGTGTGTCCCACCTTTCCCCCTTTGGAGTTGGTGGACAGCCCAGCTCCACCAGTAGAAGGAAGAAGCAAAGCGGCAAAGGGCTTTAGGTAGTGGACATACCACCCAGGCATGAGAAGAGGGACTTTGTGGAGCACACACTTGAGGAACTCTTGTTTTTGAACCCCCCATTTATGACTGCACCACTTAAACACAGACCAGAAGCATTGTTTTGAGAATTAGGACAGTTTATTGTTTGACCAACATGCTGAGTCTTTTCCACATTTTACACAGTTTAATGTGAAATCAACATGGCGGCTATGTCTTCTGAGCCCATAACAGATGGAATTGCCACCCTCTGTGCTCCTCACAGCCAATCACTTTAAAGGGATGGGTGAGGGGAAAGTGAGGGGAGAAGTGGACACACACCGCGAGATGCAGGCTGGCCTTCGATGCTACGGAGGCTTCCCACCTCCTGAAGGAACCATCTAAACCCCTGCTGCAAGGATTTCCTGACGAAACCACATGCTTCTGGGAGTGCCAACCAGACAGGGGTCTGGAGTCCAAGGAGTTTGCACATTGAGATCCCAAGGTTTTGGAACACCTAAATAGTTCATGTCAAACAAAAATTCAAAGGGTGTCCTGATCTGTGTGGGTGCCTGTGACAATCAGAGTAGACTTGGGGACTGGCCCTTGTGCAGTAGAGGAGCCCAAAATGCCACTGATATTCTCACTCATATGCTGGGAAGAACCTAGTGTCCTAACCAAAGAGTAGAGATGGTCTGAGGAACACACCCACGCACAGCAGTCCTTGCTGTATAATAAATATGGAGTCACATTTGTTCACACACAGGGCAGCAATGGATGAAAAATGGAAACTTCACTGGTTCTGATCACTCCTATCCTAATAAGCAACTCGCCCTTCTCCATCCTGGTTTTCCTGCCTGTAGATAGGAAGAGTTGTGAGAGCTCTGCTTCACATAGCTGTAACAAGGTGACAATGCCTCACATTCTTTGGGGAGAGGTAGTTCGGAAACGAGTGGGCACACAATCTGCTCGGTTGATGCACACAGACATCCTTCTGTTCAGCTGCCCCTCACGTGGCTCAGACACGCCTCACCGTCCTCGGCTACCTGGTCCCATCTCATCCTGACAATCCTCACCTGCCTTCCATCTTGTGAAGGAACAAGGCTGCTCTACCTGCAGGACGCCGAAGCCAGGAGGGCCATCCCTTTACTGTCACAACTGGTACCCCCGGGCAGGGCCTCCCAGCACTGGCTAGCCACCAGGATGATGGAGACATTGCACCCCAGATGTGTCTGCACTCTTAACTACCACCATTTCAATCCTTGTTTCTGTTGCCAGAGACACTGAAACTGGTCTGGCCATTGCTCCCCGCAGACCTGGGAACGTGACTGAATGTTTAAGGATGACAAGAAGAAGAGAGCAGCGATAGATAGCAAGGAGGCCTCTGACCCAGGGAAACTGCTGCCAACAGCTACCAAGCCAACTAGCCTTGGATCAGACAACTGCAGCCATGGTGCTCATGATTCTGATGTCACACCTTCATGATGATGTATGTATGATCACCCAGCAAGTTAGGAGTGATCAGAACCAACGTGTTTCCACTTGTAAATAGGCTGTTTGCTTTTTCCATCTTACACTTATTTTTCCTGATGCCTGCACAACAGGAGCTTTGTTGATAGCTTTTGAGATTTACCCCCCTCCCATCATCCCAAAAAAGGCCAAAAGAAGAGGATCCTGCTAATCTGCCAGGTCAGGTCTAGTCTTTGGGGAGAGGGACTGAACTGCTCAACTGAGAACACTTCCTCAAAGGAATCCTCCACTTGGCCCTCTGCTAACTCATCTGGATTCAGTAAAGATGCAATGCTCTTGCTGGGGTGCTAAGGTGATGCCATGACATCTTCTTCAAGAGCACCTAACAGTTTATTATGGAACCTTACTCTGTGCCAATTCGACCTGCAAGCAAGGGGACAAGGATGGTGCCTGCTCAAGACAAAAATCAGGGAACCAACAACTTCTGAAAAAGAGGTCTGGCTGCCTTTCCACACCCCAGGAATGGAGGGGCAGAAACGGCACCTGCGGAAGGGAGCGTGATGGAACTGCTGAGATGGGAGGACAGGAGGAAGCCACCCTCAGCCTCAGAGGCCAAGGGGCTGGGGAGAACCCAAACTCAAAGAGAGGATGTTGTGTGCATGCTAGGAAAGGCAGGACTCACTAAGGCCATGTCAAACCAAATGCTATCTTCTACTGCTCCTCTAGGCCAGGATGGAAAAACAGTCCATGGTGCCTTGGATGTGTGTGCCCATGAGAAGGGAACTGAGTTTCTACTGTTTTATAGGATGTTTTTTTAAAAAAGCTAATCTTTAGTGCCAAGAAAATAAAAATCTACCATATGTTCATTCACTGAGACCCAGTGCAGATCCCTGTAAATGGGGCGGTCTCAGAGGCCACAGGTGATGGCCCTCACTGCCAACCAGGCAGGACGCTGTCATGTGGACTCCTGTAAATTCTCTCGAGGTAAGTAAGCACTCTTCCAACAAGCACCACTTGGGGGTGTGCCCATGGTGGGGGGACACTGGCCCACACAGGCATGCACACCCGTGCATATAAAGTACATAGAGAAATGGTGGAGATATTCCTGTGGGCTATGTTTGCCTGTAGTTTAACACAACTATGCATTATTTTATTGATGGCAAGACAATCACAAGTTATTTGACAATATTAAGTATTTCTTATTTCAACACGTTGCAGTACTTTTGAATTTCCAAAACTTATCACAATGCAAGTTCCAACTTGAGAGCAGGAGAAACAAGAATATACATTGAGCACATGTATCTCCGTGAGGATGTGTTTGTGGAAGGTGTATACACAAGTCTATCTCTATACATAATTATGTACACACATATAAAAACTAAACACATGACATCTGAAACACATTCAAACATTGGTCCTTGCCTTCTGCAAGAGGTGTTCAGTGGGATCCTGCTTCCTCTCTTCTTCACCTGAAGATAAATTCCTTGCTAGAGATGAGCTGTGGCATACAGCCTCCTAGGCAGAGGGTGTGTGGCAGGCCCACTGCACAGATATCAGTCCTGCCAGATTCTGCTGCACTTACTGCCTGCCATTTCAGATTAATTTCTGAGAAGTTTCAAAATTCATTCCAACAACCTTGTGGAGTTCAGCCCACCATACCCCAGATGGTCATTCATCCCATCTATGACATGCCCAGCAGCAGCCTGGAGGGAGAGCCAATGACAGCAGGGAGGGTGGGGTTTACATTTTGGCCAGACTCACTGCCCATTGCACCTGGCTCTGTGCAGGCTCAGGGCGGTAAGTCTGAGTCTATTTGGAATGCTGGCCAAGTAGGTTATATCACTTAGTGGGAAGAGAGAGTTCTCTTCAGAGACTCTGCAGGTTCTCAGGACTAAACCACTCTCAGGAATGAATCAAAAATGGAAGAGATGGCTCTCTGGGGGCAAGTCCTAGTGCCCTGGGCAGCCTTCTGGAGACCCCACCTGAACTATACCCTCAGGTGACCACAGCGCAGCCGCAGTAGCCAGAAAGATATGTCCACAAAGACTTCAACTGTGCCATGCCAGTGGGTAAAAACAGCAACAAATCAGCTTTTCCAGAAAGCACTCAACAGTATTAGCAGCTGAGGCTCTAAGAACATGGATCTTTCCAGGTGGTGGTTCTGCAGACAACACCCCCACCTCCCCAATCACAGAGGATCAACTCCGGCTGGTACAGGCTCCAGCTTCCCTGACATCCAGGAGGAAGGCTTCAGGATGGCACGCTGCCCAACATCACACAGAGTTTCTTAGACTTGGCCCAGGCATGTGTACTGACTGCTGGGTGGGCTGGTTAAAATATTTTCAGAACTACACATGGCACCCCAGTCTATAAACCATGCACCACGCAGCTGCAATTGCCAACAGCACCCCATCCTTCTGATGGCCTCTTGCTCTGCCAGTCCCTGAGGGCACAGAGAACACAAGGTTGCCTGTACCCTCAACCCCCTTCAAGGCTTTTCAGGGAAGGAGAAAGAGAGGTGGGAGCAGTTCCCCTGGGGGCTGCTGCCGGGCTGCCTAGAGCCCCCAGGCCTTGGTCTCAGTTCCACACAAGGTTGACGACCCACTCTGGCCATGGAAGGACAGAGTCAGAGCTACCTTTTCAGAGGCTGATGTGTTCAACCAATGTTTGATTTAAACGGAGTAGGGCCTGGAGAGTGGGGCCAGATGGCCCCAGACTGAAGCCTAATTAAGTTGCTCAGTTAATTGTTTTAATTTATTGGGCTGGGGATGGGAGGAAGGCAGAGGTGATGAAAGGTTCAAAGAGAACAGGAAGGAGGAGGTGTGTGGAAAGGTTCTCTATAAGTTTACAAATATACAAAAACAAAAAGCACATCTTTCAAATAAAAATGACTACATTTTTATCTGGCAAAAAATTGTATACACATGATTTAAATTTTTTTTAAATTTTAACAGTTTTTGGCAATCTTAATAAAGTACAATATATTACAACCAAACCAAAAAATAGTTGTTTAAGTAACAGCTGTTAAGAGTGATGTGATCCCTGATGCCCAGCCTCCCTCCCCATCCCACCCTACTCCTAGAGACAGAGAGAAAAGAAAAATCCTCCCATCTTGATAACTCGGTTCCCTCCCCCCTTAGGAAGCTAGCCAATAGGAAGCAACACAACAAGCAAGGAGTGTCATGGGAAGCCGCAGGTCGGCTCTGCATTAGCAGGAGCAGCCGCCCTCGCTGGCCGGGGGCTCCTGGGGTTTGTCCAGCTTGATGTCGATCACTGCAGGGGGACGGGCTAAGGAAGATGACTCTCCTGGAGAAGCTGCCACCCCACTCAGCCCTGTGCACTGTACCCTTCAGCTACTGCTCTGTTTCTCTGCAAATACCTAGGGACTTGGCTCTTGGTTTGGCTGGGCTAGGAAGGATGCAATACCAACTCCCACCTTGCCTCCTCTTCCCGTCACCCATCCATTTCCCCTAGCGCCTGTCCACCCAAGCAAAGCTTGTCTTGCCTGGGCTGTGGGATCACCATCCATACCAAGGCCAGGGAGTCCCTTTCCCAGAAGCCTTCCCTTGACCAGTGCTCAAACGCCAGCTCCCAGCCCTGGCCTCAGCCCGGTTACCTGTCAGCCCCACTCAAAGTGCAATGGAGATGAAGAGCCCACTGGGTTCACATCTCAAAGCACAGGGGTATGTGGGCCTTGCCTAATTGGCAGCAAGAGGAAAACCCTCAAACTTTAGTCAGAACACATCACTTAGATCCTGAGGATGGGTATTATGAGAAGCCACATCCATGGGGCCTAAGCACAGCCCCCTCGCCAGCCCTTTCCACTCAGGGGCTGTGGGCTAGAGAAGCACTTACCAGAACCACCAGAGGGACTGGTTCCAAACGCACAGCCAGGCTGGCCCTCTGCCTTCCTCATCGGGCTCAAAACCAACACTGTGTTTGAGGTTTTAGCCTTGCATCAAACCGGACATAATTAGAGCTGAGGATCAGGTCCTTCGATACCTCACAGAATTGCTCTTCCTGGACAGGGCTTTGGTGCCGGCTGTAGACGACTGCCCTGAGACAGGGGTGTGTGGGGTGTGGTGGTATAAGAAGCACTGTTTTGGAACTTCTTGCTGGCATCCTAGGATGCTTTTGTGGCTCCTATTTGAGGACAACAGGAGAGGTTCTTTTGGTTTAAGTATTATGAAAAGCCATGCTTCTCCTGAAGTTCACATTTTCTTTCATTGTCTTGGCTGTGAGAATGCTTAGAGCCAACTTTTTGGCCACCTCTAACAACCATGCAGCCATGGCATATATTTTGAGTATGACTTTATCTCTGACTTTTCTTTGCTTTTCCTACCTTTATTCTCCCTGTGTGTGTGTGTACACACATACACATACACCTTTATCTTGTGTGTACGTAGGTATATGTATCTTATACCATGGCAGTGTATAAATAAATAAGTAAATAGATAATAAGCCAGTGCCTTCCTTCCCACTGCCCACTGCAGCCCACCTTTTGTTCTCTCTACTCCAGTCAAGCAACCTACTTCTCTACCGCCTATCATTTTTTGGCAAACCCACTGCCAGGAATGCCCTGCTGTTTCTCCCAGCTGCAGTTCTATGGCCCATGCCAGCAGCGCGATCCCCTTCTGTATTGCTGGCCTGGGCACAGGCCTCCTTGAGGTCTCCTGGTCTTCTCTGAGTGCCCCTCTGAGCCCAGCCAGTTCTCTCTCAGCATAGTGGCTTCCCAAAGTCAGCTCTGGTGACAATCATGTCACACTCTGCTACAGAAACAAAGCGTCCATGGATTTCTCACTCTGGCATTTAAGGCCTCCCCATTTAAGGTCACCCCAACCACCTGTTGACGCGAGTTCATCCCCTTCCCTCTATCACATACCAAGGCTCCACCCACCAGATTTTCCACACTTTAAACATGTCCTATGCTTTCCTTCTTTCCTTTGTTCATGCTGTTCTTTTCTTCTAGAAGTGATGCTCCCTCCCCGACACCCAGCCTTCCTCCCCATTTCCACCTCTAAAAATGTCCTCACTCCTTGGTCCAGGGTGCACGCGTTAGTGGCCTCTCCTGCTGAGCACTTGCTCTGTGCTGAGCACTATAAATGCGCTCCCTCACTTCCACATTAGACCTCGTGCAGTGGGGAGTAAGAGCCACCTTCCAACTGGGAAGCTGAGGTGCCCAGGTACAAACCCAAGGCTATCCTTGACCGCAGCCTTCTACTTTCAATGACCTGGCTGTGCTAAGCCCCTTGTGGACCGGCTTCTCAGGCTCAACACTACTGACATTTTGGGCCAGACAATTCCATGTTATGAGGGGTTCCTGTAAACGTAGGACGATCAGAAGCATCCCTGACCACTATCTATGAGATGCCAGTTAAACCCCATTCCCCCTCCCCCAATTTATGGCGAGCCAAAACGTCTGAAGACATTGCCAAATGTCCCCTGTGAGGAGGGGAGGGAAGGGCTATCAGTCCTGGTTGAGAACCAGTAGTCTAGCTTAAAGCTTGGCCACTGTTACAGCACGACGTTCTGCCCAGTATTGAAGTCACCTACTACCACTAAAAAAATCTCACGTGCAATTTGAGTCACAATTCTTTTGTACACTGCACAGCAGTAGTTCTCAAATGGATTGCATCAAAATTTTCTGGGATATTTGTTAAAAATGTCTCGCTGGGTCCTACCTTGGTAGATGCAGCGATGGGCCCCAGATGTGTGTTTTTAACAAGTTCTTTGGAGAGTTCCAACACACAGACATCCAGGAAACCAATTCTACTGATACTCCCCGAACAGCCCTGTCCAAAGAACTTTCTCCGATGATGGAAATATTCTATATCTGCACTGTCCAAGATGTCACCATTAGCAACATGGGCAACTGGCCACTTGAAAGGATGCTAGTGCAAGTGAGGAAATGAACTTTCAATTCAACTGCATTTTAACTAATGGAAGTCGGAACAGCCACATGTGGCTGCAGCATTGGAGAGCACAGGCCCAGCTCTTCCGCTAGGAGCTTTCACACAGGCTCTCGTTTAATGTCACCTCCTTCCTTGTTACGGCACATGCTGCTGAAATGCAGTGCTCAGGAGCCGCTTGCTGATGATGGAGAGGATAGGTAAGAATGACTGGACCCATGTCTAAATAATGCGCCAGAAGGGGAAACTCACGGTTTCTCGTAAGCCTCAAGAGGTTTGGTATGTGCCTTTCCGGCAGGCATGGCCACAGCACACCCACCTCTTCCCTCTGGGTCAAGTGTGGCTCATCGCGGGCCACAATCACTGCCCACTGTCCCTTCTCCATGGTTCCTGGAACAGTGATGGGTAGGCCCAGACAGCCTGTTACAAACTTACCCCCTACTGCTGGGTATGCTCCCGCAGTCCCAGCGCCCCTGACTCTACCGCCGCGCAATCCTCTCCGTATCTGGAATGTCAAAGCACACCACAGCCCCACCAGAGAGTGCAACAGGGCTGTGGAATCCAATCATTTGGATGTGGTTCCAGCTCTGAATTAAGGAGCTGGGAGGCCTTGGGCATGCTCTATCTGGTTTGGGGTGTCACTGTCCTCACCTGCTTAGAGCCACTTCATGAAGTGCCCACACTATTGCTGTTCCTTTGCATAAGCCAGCCTTATTCAGAAAGAGTTCAGGGCCCATGCGATGGAGGCATACTGTATTTGAGCAGAAAGTGGGGGTTGGGGGGTTGTGTATGAAGAAGCAGTAAGGGGTTTATGGCTCTACCATTTGGTGGCCCCTTGGCCCCTACTTTGCTGAGAGAGCAGACCAGTGGAGGGTGCTGCTGGGCAGAAGTATCGGCCAGAGCGGCCCTGAGGGGGCCTCCTGTCTTGAATGTGAAGAAGAGGTGCAGCAGCCCCCCATCTGGACCTGCAAGCAGCAGATGGAAGCCTCAAGCCACACGTTCACCAAGCCCTGAGCCAAGCAGGTGAGGCCAAGTGTGAACAGTTTATACAGCGCCACAAAGCAGTGCCTCTGTGTGTCTGCTCTCAATGTTCAACACAATTATGAACATGACCCCAAAGCACCCACCTTCAAAACACCTGGATTTGGACTGTGAGTAAGCAGAAATGCCAGCACCCCACCCCCAATGAAGCAGAGTGACAGCTGCCTCTGCCTGGTCCCTCTGGGACCTCTGGTGGCCGCTCCAGCACCTGCCTCATGAGAAGCCCAGCAAGCTGGCTCCTGGGCAGAAGTGAGAGGATGGGGGTACATCTACCCAGATAAGGGGACCCCATAGCTAGAAAAAGGAACACACGCCACATTGCCCTGTGCAGTCTGTTTGCAACCTGCCCTGTATCCTTTCTCCCAAGGGGCCCAAAGGTCAGTGGTAGCTGGATGAAACGCTAGGCATACCAGGATGATGATGAGCTCACTGTCACCTGCACTCAGCCCAGTCTGACCTGATTGTGGGCCCAGCCTGGAGCCCTGAACAGTGCGACTCTGGGAGAATGTGAATGAAGTGATCACCACTCACCCTGGCCAGTGTGCCGCACCTTGGGAGCTGGTGGGATGGAGAGCGGGCAATGCAACCCTTCCCCTCGTTGGCAGGCATAGCGGAGATCGCCTACACCTTGTCTGCCCCTCTCCCTTGGTCCTGCTCCTATGTTTGCCCTTCAGGTTGGCTTCTGTATGTTCCTGGAACCTCAAAGGAGTCCCATGTGACAGGTGACTTCATGGGGGCTCTCTCCTGAGCTCTGGAGCCTGGCTCTGCTACTGAGAGCCATGGGGTGCCCTAGTCAAGTTTCTGAGCCTCAGTTTCCTCATCTGTGATTGGAGTCTTATAACTGATCAACCAGGAGATACTCCTCAAACCTCCTCCTCTCGGCCACTGCTTGTCCTCTGGTGACACACAGACCATGGGATTGCTGGGGCACCTGCTCCTTGGTGAGCCTTCCTGCCCGCTGCCCCCGCACGGGGGAAGGGTCTCGAGTCTGCTCAGAGAGCTCCTTGAGGAAGACTGGAGAGGCCCAGCTTCCCTCCAGGCCTGTGTCAGGCTCCCCCTTGCTGCAGCCCTGAGACTCACAGTGTCCTGCCCGCCCTGCCCCAGCAGCTCCATCAGGCCTCCAACATTAAGCTGTGTGCTCCTCTCGCTTTTTATTCTTATCAGCCCGAAGGTGCCCTTCCATCTTCCAAGTGCCCTTCTCTGATCTGCCAGGGATGTCTACCCTCAGAGGCCTGTGGGATCAGCGGGGGATGCTAGAGAGCTGCTGCATAGGGACAGGTCCATTCTAAAGGATGTCAGCCAGGGATCTGCGTGCCTGGTTTCTGGTGGCTTAATCAGGCGGGGACATCTGACTAGGTGCAGGGGAGGCCCAGGTGTGGGCAATGCCTTCCCCTGCTGAAACAGTTTTCATCTGATCCTCTCAAATGCCCTTAGAGAGACAGTGTCGCACATGGAATAGGGCTGGATATGGAGGAAGCAAGCCTGAGTGTGAATCCTAACTCTGTAACTGCTGTGTGACACTGGGCAAACCAGACTACCTCTCTGAACCTCCGTTTCAGCATCTAGGTGTCTCTTCAGGTTGGGGCTGGTCAGTGGGTGATGTGCAACTGTCCCACAGATCGGTGGGGAGCCTCAGGAGCTGTTCAGGGCTGGGCAGAGAAGGCAGGCAAGACAAGGAGGGGGCATCTGTCTGAAGGGGGTAGCTGTCTCGAGTAGACTGAACCATGTTGAGATCATATCCTCAGTGACAGAGCCTTCCCTGCAGCGGAGACTCTGCCTGTGTTCATGAAACCCACACCCATGCTCACTGTAAAGAGGGGCAGTCGCTGTTTCTCACTCCCCACCCCACAGCATCACTCTGTGCACACCCCTTTGCTATTCTGGAAGAAGTAGTAGATGGTTAGAGCCAGATGGGGCTCCAAACCATGGGGTTCAGCTGCATCCTGTCTAGAGGAGGCCCTGTGCCATTCCCGGCAGACCAGGGAAGGCCGGGCAGGGACTGGGCGAGTGTCTGTCCACTGCAAGTGAATAAATGGCTCCTGTACATCTTTTCACTTACTTGTCAAAGGAAAAGGATACTTCCTTCTTTGCTTTTCTCTTGGACATTCTCCATTCCAGGTAGAGCCGACGCCACACGTCGAAAAAGCTGGAAAGATGAAGAAATGCAGCCTGAACCCCAACCCTGGCCCTCCCCTCTGCTCCTCACTGTGCCTGTACCCTCTCCCCTCTTCCCCTCCCAACCTGCAGCTTTACTCTCTCATCCGCCCAGCGGACGGTGCCCTCAAAGGCAGGGGCTGTGCCTACATTCTCTCTCCCCTACCTGCAGTGCCTCTCACAGCATCAGGTCTGGGCAGGCCTCAGTAGCTCATGGAAGGAACAAAGCTGCGGACTCTTGCCCAAGCAGACTGGCCACAATGTCATTGGGGTAAGCTTACATTACGGCAGTGACTGCAAAGGACCTCCTCTGGTGCAGAAAATGGTTTGGGCCTCCAGGTGACAGGCCTTAAGGTGGGTTTCTGCACACAGCCTTCATGGGGACCAGGTGTGGGGAACTGATATGACCTTGAGACGAATGACTCTGCTCAGGGAGCCCTGCAGGTCCAGCGCCAAGGCAGCGAACAGCAGGGCCCGGGCCACATGGGCACAGCGGTGAGGCTTCTCTGAGAGCGCGAGGGATGCAGGAGTGTGAACACAATCTTGTGGGCTTGTTTGGATGTGGAGTGTGAGTTGTTGATTGTGTGTGGGAGTGTGTGTACAGTGTATGGGTTTTATCTGTAGGACTGCGTGGAGAATGTGTGTGTTGTGAGTGATGGGTGTGGGTAGGTGCATGTGTGTCTGTGTAAACATACAGGAGAATGTGTGGTGTGTGTGAATGTGTGGTACCTTTGTGTGCTTGTTTGTGTAAATGTGGGGGGAATGTGTCTATAGTGTCTCCTTGGTAAGGTGCGTGTCTGCGTACATGTGGGTTTTCTGTGTGTGTGTGTGTGTGTGTGCGCGCGCGCGCGCGCGTGTGTTGGGGCAGGCGTGGGTGGCAGGGGACAGGTAGGGTGAGGGCAGAGATGGAATCTTGGAGGTGACAAGTACAAGGCAGAAGTATGAGGCACAGAAGACTCTGAACTGCTATGCTCTAAATGCTGGTCCCCTGCAAATTCCTCTGTTGAAACAGAATCTCCAATGTGACAGTATAAAGAGGTGGGGCTTTAGGAGGTGCTCAGTCAGCAGGGTAGAGCCCTCATGAACGGGATGAGCACCCTTAGGAACGAGGCCGAGGGAGCCTGTCTGCCGCTTCCACATTGTGAGGATGCAGCAGGAAGGTGCCATCTAGGAGGAAATGGGCCCTCACCAGACTTTGAATCTGCCTGCACCTTGACTGTGGAGTTCCCAGCCTCCAGAGCTGTGAGCAATACATTTCTGTTGTTTATACGCTACCCCACCTATAGTGATTTGTTACAGTAGCCTGACAGGACTAACCCAGGAGCACTCCCTGCTCTCCTCACAAATACAAATTACAGGAGCTGGGTGGGCTCTGGGCTCATGCCCTCCACTGCATGAGCTCTCTGAAGACAGGGTGAGTCTTATTCATGGCCTCACCCCAGAGCCCAGCCCCAACTGAGCACCCGGGCTGAGTGACAGGGCTAAAGGCCGTGAGGGCCCAAGGCGGGAAGCAGCTGGTGGGCCCAGGACGGTGTGAGAGCCTTGTGGGCGGGCTGCAGAGGAGGCTCTGCAGTAGGGTAGCTATTAGTAGGCAAGGGGACAAAGGACCTGGGCCATCCTTCCTGAGCTTTCCTTCATGGCATTGGCCCTGGGCAGCTCCTATCTGCCTGTCTGGCTCTCAAAACGGTCACAGCCTCGACTAGTGGCCAAAATGCCACTAGGGATTTTGAAGGGTGCTCTAGGGTCAGGTACGGGTTTCTGTGAGTGGATATGCTCACATTTAGATCCAGGAGTCTGCACTGCATGGAGACTCCTCTGAGCCACGTAGGGTCCGAAACGGACCGCATTTAACTCCTGCTAAACCACTGCGTGGGTTCCAGAGTACTCTGGGGGTGGGGGCATCAGTGCCTCCCTGACCCTGACTGCTGAGGCAGATGCTACCTGCCCTATGGACCTGCTGGTGCTGCCCTCCCTCTGCTTCCCTGCTTCCCATTACTTTAGCGCTCCCAAAGAGCAGCAGCCCAGTCTCTCCTCCATGGCCCCCGGGAGCAGGAAGGACCATGGCAGCTTCAGCCCCACACCAAGGGAGGCTGGGAACAGATGGGAGTGAATGGAGCCCTGCTGAGGGCACTCCAGTTAGGGTGGGGTGCTGAGTCCTGGAGCTTTGGGGCCCCCAGTGTCACACAGTGTCCCTTCCACTCTGTCTCTTCTTGTCGCTCTGCCAGCCCACCCTCCCCATTGCCACCAGCACTGTTCGCACGGGGCAAACCATCACTGCATCCAAAAGGCCAGTGCTGCATACACAGCTTGCCGAGGGTTCCCAGCAATGCGGGGGGCAGGGCAGAAGCGAACGCCAGGCCAACCACACTCCTCATCCAGAGTCCCCTCCCCACACCTCGGGCACCCTGCAGCCACACCTGTGCTGCTCCCCTGCTTGGCATGCCCTCCCTCCTCACCACCTCTCCAAGTCCTATTCGCATCCCCAGTGGCAGGAGTTCTCAACCTTTCCGTGAGCCAAGGACCGCTCTGGCAGTCTGGTGAAGCCCATGGACTCCTTTGAAGTATGTGAAATCAATGACATAGGATGATAAAGGGAACTACTGAGTACTGGAATACACCTCATCGACATTCGTGCTTCCTTATGAACACATTGAACAGTGAGAACTAGTAAGAGATCTAATAACTACTGTGACACTGAAACACTGACGCATGTAAAGTTCAAGATATCTGCAACACTATGAGGTGATGGGAAGGCATCTGTGATTTCTACTGGTGGTAAAGCCATAGGCACCACTAATACGACTGAGCGTCATTGCCTACATTAATCACTGAAGGACAAACAGAAATCCTTCAGTGCTATGGACGGGTTAGTGGTTAGTGAAGATAAAAGGTGCAATGTTTTCCAGCCCTGTCTGCTGACCTGCTAAATTCCATCCATGGACCACTCAGGGGCCCTCATGCTGCAAGGCTCGGCCCTAACTCCACTGCCTCGCCCTCCTGTGAGTTCCAGCCACACCATGGTGGGCTCTTTTCTCCAGGCCTGAGTTGCCCTCCACAGCCCTAAGCACTTGCTAAGAGCAAGGCATGAACCCCAAATGCTGATCGGATTGAATTTTCCTGCACGCGTCATCCGAAGTGGGGTGAGGGGCTAGGGAACCACTGCTTCCCTCAGCCACCTGGAAGCTGGTGGCTTGACACTCTTAGGGACTGCTACACGGGCTGTGATTGGCCACTGCTATGGTGGCTGGTGACTTACATTCTCCAGTCGCCATGCCTGGAGTGCTCCCTCCCTCTCTTGGGCTTTACCAGCTCCGGAAATTAGCTCTTCCCGCCCTGGGCGCATCTATGGGTGTTCTGGTTGGCTGCCCCAACCCCGCCACCAGCCCCTCAGGGCAAGGCAGGTCTGAGCCTGAGGCTGACCACAGGAACACACCATGCCAGGCCCGGTGCCAGGTGTGTCCTCACCTGCTTCACGTTGTAGCCAGTCTTCGCGCTGGTCTCAATGAACATGACGCTCAGTTCTTTGGCGCGCTGCTCCCCCTCCTCGATGGTTATCTGCCTAGAGATGAAGGGAAGGGGGGAAATCAGTTCAGCAGAGGAGCAGCCCCTGGCAGAGATGAGGAGGGACCCGCCCAGCATGGCAGAGGGAGCCCACCAGGCCCTTGGTCAGCCCTGAAGACAGGCTCTGATCCCAGGGGTCCCTCCTGGGCACCAACCATAGTCTCTAGCACAAAGCGGGCACCAGGGAACAGCAGGACACTATCCCCTTCCCCCACTCCTTCCTTCGTGTCTTCTCAGCTTCAAAGCAGGCCCTGGGGTAGGGATGCCCCACGCCTGCCTTTCCCAGTAGTAATTACTGCAGAGCTTGTGCTTGTGAAGAGATTCAAGCCACACAGTCCACTCTGGGTGGTGCTATTAGTCGCATTTTCCGTATGAGAACACTAATGCTAAAAGTGTCTCCCCAGGGGCCACAAAGCTGCTTAGCAGAGAGGGCTCCATGATGGGGCAGGCAGAAGTGGGTGAGGGTATGAAGGGCCTGGGTGCCCTTTGTACTGGGATTTGAGCCCAGTTTTCCTTACTTTAAGGACAGAACTCTAGTAAAGCAGGCTCTAATTCAGATGATTCCTCAGGTGGTCAAGGGACACTGCAGGAAGCCTGCACTGCTTGCTGGAGTCCATGGCCTGTCACTTTATCTGCCCAAGTCAGGGTCACGTGAAACGAGTGGACAGCGTACACACATGGCACCTCAGTTCTCCCTGTGCATGGAGGGCAGCGTGGAGGAGACTCTTCAGAGAAAGCTTCATGCCAGACGCAGCCACAAACCAGGCTAAGCAGGCTACAGCTATAGGTTTGCGGTCTGAATGCTCTGCATGCTCACACCTAGGGCCCAGGGTGTTCACACCCCCATGCACACTGGTGCAGACACTTCACAGGCACAGACAGTTCGCAGTACACACACTGGGGCTTAGGGAACTGCTGTGTCTGGGGCAGTGCTGTGGCCATGGCAGGGTCTTAGACCATGCACTGCTGGGCCAAGCCAGGTGCACAGGGTTCTGTGTAGAGAGCACACGGAGGAGTGCCCTGCCCCTGCCTGGTGGTGGAAGACAGGGCTTCACAGATGAGACACCCAGGGGTGAGAGTCTACCAGGTGTTCTCAAAGCTCCTAGTGTCTCAAGGGACCTTTTCCGGATGCATGGTCAGAAGCACAGACACACCACTCACGCATCCCAGAGCTCCCTGTCCAGGAGCAGCTGGAGAGGAGTGGAGGGTGGTACCCTGCACCTGTGTGCCCTTTGCACCTACCTCTTATCAGCCAGGTCCGTCTTGTTGCCCACCAGCATGATGATAACATCACTGCCCCTCTCTGTCCTGACGTCGTCGATCCACTTAGAGGTCTGTTGGAAGGAGTTGAGATCTGGAGGCAGAAAGTGAGGAAAAACTGAAAGCCAGGGCCAGCCACCAGCAGGAGATGGGAAGGGGATGTGTGAGCCAGGAGCAGGCGGGAGGGTGAGCATGTGCCCTCAGATACCTAGGGAGGGGTGCGAGCTCAGTCAATACAGATCAGCCGGGTAGGGCCTTTCAGAGGGAACCGGGCCCTGCCCTGCAGCCCTGGGAGCCGCTTGCACTGTTTAGCCGCCCTTTGTGGGGGAGGAATCACCCCATCTGGAAGATCATGGTGTCATGATTTGCTACATGAAATAGTGGCTTTAGGGGCCCGCCTGAGAGTCAGACCTGACTCTGGGGATTCAGAGTGGAGTGTGAGAACTGGGTCACACGTGTGTGCATATATATACACACACACACACACACACAACTTGGCAAGTTTGGAAACAGTGAGGGGTGGGCAGAGGAGGACACAGAAGCCTCTAGGGAAGGAAGGACCCTACTGAGTGGCCTCCCCACCAGGGGAGCTCAGGAGAGTTAGGGGAAGGCCAGAGGGATTTCTGAAGAGAACCCTCAGGCTCTGCAGGTGAGAGGAGGGGAAAGGTGGCCCCAGGACTAGTCAGGGGAGCCAGGTGCACTCAAAAATCCAGGAGAGACAAGGCCACTTCTTGGCAGCCTGACCTCCCTCAGCTGCCATGACAAGCCTTGCAGGGCAGAGCAGCTCTAAGGCAAAGCCCACCACTCCGCAGCCTGCACACCCAAGGGGAGGGGAGGCAGCTGTCCTCAGAAGCCTCAGTTTCACACAGCCTGGTATCCCTTCTGATGCGCCTCAGGCCATGTGAACTCAGGCCCTTATGGGCCCAGCTCCCACCTGCACTCAGGTGTGGATGGGGCCTGTGGTCAGAAGAGGGGTGGACAGACGGGGCGGGCAGGGCCAGGGCAGCAGGATGGGTGGTGGGGGCATGCACCAGCATGGGGTCACACATGCTTCCTTGTGTGATTTTAGGGCTGTGGACAGCACCTAGGGCATCCGCCCACTTCACGGTAACCACAGCCCTGAGGGCTTATCAGGTGTGTTCCATTACAGCAGCCTTGCAGGTCTGGCTTCTGCATCAGCCCCCGCCCCCCCCCCCGCCCCCACCTCTGGCCCTGTGCACCCTCGAGGCTGTGCAGTCCTGTTAAGAACACCTGCTCTGGCCTGAAGAGCCACGGTGCTGGAGAAGGATTACCAGTCTACTGCGCTTCCAGACCCCCTTGGCCTACCTTCCCAGGGAGTCCTGCACCCACAGCTGCTGGGCCGGGGTTGACCTAGGGACCAGCATCTTCTCCCATGGTGACACACATACAGAAGTAGCTCCTTACGGAGCTTTCTGACAGCCAGGGAGAGGGAGGGTGCAGAGAGGCTGGAGCAGGGCCAACCTTGTGAGCATCTGCTCACACCACATGCTGGCCCCTGCTCTGAGCAGGGCCAACCTGGCCCTGTAAACCCCTGCCTGTTGCAGGAGGGTGAGGGGCAGTGGAAAACATGTTGGTGTTCAAAGGCAACTCACCACTGCTCCCTGCCTTTCTCCATTTAGGGAGCAATCGCACACACATGTGCACACAGATGCATGTGCACAAACATGCATACACACACACGCATACACACAGGCCTGGCCACAGTCACACCTGGGCCCTGGAACCCCCAATGAGCCACCCTCCCTTAGGCGCAGACGCTCACTCACTTGTGATGTCGTACACCACCACAGCCACTGTGGAGTCCCGGATGTAGCTGGGGATCAGGCTGCGGAACCTCTCCTGACCAGCTGTGTCCCAGAGCTGCAGTCGCACCTGTCTCAGGGAGGGTAGGACCACAGGCAGACGGGTCAGTGGGGCAGTGAGGTCCTCCTGGTCCGGGGAACTGGGAGAGCCAGGCTCTGCAATGCTGGCACCACCAGCTCCAGTCCCCAGTGTCGGCAGGGGCTCTCAGTAGTGACCAGCTAAAGATCCTAGGGGATAAGCCCAAAGGAACCCTCCCTGTCCCTCCCAGTCCTAATATTAGGTGCTCACCGTGCGGTCCTCCAAGTACATGGTTTTTGACAAGAAGTCAATCCCAATGGTTGCCTGTTAGAGAAAAGCACAGAACAGTCAAAACCAAAAGGCCTCAGACAAAGGGGCAAAAGCCTGGTGACGCAGGTGGTGGCGTAACCAGCAAGAGGGGACGTCCATGTCAGGTCTAACGTGGCCATGCTCTGTCCTCCCTGCCCCTCCACCCACTACTCAGCAGCCCTCTTACTGAGGGATCAAGCTGAGGAAAGATGGGGGTGGCCTTTATAGGGCGAGATCCTCTCTGGAGAGGGAAAGTGCTTCGGGAGCAGTGAGAGCACCGTGGTGAGGAGGCCGCCCCAGGAGCAAGGCCACTCAGGCCACTCAACACACATATCCTGCCCTCCCCACCTGGGTTCCCTGCCTTGTTCCCCTCACTGCCTAATCTGCAGCTTCCAAAGCCTCTTCCCGCTGCCCTAAAGCATGGCCCTGGGCTCAACACTGGCCTCGGGAGGGTGGGAGGAGGCAGCTTGCTGCTGTGTGGGGGCAAACAGCAGCATGGCTTTTCTCAGGTGCAGGCACTGCAGACCACCCAGAGTGGCCTCTCACTGGGAGGCCCCACTGGCTCTTTTCTCCTCAAGCCAAAACGTTGGAAGCTGTCACCAGCTCCCCTGTGCCACACCTATGCCTCTTCTGCCCTGGCACCTGCGAGAGGCAGCCAGTCTTGTGGCCAGATGGCCAGGATTCTGTGTGTCCTTGGGCAGGCCACCAACCTCTCTGGGCCTCACATGCACCCAGTACCTGTCAGTAGGACTGAGATGCTGTCAATGTAAAATGGAGATATCATTGCTATGTAATCAATAATAACAAAGACTTTGACACAGCCCAAATGTCCAGGACACTGAATAAGCATAGTGTGGTACATCCATGTGATTAGAATCCTTGGCAGCTGTTAACAATCACATTCTTGAAAACATATTTAAGGCTTTGGGGAAATGGTCATCCAGTTAAAAAAAAAAACCAGGTTATAAAACATCATGTGGTGAGTGATCCCAATTAGATTAACTCAAGTAGATCTATGAGTATTTTTCATGTTTTCTTCGACACTGAAGTGAAGGGAATCTGCTAAAGTGTTAATAGCATCACAGTCTGAATAGTGGCAGTGCATTTTGTTTCCTTCATTACACTTTTCTCTACTTTCCACAATGAACATATAACAGTTCTAAAATTAGAAAAAGTCCTTTGAAATAAAGTTTAATAAGTAAGTTTAATTGTGTGGAATGCTATGATTTTCGACTGCAAAAAACAAAACCAAAGGAAGCCCAAGAAAATAGAAAAGGTCATGTCTCCAGGCCCCCCAGGCTGAATGCAAAGGTGTGCACCAATGTGTGTGTAGAAGTGTGCATGTTTACATAGTCACACTCCCAAATCGTTCCACAAAGGACTGAGGGTGGCTGCATCCTCCTGGAAGCTTGCTTCATAACACAAAGATATGGAGGGTGATTCTATGTTCTGGAGCATATGATGCTAGAATGAGGGCACTAGACAAGCACCTTAGATACAACCCAATTAATCCCTTACTTTGGCGATGAAAGAACAGACCAAGAGGGTTAAAGGACATGCCTAGTGTGACTTCTCTCATCAGGAGCAGGGCTGGGAAGATCAGAGCTGCAACCTCGGCAGCACCTGGGCTCTTCCCAGCCCAGCTTCGCATATTGTAGCCACCGAGGGACAAATCTGCAATGACCAGTGCTTGTGGATGCAGACTTTTTCCTTCACAGGTATATGTTAGATTGACAATCCTTGTCTTCTGATTCCCTTATGGAGAAATGTGCATAGCAGGTAGAAGTCTCTCAACTCCTCAGTGCTCAACAGGTTCCCCAGGAGTGACATGCTCCTTTTGTAGAGTCACCCTTGAAAGAAAACCAGGTGCATGAGCTTAGGTCTGGTGGCAGGGACCGCTGGTTGTCCCCAGTATGTAGTCTCCCTTTCTATAGTAACAGAATTCTGGGTGTGCAGATGGACTCAGGGCTGCCCCAAATAAAGACCATATTTCCCAGCCTTCTTTGCAGCTGGGTGGCTACGTTCTGGTTAATGGGATGTGAAGGTGATGCAGGCATATTTGGGGACAGGTCCTCTGTGGGCAAGGAGTACCCACAGCTGCTCCCTTTCCCACTGTCCGGTGGGGATGAGTCATAGTGGCCCATCCAGATGAGGATGACAGAGGAGCGATGACATCAACAAAGCCTGACTCCCTGACCCTGAGGAGCTACTTCAGCAGCGCTGGACTGCTCAATTGTTCTATTTTGTTTAAGCCACTGTTATTTTGGGTTTCTGTTAACATAGCCTAACTATAGCCTAACTGACAAGCAAAGAACCACGGAGAAATGTATCCCTCAAAGGTAGGCACCCAATGGTAATGCTACTGATAACTATAATGATGACAATCCCATCACACCTCACATGTCACAAGGCACTTCTGCTTCCATGAAGGGCAGAGAAGTCACCAAATGAAACAAGGAATTGTGCTACTTGGATGAAGTCCCAGCAAAGCTCAACCCAGTGGCCTCCACAATCATAAACACCATTACTGAACATCCATATACTTTCTCTCACATCCCATAACAGCTTGACCAGAGGCAGCAACGAGGAAACTGAATGAGGCCAACATCCCATTTTCTCCAGCTCTCTCTTAATTCCCACTTCCAGCTTCCCCATCAGAGAAACCTCTGGTCCCTTAACTGTCCACTCTCTCAGACCTGTTCTAGCCACATTCTCCATCTGACCAGGCCACTGAGCCACTGAAGAACTTCCATAGTTGTGGAGATGGCGCCAAAGCATAGGCATTGTCTCTGGGTGTAACTGAGCCCTCAGCTCTGCTCAAAAACATATTCCTAAGTTTTGCTTTCAATAATGGCTGAGTGGCTTGTATCAAACAAACCCTCGCACAGAAAACTATTTTAATATCTGGAAAAATACAAGAAATAACAATTTGCAAGCACTGAAGAATGATCAAAAGCAGGACGAGGCAGGGCGCAGTGGCTCATGCCTATAATCCCAGCACTTTGAAAGGCCGAGGCATAAGGATCACTTGAACCCAGGAGTTTGAGAGCAGCCTGTGTAATATAGTGAGACTCTGCCTCTATAAAAAATAAAAAATAAAAATTAATCAGGTGCAGGGGTGCCCACCTGTAGTCCCAGCTACTTGTGAGGCTGAGGGGGAAGAATTGCTTGAGGCTGGTAGGGCTGAGGGTGCAGTGAGCCATGATGACACTACTGTACTCCAGGTTGGTCAACAGAGCAAGACTCTGGCTCAGAAGAAAAAAACAAAACAAAACAAAAACGTACTCAGAGGTTACAATCGCTGAAGGAATGGAAGAGAACTAGGTAGATTCTACATTAAATCAATTTGCCTCCTGAAGAAACTCCCCAGTCCCACCAAATTAAAAGAATTTCAAAAACACCTCAGACGCCACTGAAACACCAGAAAGGCTGGCTTTGGGAGGAACAAGATCATCTCAGGACTGAGGGTTACACCAGAGGACTAAGAGAAAACCAAAATAAATCTATTGCTATGGTCTGAATGTGTCCCCTGCAACCTCAAATTCAAATGCTGAAACTTAATCCTCAATGTGACAGTATTAAAAGGCACATCCTTTGTGGAAATGATTAAGTCATGAGGACTCTGACTTCTTGAATAGGATTAGAACTCTTATAAAAGAGGCTTAAGGGAGTGCCCTGGCTCCCCTCTGCCGTGTGAGGACACAGTGTTCGTCCCTTCCACCACGGAGGACACAGCATAAAGGTGACATTTTTGAAGCAGAAAGCAAGTCCTCACCAGATGCAGAATCTGCTGGAGGCTTGATCTTGGAAGGAAATCCCAGACTCCTGAATTGTGAGCAATAAATGTCAATTGCTTATACATTACCCAGTCTATTTTGTTATAGCAACCTGAATGGATGAAGACATCTGTCTTCACAAGGTCCATACATGATAACTAACCATTCCCTAAAAAATATTAACTGCCCATCATTTAATTGCCTATTAAAATAAAACAACACTCTTCAGAGGAAGGTAACAAAATCCAGGACTATAACTTATTATTCATGAGGTCCACTGTATAATAAAAAAGGACTAGAAATGTGAAGAAACAGAAAATTCAAGCCATAATCAAGGGAAAAAGCTCAACAGACCCCTACACGACCCAAATGTTGAATTAGTAGACAAAGACTTTAAAAGTCTTATAAATATGTAAAAAAAAATTAAAAATAAACAATGGGTGACTGTCAAGAGATTTATGAAAATTCTAAAAACGAAATGGAACTTTTAACACTAAAAATTATAATATCTGAAATAAAAATGTATTGGATTTAAACAACAGTAGCTAGGACACTGCAGAGGAAAGCTCAGTGAACCTGAAGACAGGCCAAAATAAATTGCTCAAACTGAAGCACAGAGAGAAAAATGATGCAATAAAAATAAAGAGAGCTTCAAGCACTCCTAGGACAATATGAAGTGAGCTGATATAAATGCAATTAGAGGCCGGGCATGGTGACTCATGCCTAAATCCTAGCACTCTGGGAGGCCGAGGCAAGCAGATCACCTGAGGTCAGGAGTTTGAGACCAGCCTGCCCAACACAGTGAAACCCCATCTCTACTAAAAATATAAAAATTAGCCAGGTATCTTGGCGGGCGCCTGTAATCCCAGCTACTTAGGAGGATGAGGCAGGAGACTCATTTGAATCTGGGAGGCAGAGGTTGCAGTGAGCTGAGATCGCACCACTGCACTCCAGCCTGAGCAACAGAGCAAGACTCTGTCCCCCAAAAAATAATAAAATAAAAAAATGGAACTAGAGTCTCAGAAGGACAGCAGAAACAGATGCAAGCAAAAAACATCTTGAGAATAGCCCCAATTTCCCCCAAGTTAATTAGAAACATCAACCCACAGTTCCAAGAAGTTCAGTGAACCCAAAACAGGGTAAATCTGTAAAAAACTAAACCAAGGTATGTCATAGTCAAATTGCTGAAAATAAAAAAATAGAAAACCGTAATAGCAGCCAGAAAACAGAACAACACGTTACATACAAGGCAACAATGGTAAGAATTAGAGTTGATTTATCATCATAAATAATGGAAGACAGAAGACAAGGGAATAACATCTCTAAACTGCTTAAAAAATAAAACAAGACACACACACAAAAACCCTGTCAGCCTAGAATTCTATAGCTGGTGAAAATTTTCTTCGAAAATGAAGACAAAACATAAATATTTTCACATAAGGGAAAGTCACATAATTTGTCACCAGCATGCACTCATTGTAAGAGATGCTTTAGGCTAAAGAGAAATTTTGTAGACGGAAATTAGAATCTTTAAGGCTGGAATACAAGTGCACCAGAAATGGCAAATCTATGGGCAAATATAAAAACATGCTACTTGTCCTTAATTGCTTCCTATCACAGTAACAATGACATCCACAGTAACAACAACTAAACATCTCAGCACTTCATCAATTCCCAGCTCTTGTACTAACTGCTTTAGATACATTACTTAATTTCATCTGGACAATAAATCTGTGTGATGAGTTAGGCTCTTCTGTATTCTGTGTCACTGCTAAGAAAACGGAATACAAGAGATGGTAAGTGACTTGTCAAATGTCCACAGCTGAGACTGCAGTCAAGACTCAAAAGGTATTTGCAAAGTTGTCTACGTATGTCCAGACTTATCCCCACACGCCTCCAGGCTCTGAGTATTTGTTATTTCTCCTGTTTAAAGAAAGCCTCTTCCTAGGCCCTTTTGGCCCTGGTCTTCTCTGGATGATGCTTTCTCAGCCATCTCCTTTATCTTCTGTATCTCAATGTCTCATTCTCTACTCACTCTTTCCTTTCATCCAAAAAAACATTCTCAAGATTCTCACATCTTTGAGTGGAAAAATCCCTCATTTTCACTAAGTTGCTCTCTAGTCATCTGCTGATCTCTCACCTCTTCTCAATGGGCTTCTTGGAAAAGGACTTCAAACCCACTGTATCTATTTCCTCTATGCCCACCCATTTCTCAGCTAGGTCACTCTGGTTTCTGTCCCTCTGCTCATAGCTCTTGCTATGGTCATCAGTTGCCATTTCATCACCAAATCACGAGGACACGGTATAGGCCAGACTCAACACACTTGACCCTGCTGACCATTCCTCTTCTATGGCATTTGTTTCTTCTTTGCTTTCCATGACTTTACTTGTTTCTGGCTTTCCCTGTCTCTCTAATTGCTGTTCCTTATTGTTCTCTTCTACCTCTCTTTTCCTAAAATGTTGGCATTTCCTACTGTTTTGTTTCAGGGGGAACTCATTTACTCTCGATGCTTCACTATGATATACTGATCAGTTCCCAATCTATAACCCAGGCCTTACCCCTGTTCTGAGCCCCAAATCTATGCATCCAGCTACTTACTACAAATCCCATTTAATTATCCACTAGACAGTTGACTAAATATAGTATGTTCTGAAAAGAGCCTATCATCTTCCTCCAAACCTGCTTCTGCTATTTTTCCTATTTCAATAAATGGCACCTTGACCACCCAGGGCGCCCACATCTCTGGAACCTTGAAAGCCCTCCTGAGTTGCTCCTCTTTACTTGCTGTCTGTTCCCTCACATCAAATGAATACTGAACTGGTTACTTGGCCTCCTAAGGGCTCTCACCCAGCTCTCTTTTTCTCCATCCCCAACCCCACTGCCCTAGTTTAGACACTGAACTTCTTTTACCTAAATAACACCAACAGCTTCCTGACTATCCCTCATGCTTTCCACTGTAATTAATCTTTCATGTAGCAGGCAGGATGTCTTAGTCCATTTTCTGCTGCTGTAACAGAATACCACAGACTGGATAATTTATTTTATTATTATTATTATTATTTTTTTTTTTTTTTTTTGAGACAGAGTCTCGCTGTGTCTCCCAGACGGGAGTGCTGTGGCGCGATCTTGGCTCACTGCAAGCTCCGCCTCCCAGGTTCACGCCATTCTCCTGCCTCAGCCTCCCTGGATAATTTGTTTTAAAAAGAAATTTACTTATCACAATTCTGGAAGCTGGGAAGTCCAAGAACATGGCACTGGTATCTGGGGAGGGCCTTTGTGCTGTGCCATCCCATGTCAGAAGGTGGAAGGGAAAGTGAACACACAGAGAAAAAGGGGCCCAAACTCCCATGGTAATCAACCCACTGCTGCAATAACTGCATGAATCCATTCATGAGGGTGAAGCCCTCATTACCTAAATCACCACTTAAAGGCTCCACCTTTTTTTTTTTTTTTAAGTAGCTGCATCCTTCTAGGATCACCTCTTAATACCATCACAATGGCAATTAAATTTCAATATGAGTTTTGATGGTGACATTGAAACCATTGCACAGGGTTATTTTTCTGAAATATTAATATGATCATATCACTCTCTACTGCCTCTAAAAAATAGCTCAAACACTTCAAGCTGGCCTATAATGCTGTTCAGGGCCTGTCCCTGGCATTCTATGGACTCATTCCCTCCTTGCCCAGCCCGCACTTTATACTTTAGAAATACTATTCTATACAGAACTCCTCACAAACAAGTTCCTTTGTGTGTCTGGGCCTTTTCTAATACTGTTCCCTCCTCTGGAATGCTCTTCCACATGGTTTATACTTATCCGGAATTCAAGATTCAGCTCTTCTACAAATCATTTTCTGGGCCCTCAGGTTGGTCCAGGGCCCCTCATTTAATACTTTCTCTGTTAAACTGGAAAGATCTCATACTGATCAATCTCTCCCACTGGCCAGTGATTCAATGATTCTCAGTATGTAGCCCATGAGTCACTTGCATCAGAATCACATCAGGAGCACATTAAACATGTAGGTTCCTGAGCTCCACTCAGACAGACAGAATCACAATCTCTGGGAATCAGAATTCCAGACAAGCCCTCAGATAACTCATTTGTGCAGTAAAGTTTGCAAACTGCCTTCTGTTGTAATGAGAGTCTGGGAAGGTTGTGATGTCCAGGAGTGGCAGATGCCCTGTACGGGGTGAGAGACAAGAGGGAGATGCTTATGCATGAGAAGGTGCCATTCACAGAAGCAAGCAAGGCTTACTCAGAACCAAGGTCACACAGTCAGTGGTGTCAGTATCAGTTTCCGTGAGTGCAAAGTCCCTGCTCTTGACTATTCAGTTGTACTCCCTCTCCTTCCTGAAATCCCTTCATTTCTGAACCTGTCATGTGCCCTGAAGCTGTCACTGAATATTCCTGGGGGTCACATACTATCTGGCTACCTACTGTCATAATCTTATGGTCATCAGCCATAATAGTTCAGCAGCGCCCACTTAAGATGAAGTTCATTTGCCAGAAGAGAAAAGTCAGCTCTCTAAGGACAGAACAGAAACAAGAACTTTTTTTTTTCTTTTTTTTTTTTTTTTTTGAGATGGAGTCTCACTCTGTTGCCCAGGCTGGAGTGCGGTGGCCGGATCTCAGCTCACTGCAAGCTCTGCCTCCTGGGTTTACACCATTCTCCTGCCTCAGCCTCCAGAGTAGCTGGGACTACAGGCGCCCGCCACCTCGCCCAGCTAGTTTTTTGTATTTTTTAGTAGAGATGGGGTTTCACCGGGTTAGCCAGGATGGTCTCGATCTCCTGACCTCGTGATCCGCCCGTCTTGGCCTCCCAAAGTGCTGGGATTACAGGCTTGAGCCACCGTGCCCAGCCAAAACAAGAACTTTTAAGAGGGCCTTGGCTGGGCCTCAGTTACCAGAAAATTTCTAGCTCTTTGACATCATCTATTGCCTCAAATAAGGCACAGACAGTTTTACTGGTTGAGAAATTTGAGAACAATCCGCAAAGCTACTACAGCAGCCAGAAAGTGTGGAAAATCCTGGAAGTGACATAGATACAGAGAGGTGACCCCAAATTCTGCATATAAATGCTACCCAAATCTCTGACTGACCCGAGCAGACCCTAAGCAGCAGCCTACCTAAGACCGAAAACAAAACAAAACAGGCAAACAAAAAAATCTGAACATAACTTTCAGTTGCTGCCTACCACAGTGGGGAGAATTGAGAATCTGGGTCCAGACAATTTAGCTGCCCACTAAAACCAAGAACACTCTTCACAGGACCAAATAGAATCCACAGTTTTAACATAATGTATAACCCAAAATTACTAGTCATATGAATTAAGAAGAAAATGTGAGCCATATTCAAGAAAAAAGAGATTAAATGGAGACTAACTCTGAGGTACCCAGATGTTGAAAATAGCAGGCAAGTATTTAAAAATAGCTCATATAACTGCTCAAATATAAAAATAAGCTCATAATAAAGGCACAGATTTAAAAATCTCAACAGAGAAACTAAAACTCTTTGCCCTAGGAACCTCTGTGGTTGCAATCCCTATAAACATCCCAATAACTGAGTATTCCCAGAGCTTCAGGAACGGCTGACCTTCAGAGAGGTGGGTTCGAAAGGAGAGTACTTCCCTCTTCTAGCTTGCCGTGGAGTCTCTTGGTCAAAGCATTCTTTCTCTGAACTTCATTTTCTCTTGTGAGGTACGAAGCAAATTATTTTTGCTGGTAACTATTTTACAGGGATGTAAGCACAGGATATCATGACAACATGAGCAGCAGGCCTGTCCTTGGGGAGTCTCCTGCCAGCCAGTCCACAATCCCTATGAACCTCCTCGGCTGTGCTGGGTGCACCTCCTGCACTGCACCATGTCCTCTGAGAAGGCTGAGCTGCACGCTGCTGGGATTAGACGGCTCCAAACCTGGCAATGCTTATTTATTCCTTTAATATCTTTGTGCTTACAAATAGCACTGTATATGAGAAATGGCAGGCACTTCATTTTATGCAAAATGTGAGGAACCTTATGAGTATGGATTTCATAGCTGCATCCACATTTATCTTCTTCTGAACGTGGTATTAAACAGTATCTACAGGGGTTCAGACATACAGTGCAGAATGACAGTACATTACACGCTTCCTTCTGCACAGAAGCTTCCACTGGCCCAGCTGATCCCGGAGGAAGGAGAGGTTTCCGGAGGCACTTGTTGAAGTCTTCTTTGCTATGTGCATTTATTATGAAATACAGTTTTATATCCACATTCTGACAAGACACAGTAATAAAGTCTGCAATGGAAATCTGCATGGTAATTTGCATAAATTGACTCAAGATTCTCTTCTCAGGAAGAGAAATAATGAAAAGGCATGTATGTGCGTCTTCTTTTAGCCTTGGCCAGGCCTGGGCCCAGGGCTGGGGAAGCATCCATAAGTGGCAGAAAGCAGCTGGGCATGACAAGCCTTTGACAATGAAGTTGCTGTTTGTGCTCTGCACCACTAACCATTAGATTAAAGTATCAGGGTAAAGTCATGCAAATTAGCTTGCAAATGAGCCTGCTGAAACTTCAGCATCCAGACTGGCAAGTGGGTGCTTTGGAGAGATGAGACAGCAGTCTCTGGCAAATAGGCTGGGCATGTCCTTGCCAGAAGCGCAGTAATGCGCCCTGGGGGAGGGGATTTTGGCTCAGAAGGCCACAGTACAGTTACCTGCATTCTTCCAGACACCTCAGTTTCAAAGTCTGTCTGATCCTGGAGGCCACGTTTCACCCAATGGAGAGTGGCTTGTACTTTAGTCACCACCCAATTTAAATATGTGACTGCTCTTTTATTTCCTGACTGTGGTTTGAAAACAACACATACCTTCAAACTTTAAAAAAGGTTAAATTTCATCAATATCAGTGGGTCCCTTCAAAAGTCACTCATATGTGAAGGTTGTGTGGCCTGAAGCTCCCTGAGAGGCCTCCCAAAGGGTGACAAACGGATCCATGTGTGCCAGCCCACCCCTCCCCTTTTGCTTTATCTTACAGCAAAAGATACTCTAGGTGTTGGACTTCTGAGGGCATCTAAGAACTTACTTATGGTAACCTACAAAATGAATTAGGAAAGATGACTAAAGCCTGAAGCAGAGATCTGCATCCTGAGTCCATTCCACTTATTAAATGTATCAGGAGCTAGTGGTGGGCTCACCCGTACCCATTGGCAACCTCCCACTCCCTCGCTTGACTACTTTGGACTGTAAAAGCTAAACTTGGCTTTCCCAGCCTCTCTAGAGGCGAAGGGTAATGGTGTGACTCCATTCTGGCCAATAAGACACAGGAAACAGTCTGCTGGAGCGGGAGGGATTCCAGGGAAGCTCTTGCTTTTTCTGCCTTGAAAGTGGATGTGATGTCTGGAGCAGCAACAGCCAGCCCGCACGAAGATGAGAACCCACAGGCCACGACGGCAGAATGGAAAAAGCAATAGTCCAGGGGCCTGATGGTAGCACCACTCAGTGTGCCAACCACATGACCTCTTGCACCTACAAAATTAAAACTCTCCTTCATTTATGCCACTGTTCATCAGCCTTCCATACTAGAAGGCGACATTTCTAATTTGCATGTGCTGACTAAGAAGTGGACAGGAGGGCACAGGAGAGGAGGGAGAGAAAGAAAGGATGTTAGAGCCTGGGCAGTGTGGTTGGCACACTGAATGGTGGTACATCAGGCCCCTGGACTACTGCCTATTCTGTTCTGCTGTCATGGCCCATGGGTTCTCATCTTTGTGCAGACTGTCTGTTGCTGCTCCAGACATCACATCCACTTTCAAGGCAGAAAAAGTAGGCAAGAGCTTCCCTGGAATCCTTCCCCCCAAGCAGACTGCTGCTTGTGTCTTATTGGCCAGAATGGAGTCACACCATTACCCTTCGCCTCTAGAGAGGCTGGGAAAGCCAAGTTTAGCTTTTACAGTCTAAAGTAGTCAAGCGAGGGAGTAGGAGGTTGCCAATGGGTACGGGTGAGCCCACCACTAGCTCCTGATACATTTAATAAGTGGAATGGACTCAGGATGCAGATCTCTGCTTCAGGCTTTTAGTCATCTTTCCTAATTCATTTTGTAGGTTACCATAAGTAAGTTCTTAGATGCCCTCAGAAGTCCAACACCTAGAGTATCTTTTGCCGGGTCAATGTCCAGAGGGAACACCTGGATGACCTACGGTGCCCCAGTAGGTTTCTGAGGCAGGGTCATCTTGCCAGAGTGATTGGCATTCAGATTTCATGACATAAGAGTGTCAACTCATATTGTGACCCCAGAACATAATGTCTGCAAAAAATGAAACTCCACTCTATTAATACAAAAAATATCCTCATGTTGCTAGGGTTAACCGAGGACTACAGTCCAGTGCTCTGCCCGAAGTCAATGGGGTCAAGCATCATTTGGCAGAGCAGCAAAGCACAGCACAAGTGCACATGCAGGGATGGTCAGGACACTGCGGAAAGTTATCATTTGTTTCACTTTATCATTATCATCTTGGTTTGTTGCAGGGTTGCCATCATTCTTTCTGTAGAGTAATGCACATTTGTATCAACAGTGGTTTTGGCCCATAATTTTCTACCACCTCGACTTTAATACCTCTGTGAGCCATAGTTTAAATACAAATTAATTACATTCCTACTTCCAAAGTTGAAGGCCACTGGTTTAGGTGATAGAGGGCCTAAATTCCATCTGAATAATTTCCAGGTTAAAAAAAAAAAAAGTAATACTAAGAAACTGAAAAGCTTGGCCCAGGTCTCCCAGTGAAGTGGGACTTGAACATGGGGCTTAAACCCAGGCCTCTTTTCAAAGGGAAAAGAAAAAAAAAGGGACTGAGGCATAGGGGACATGCTGAATCCTTCTCCTCGGCGTGTGCCCTCACTCTGACCACCTCTACCAGGGCAGAAGATCCTGTCCCCATCTCCCCCGGGTGCTGGGGACACAAGGCATTTTAGATTCTGTGGGTAAAAGGCCCCTTCTTCTGGCACTCTGCCTCCGTGCTACATTCCGTTAGAGAAAAACACACCCAGTTTTAGGGCTTTAGGAATCTAGATTTGCCCAGTCTCCCACAGGCTGGCCTCAGAGAACACCCATTTTCAAGCATTTTGGCTGTTTGATCATTACTTCCCACTGGACTCTTCCTTTTTCTTTGTGTCAATGGCATCAATATTCTTCCAGCATGTCCAGACAGAAACCTGGGGCACATTCAGGCCTCTTCCTCTTCTGTATGTAACCCACAGACACACTGTTCGCTGGCCCCTTCCACTTCCTGTGCTGTCTCTCCTAGGCCCCTCGCTTACCTCCCACACAGCGCTGCATGGTTCCTCCCTCGCCCCTGCCCTCCCTCCCTGCCCTTCCACACACAGCTGTATCTGAGTCTTTGTGTGTCCCGCCTCAGCTGCCACCCCTGGTCCCGGCCCAGTCCCTCCAGCCCTGCCTGCCACAAACTCTGTATCTTTGATCCCGTCAGTGTCTGGGTCAGGAGCCCTCCGTGGCGCACCCTTCCTACCCAGGGATCCCAACTCACTCTTGGGCCTTCCACAGTCCCAGTCACTGGGGCCAACTCACCCATCAGGCATGAGGGGCACAGAGCCCAGTGCCCACAAGACATGTAAGGGCCAAGGAGAATGTTTCCATTTTAATTTATCTTAAAATCAGAAGAAGAAATGACTATAATTATAATGAATCCAGTCTGAGTTACATTCATCTCTATACCAATGTAGCTGTAAAAATATAATTCTTAACCTTTTTTAAAGGAAGAAACCTGTATTCGTTTCCTAGGTCTGCCATAACAAAGTACCGCAGACTGGACAGCTTCAACGACAGAGTCATTTCCTCACAGCTCTGGAGGCTGGAATCCGAGACTGAGGTGTAGACACAGTTGGCTTCTTCCGAGGCCCTCCCTGGCTTACAGATGGCTGTCCCGTCCTGTGTCCTCACGCTGTCTTTCTCTGTGAATGTCAATGTCCTCATTTCCTCTTCTTCTAAGGACACCAGTCATATTGAACTAGGGCCACCCTAATAATCTCATTTTCCTTCTGTAGAGACCCTATCTTGATTTACAGTCCCATTCCGCGATACTTGGGGCCAGGACTTCGACACAGGAACTTTGAGGAGACACAATTCAGCCCATGTTAGGGCCCATGAAGCGAAATGCCTGAGGCTCATGAAAGTCAAAATGCAGCCCTGCCAACAGCCCACTCACAGGTCCCACTACTGCCCTCCCTCCACCCCAACACACCAAGCTTTCCAGCCTCTTAGTACTGCATTGTTTTAACCTGGAAATTAATCAGATGGAATTTAACCCCTGTATCATCTAGACCAGTGGCCTACTTTAGAGGCAGAAATGTGGCAAATATGTATGTATATATTTATGAATTGATTGACTGATTGAAACAGGGTCTTGCTCTGTCACCCAGGCTGGAGTGCGGTGGCATGATCATGGCTCACTGCAGCCTTGACCTCACAGGCTCAAGCAATCCTCCCATCTCAGCCTCCTGAGTAGCTGGGACCACAGGCTCATGCCACTATATACAACTAATTTTTTAAAAAATTACAAAAACGGGGCCTCATTATGTTGACCAGGCTGGTCTGGAATTCTTGGCCTCAAGCAATCCTCTGGCCTTGGCCTCCCAAAGTGCTGGGATTACAGATATGAACCCCCACCCTCGGCTGTAAATTTGTATTTAAACCATAGCTTATATAGGTCTTAAAGTCTAGATGATGGAAAATTACACCAAGAAGAAAGTGCTTAGCAACCTCAGAATCTTGCCCAAAGTCTTACAGGTGTCTCTTTTCACGCCCGTTTTCTATTCCTGGGTTGGGCGTGGGTGTCAGGGTCCAGTGTCTGTGAGTGTGTGAGTGTCTGTCCACAGGGAACCTCTGGCTTGACCCCCGCTCAGGTCTGTTTTCCTCACTGGGCCCTACCTCACTCACACCAGCAAAGGCAGTGCGGGGGCTTTTTAGGCCTGAGTCTCTGTTTGTTAAGGTCATGCTGCTCAAGGCTGGCAACACGCAGGGCCACCTGAGAATGCGCTGACCTGGAAAGAGATGGCAGAGCACCAAATACCATGTTGAATAAAGCATAGCCTTCCATGCACCGTGACCTCTCCTGTTTGCCCCCTCCCTAAGCAGTTGGGATGTGCTGCGTGTGGATGTGCCTCGGCTCCTCTTAGAAGGGCAAGATCACTGGGGAGGGGCAGGTGCTGGTTTACGGGCTAAGCAGCCAGATAAGTGGCCTGCAGACACAATGGCCAGGCCCCAGGAAACACTCATATTTATTTCATTAAATCAACTTACAAATGTTACACAAAGAAATAATCTGGAGACACTTTGTGAGAATAAAAAGACATGCTGCCAAGATAGGATCCTGGGGGAAATGGCCTCACCAGGTCAAGATGGTGGGCAGAAGGCACGTGAAGGGCCCGAGGGGCTGGGAGCCTGCAGGGGCTATGCTGGGGGATGCGGTGAGGCGCCCAAGCTGAGGAACAGGCCAGAAGGTCCAGACCCCACTGGGATCAGACTGGGAGGTGCTAGGATTTTGGAGTGAGTTGAAGGGTATCCATCCCCAAATTCATGTCCACTTGGAACTTCAGAATATGAGCTTATTTGAAAATTGCAGTTTTGAAGATGCGATTAGTTAAGGATCTTGAGATGAAAAATCATCCAGAATTTAGGGTGGGTCCTTAAATCCAATGACGGGTGTCCTCATAAGATAAGGCGAGGACAGAAAGAGACAGGAGGCCTGCTGAAGACAGAGGCGGAGAGTGGAGTGATGCAGCCACTTGCCGAGGAAGGCCCAGAGGCACTGGGAGAAAAGGATTCTCTCCCAGCGCCTTCAGAGAACAAGGCCCTCTGTGCCTTGATTTTGGACTTCAGCCTCCAGAATGGTAAGAAAATAAACGTCTGTTGTTTAAGGTCCCTCTGCGCAATTTGTTAAGGCAGCCCCAGGAGGAGAGAGAAGAAAGCCTCAGGGCAGAGCGGCAGGAATGCAGTGAGGATCACCTGTGAGGCCAGAACATCTCAGGCAACCCCTTGGCCTGGGAGGGCGAGGAGGCAGCCACTCTGTTCCCAACGGTTCTGTGGGACCCAGGAAGGGACCCAGCGCAGGTAAAGCTTCATAGGCCTCCAGAAATGCTCCTCCACACTGTCAGTGTGTCCTGAGAGCAGCTGAGTGAGCTCTGGCAGGCCAGGGACCTGCTCCCAGGGACAGCCCATTAGGTCAGTGGTTTCCTAATTTGTGCCATAGTGTGAGGCCCAGGGACGTGCCAGTGGGCTCTAAGTGCTTCACAATCACTGCTGAGGCTTTAAGCATGCTAATGCCCGAGCCAGCCCTTGTATCTCCCAAAAGGCAATGCTAACAGGCTTCACTCCTGGCTAGGAGTGATGGGGGCCCATGAGAGACCCCAGAAGAGTGCTGCTACCAAGTCCTCCCCCTCCATCCCTAGCAGCCGCCTGCAGAGACTGAATCCTTCCACGGCGGCGTGAGTGCAGGTTTCACACAGGTGGCTCACAGACCAGGCCTGCAGGTGTGTTTCATTTGGCCTGCAGAAGAGGAAGCGGGGCTGGCCCCAAAGACAGCCAAGTCTCATCACAGTGCACATACTGGAAGGTTTTTTCCTATCATAAATTTGGAAAGTACTTACTTAGTTGGGGTTTTATATGAGAACCACTGCAGACATGAATTTCACCCGGCTCTGACTCTTGTTTTTTTACTTCTTCAAGTGAGTGGATTTAGATGGGGGTGATGGGCAGGGTGTTGAGAGGCCAGAGAGTACATGTGTTATGAGAACATGTGTGTGCATGCGTGTGTGTGTGTGTGTGTGTGTTTGGGGGTAAGGAGGTAAGTGTGAGGCAAGAGGAGGTGGAAGACCTGCTCCCCTGGGGCATCTCACGGGGCCTATCAGGTAGACGAAAAGTCTTGAGAGGTCTGTAGAACCCAGCGCCACACACCCAGGTCCTCATGCCAGCCCCTCAGGGTCTCCTGCATGCTCAGCTTTAGACCGAGGGAGAACTCAGCAGCTGTCACTGAGGATAGGGTTAGACACCCCCCTCCCAGCCCTCCATGCCCTGGCTGAAGGCAGGGCCAGATTCTGTGGCCAGGCCACTTTCTTCTGCCTCTCCAAACATAGAGTAGGCACTTGACAAACATCTTTTGTCAGAATGAGTGGACGAGAGGGGAGTAGTGGGGCCAGAGACAGAAAGCATGGGAGGGAAAGAGGGAAGGAGGGATAGATACCATTCTAGGAACTGTCTGGGCACCTCAGTCAATCAAGGCAAGGCAGCTCTGCCAGGTTGTACAGCTGGAAGGGTATCTGAAGGGGTGGTGAGGAGTGATTGCTGTGCAGGGGCACAACTTGGGGTGAGGTCTGCTGAGCCCCCAAAGACCCTGGGATCTTGTCTACTTCTCAAATGCCTCTGCCACCACATTAGGAAAAACAAACAAAATAACATTTCCCCCTCTCCATCTCCACAGATTTCATTGAAATGAGCCTCTGTATGCACAGAATTGGAGCCCTGGTCTCCCAGCCTAATTATCATTTTTAAGGGCACTGGGAAAGGAATTCCACCTGCTGCAATACTGAAAAAAAAAAAAAAAAGAGAAAGCCTGGGATGGGGAGGGCAGTCCTCTCTGAGGTTTCTCTCCGTCTTGTCACCACATTGGGTCCTTGGGGCCTCTTGATCTGATGGGTCTAAAACCCGAGGCCAACTCTCCATGCTTTTTTTTTTTGTGCCAGCAGGCACTGGTGACTCCAAGTATGGTCAGGCCTGTGCTAGACTCATGAATGCAGTGGTGGGTCCGAGGGTCCTGGCCTCAGCCAAGCGCAGAACCCAGCCCAGAGCCAGAAGCACACAGGAGCTACTGCACAGCTGAGAGGCTAAACCAGCCCTGAGGATGATGCTATAGGAGAGACGGTCATGGAGGGGACAGAGGATGAAAGGGCCTCACCACTCAGACCAAACATGTGCTCCGGGCCTTGATGCATCCAGAGAATTCTCGCAGCAGAGAAGAGAGGAAAAGGCATTCCGGCAGAGACAATGACATGAGCCAAGATGCGGAAGCATAACAGTGTCACTCCAAGAGCAGCAGGAGCAGGGAAGTCGGCTAGACCACAGGATGAGGGACAAGCAGTAGGCAATGGGAGACGACACTGAACGTGGAGGTAGGGCATGATTTTGAGGACCTTGAATGACATGGGGAGTAGTTGAGGCTTTGATCCACACTGACGGGACCCACTGCACAGGCCTGGGAGGAGGCCTTTGTCACCCACCACTGCCAAGAACACCAACCAACCAACCGTCTCACTGTTTTCAAGGGGACACTAACAAGAGGCATAAGTAACTTAATAGTAAAAAATCCAAATAATATATGAGATCATTCACATACACACATGCACGCACAAAAATAAAGGAATACCAAGTCAGACTTCAGAACTAAGTCTGCTGCAGCTGTCATCTTGAATTCAAACCGATCCAGTAGAACTCCCCTCATTAGGAGGACAGGCTTGGTGCTACAAAGCCCTGGCCCAGAGAGGATACAACAAAGACAAAGTGTGACCAAGGTGAACATCCCACAGTCCACGCCTGAGGCTGTGCACATCAGCCAGGGCCCCTCTCCCAGAGCCTCTGTCAATTCCTATGGTCAGTTCCACCAAGTCCATGGGCTAGCCAGTATTTCAGACCACAGCAGAGCAGAAGCAGAGGTAAAGTAAAAATTGAGACCACAGCAGAGAAAGAGTAAAGATTAGAGAGAGGTGGACAGAGGGGCTGTATTTAAGGCAAGGAGGATAATTGGTCCAGAGGGAGACAGACAGACTAAAAAGTAGACACAGAGCTGCAATCTGCAGTGAGCTGTGCTCCACATACTCTGTAAATCCAGAAAGGCGGAGGGACATCTTAGAAGAGCAGTCCCTGGTGTGTTCTATAAATATTTGTCCTTTGAGAACTCAATGACCAAGGGATTCCATGATCAAATACATCTGGGAGATCCTACACACTATATCTCTCTTTCAATAAATCAAAACCATCCACTGACAGAGTCAGGCTCTGAGAAGCCCTGCAGCACAGCAGATTTACTTTTGTTCGCCCAGTGTTCCCTAAATCTGTACAAGCTCTGAACCCACCCGCCCCACACCTACCAACACCTCTTGGAATTAGTATCTCACAGAATCCACTGGTGTAGAAAAATGCATTATCATTTGTCTCTATCTAAGGAAGAAAACAGCACCTTTTTTCCTTGAAAGAGTTGAAATGATTACGTTTGGTGCCTTTTGCAAAAAGCTATAGTTGCATGGAAAATTCACTTTACTTGCACAAACCTCCCTACTCACCAGGGTGACAGGAAAGTGACATGGTATTAACCCCCCCCAAGAGCTTGGCCTTCAGGGCACCTGGAACCACCTCTGGGCCTCTGGTTGATCCCAGACTACCCCTCCAGGGCCAGGAGCTGCAGAGGTCACTACATCCAGCCTCCTGCCTATGTAGGGCAGGGCAAGCTCATCACACCAGCCTCTCCAAGGAAGGAAGTGCCTCAGCAACCATGTGTGTATGCGCGCGCACGTGTGTGCGTGTGTGGGCGTGCGTGCATGTGTGCGCATGTGTGTGCGTGCGTGTGTGCACGTGTGTGCGTGCGTGTGTGCGTGCACATGCATGTATGTGTGTGTGCGTGTGTGCGTGCGCATGCATGTATGTGTGTGTGCGTGTGTGCGTGTAGGGGGCAGGGAGCGAAAGAGGAGGTCCCAGCAAACACAACCATTACAACCATGCATGAGATGCAAGCTCGCCTAACACTCTCATTTTCACCTCTCTCAATTTTCATCTTGTTCCTCCTCCACATGATGACTCCCCTGAATAACCAAACACTATCATGGTTTGGATCTGCCTGTGAGGAACAAGAGAACACAGACTCTATTTTTAGAATTTTCCTCTGGAAAATGTTTCCTTTACCAAGGTGTGGATTTTCAGAAGGGCTCAAGCTCCTTACAGTATAGAGGTGGGAAGTATAGTATAGAGATGGGGCCAGTATAGAGGTGGGAAGCTCCTCCATAGCGAAATGACACCCTGGGAACCCAGGGCCATTCCACTCCCACCCCAGCTCAGCAAGTTTCAAAGAGAGGCCGGCTGCTGCCAGGTGATATGGAGGGTGAGCACCCAGGACCTCACCTGGTACGTGTTGTCGAAGCTGTCGTACATGAACCTCGTAATCAGAGACGTCTTCCCGACTGCAAAACAACAAGGAGAGAGGTTTTCAGTCACGGCATCTGAGCTAGGCTCTTCTAAACACACTGCATTTGAAGAAAACAGATAAAACCAAAAAGCACAGAGGAAAGGCCGAGTTGCAGAAATACAGAAGTGGGAGATAGGTCCCTGCCAAGGACCCCGTGGTGTGGCCACCGAGTCTCTATCCCAGGTGGGCTGAGAGCTATTCCTGCCAGGCACCAGGCTGCTGCCAAGGAGGAGGTGTCCCACTGCCCCATGAATTTCCACTACCCAAATCCAGGTCTTCCTTGACCCAGGAGAACCCAGCTGATGCAAGAACCATCTATGAAGAATCAGGGTAAGTGACGCGAAACAGGAGGCTCCTCTCGTACTTGCCCACGTACACTTGGTTGTTGGTCATACACTGGGATGGAAACCTGCCCTTTAAGTCCTGTTAATTCAGCCTGAAGATTGGTGGGGACAGTGGTTTTCTAAGGAACCAAGGGCGGGGAGGCAAATGTCATTTCCCAGTGTCTCTCATGGACAGGACTATTCTTTGTGTACCTGACCGTCCCGCTCATTGCAGGATGGTTAGTATACCTGGAACCCCGCTGGGCAAATGCCAGGAGGATCGATCCCCAGTCACTGTGACAACTGTGGACTCACTCACACATCTGCAAATGCCCTGTAGGGGCAGTGACACCCCAACTGAGAACCACTGGCAAGGCTGAGAGAAACCAGGATGTCTCTTGGGAATCCTACAAATGCTAATTTCCCAGACTGTAGAATTTGGCTTTTGACCTCACCCTGGGCAGCTCCCCTGGGGCCTGGCAGTGACAGAAATGTCAGCTGCTGCATTTCTAACCATCTAGAGTGGGAGAAGAGGGCAGTCAAGGGACATTCATTAGGACAGGCCCTGCACGGTGCTTCTCTGTACTATACCATCATGTCTGCGCCATGGCCCTCGGAGGTTCAGTGAGGAATCTGTCCAGCTCTGCTGGCTCAGAGCCCTCTCTGCACTGGGCTGCAGGAGGACAGGTAACGCTGGCAGGCAAAGCAAAAGCGCCCTCGCCCTCCCATTTCCCAGGCTGGCAGGACATTCGCAAGCTGTGCCTGGTGGGGCGGCTGGTCACTCCCTGGAGGGAGCAGGACAAGCCAACAGGACCCCTTGGCAAAGGCCCTTTACCAGCTTTGAAGCCTCAACGGTGCACCACGTAACAGACAAGTGCAGTTAGCTCCCAGCCGCCAGCATGTGCTAGGGGAAAGATGATCATCTACTCAGAAGGAGCATCTGACTCACTGTGTTTGGGGTGAACTCGGAAGACCCCATCTTTAACCCAAATTTGGTTAGCTGGATTGAAATCCTACTGGGGTACTTTTCAGCTGTGTCACCTTGAGGTGATCCCCATCCCAGGACCTCAGTTCCTCATTTAAAAATGGATACATTAACAATGAAGACTTCAGGGGGCTGTAGTAAGAACTAAATCAGGTAAAAAGTACAAGGCACATGGGAAATGTTTTAAAGTGGAAGGAGGCAGCAGGTAACTGAGCTAGGTAAGGCAGTTTCCAGAGTATCAGATGGAAAAAATATATGTATCACCACCACCCCAGCCCTCAACTCTGGGCGGCACTCAAGTCATCCCCATTTCACACAATGGGCAATTAGGTGGCAGCTCCTGGCCCAGGTCGGAGCTGAGCGGGGCTGGGATGTGGCTGCCTGACCAGGTGCTCAGTTCCTATCCAGGTCTTCCTTGATAGGTCATGCTGGGTTCAGGATTCTGCCAGGTCAGGAGTCTGCCCTTGTTGGAGAATACTGACCACCATGCCAACCCTGGGTGGTCAGTGCCAGAAGTGAATTGTAGGGTACCAGCTGGTGTCAGAACAGCCCCATTTTTAAAAGAACATTTCTGGGGTGAGCAGAAATGTGCCCAGGATCTCTTCTAATTATACCTGGAAGCAGCCTTTTACACTTCTGATAGAAATGAGGCTATAAAGAGCATTCTGACTGCTTTCAATCTCCCCTTAAATTTCACATGAAGGTGAGAAGTAGGGGGCCTCCCACACCTGGAGGATCAGCTCTGAGGCCATGAAGCCACAGGCACCTGGCTGAGGACCACAGAGGGAAAAGTGTGGCAACCCTGAGCTAGCAAGAGGCAGATGCAATTGGGGAGAACAAGGCATCCGCCTTTTTGAGAGGCCGTGGAAAGTTACTGCCTCCTCAGAAAAAGAGGCATCCCGGGGTGCGCTGGTCACTTCCCTAGGCAGTGATGCTCTGCATCTTGCACCTTAGGGAAAGGGGCGTGCATCAGGGATCAGGGTGGGGAGATGGACAGGAAGATACTGAGCCTCTTCTCCCAGTAGGTTCCTCCCTGGGGCCTCCAAGCACAGAGAGGAGAGAAAGCAGAATCTCCAAAAAGCCACTAAGGGCACAGGAAGTTCATGGAGTAGCTGAGAACTTGGAAATCCCTGCAACACCGTCCAATGCCAAGGTGCCCCTCCTTCAGACACCAGCCACTGGCAGTGAATTAGTACCGGCTCACAGGTCTAGGTGGCAGGAAAACATCCCCCGAAAGTTTTTTACTGGGACTGTGCAGGAGGAGCTTTTAGGTGTGGGGTCCTGGCCAGTGCCAATATTTTCTATGGGGGAATGCACAGAAAATAGGACCATAATACGCAACACATGACCCCAGCATTTACAGAGCATGTTCCAGGCACACAGTAGGAGCTGAGTCAGGCACAGAATTGACATGAGAACAGTAAACAGAGGAGACGTGGCACCTGCCCATGGAAGCTTGCAGCAACACCCGGCACCACACCTCCCAGCCCTCAACTCTGGGTGGCACTAATGTCATGCGCACTTCACACAACGGGCAATAAGGTGGCAGCGCCTGCCCCAGGGTCAGAGCTGAGTGGGGCTGGGATGTGGCTGCCTGATCAGGTGCTCAGTTCTTATCCGGGTACTCCTTGATAGGTCATGCTGGGTTCAGGATTCTGCCAGGCCATTATTGCCATTGCTGTGGCGCTCCAGGGAACAGCCCGTCCCAGGCCAAGTCTGGAACTGGGGGCCTTTCTCTACTTGGGAGGGGCTTGATCCAATCTGAAAGGTCAGAAACTGGTCACTGAGGCGCCCTGGAGGTGCTCTGTCGGGCACAAGGAGGGCTCGGAAAGTGAGAATTTTAATATCTGGGGCCCAGCACCCCAACTCAGGCTTGAAACGGATGAGGGACTCATTCTTGCTTTGATGCAAAAGGCAATGACTTTACGCTATTCCTCTAAGCTTGTTTTTCTCATTTCTCGGAGCTGAAGCCTTCTTCCCCACCTCAGAGCCCGCTAAGACGACCCATGTTCTCATCACACCAGCCAGGGTAATGTGTTCTATCCCTGCAGTGGTATCCAAGACCCTTGACCTCCATGCTTTGTCTCTGGGGAAGCGTCCGCAGACCTGAGGCAGAGCTTAGTAAAAGGAGCTCCTCTTGTCCATTTCTGCCCAGCCTCTGCCCATGGTATCACATAAAGGAGCTGAGTGGGTAAGGGGTTGCCCTGCGCTAAGCTCCTCTCCCCTCTAAAGGGCAAAGACCCCTTCCCTCAGCCCACATCTGCCCTCAACAACTGCCCAGGGTGGAAGGTGCTGGAACCTGCAAATGGAGAGCTTGCACACTGCATCTACCTGGCTACTTTCTCAGTCCCCCAACCATAAAGGGTGGGCAGTACCCATCCCTAGCCGCCTGACCGGGTACTCCCACTCAGCCTGAGAGGAGCAGTAGCACAGGGCATCCCAGCAGCCCTGCAGGCGGGCAGGTGGAAGAGCCAGGAGCTCCTCCTGTGTCCCCCCGCCTCGCAACAGCTGCCAGAGCTTCTGTGGGAGCTGTCCTCCCGCCAGCTCTGTTCTCAAGGTCACACCGCCGTGCTTCTACCGCAGTTCTCGGACGCCACTGCAGCAAAGTGGAGCTTTTCCTGAGGACAAAGATTCAGCTCCACTGGCAGGTTTTATTAAAAATAAGCAGGCAAATCATTATTGAGCTTTTTTATTTTCTCTCTGCTCATGGCTCAGCAATATTCTTGTAATCTTCTGGTAGTTTAGTCCCACATGATTAAGCAGGGAGATGCATTTCTCCTTTTTCAACCAAATGAGGGTGAGAAAATTCATTACCGAGCATTTACCAGGAGATGCTAGAAAGAAGGAGAGGAAACTCAAACTCTTACTGGGCCTCTATTTGGCAGCAGACGAGAATTTGGCACTTTATTTAGGTTCTCTCATTTAATCCTCATCACGATCCAATGAGTTAGTTATTATTCCAAGGTCACAGAGCTGGGAAGTGGTGGAGCTGGAATAGGAGCACAGATTTGAGCCAGAGTCGATGCCTCATCCACTCTGCTGTGCTGGTTTATGTAAAGGTCTGACAGCAGCAAAGCGGCAGATCCCAAAGGCAGGGGTGCAGGTGGCCGGGCAGTCTGGATGGCTGCGAGGAGGAGGCAGGGCAGCTGCGGGGCTGGGGAAGGCTGTGGGTGGGGGTGAAGGGGAATTCTAGACAGAGGCAACAATGTGCGCAAAGGCACAGAGGCAGGGAGAGAAAACACTCGTGAGAAGACACAGGAGGCAACAGACTAGGTTGTTATGGGGGAAACACTTGGAGGTCCCTCAGCCTGAGGTTCATCTCAGGGCAAGTGGAGCCAGACACAGTGTGTGGGGAGGAGTGAGCGGCAAACACTGTTCATGGAAGCTCCATGTGGCTGTCAGGTTGATTTAAGCCAAACCCATCTCTGGGGCCAGTTGTGGAGGGAGGGAGGGGCAGACAGAAGCACGAAGGCAGGGGCAGGGGCCAGACGGCACAGGCCATGTCAGCCACATGGAGAAGCGCGGATTCTAGCCCAAAGGCAGTGGGAGCTTCAGAAAGGATCTTCAGCAGAAGGATGGTGTGAACAGGTGTGGCAGTTCATAATTTCCATAGTGAGCTCATAAAATATCCCCACCCCATGTGCTCTTCTTACAATCCAACTCTGACATTCCATTATGGGGTGAATATGGGCAGGCCTGTGACTACAGCAGAAATGGCCCTGTGGGAATCCCAAGGCTAGCTTAGAAAGAACAGCACAGCTTCTGCCTGGAGCGCGTTCACACTCACACACTCTGGAAGCCAGCCCTGCAACCCAGCTACCATGCTGTGAGGAAGCCCAAGAAAGCCTACAGGAGGAAGACACGCATGCAGCAACCAACTGGGGCCCCGGCCAACAGCAACCAGCAGACCTGTGAGTGAGTGAGCCTTCAGGTGACTCCTGCCGGCAGACTTCAAGTCGCCTTCAATGCTGCATGGAACAAAGCCACAACTTCCCTACCAGGTCCTACTCAAACTACAAATTCGTGAGCAATGTAAATATTCTTACGGTCTTGAGCCACTAAGTTTTGGGGTGGTTTGTTACACAGCATTAGGTAATCAGAGCAATAGACTTGTGCTTTAAAAAGAAGAAAACTTGTTAGTCCATTCTCACACTGCTATGAAGAAATACACGAGACTGGGTCATTTATAAAGGAAACAGGTTTAATTGACTCACAGTTCCCCATTGCTGGAAAAGCCTCAGGAAACTTACAATCGTGGCAGAAGGCAAAGGAGAAACAGGCACCTTCTTCACAGGGCAGCGGGATGGAGTGAGTGCAAGCAGGGGAAATGTCAGATGCTTATAAAACCATCAGATCTCATGAGACCTCACTATCACAAGAACAGCATGGGGGAAACTGCCCCCATGATCCAATCACCTCCAGCTGGTCCCGTCCTTGACACGTGGGGATTATGGGGATTACAATTCAAGGTAAGATTTGGGTGGGGACACTCTGCTACAGAATGGCCTACGGAAGCCGGACTGGGGGCAGAAATCTTGCCAGAGATGGAGGATCTCAGTGAACAATGCAGAGGTGGTGGGGCTGGAGAAAATGGGGAGGAGAGCAGGGGACAGGACCAGTGACTGGTCAGATTCAGAGAGGAGCCCAGAACTCTTCCCTGCAACCTGGGTTCGTGGCCATTAGATGCTAGAGCTAGTCCCTGAGCCCAAGCCAACTGGGCAAGGAAAAACACCAAGCAATCACCTTGGATTCAGGTCACTCATAAAAGCCTTCTTCATAATTGTCAGATCAAAAGCACAAATGCCAACACTGCATTCAGAAAAAGCAATTAACAATAATCACTCAATCTCCTGAGCTAAAGATGTAAGCTTATTTTTCACTATTGGCATCAGCATGAAACAGTTTTCTTACCCTAGTGAGAACTACTGTCCCAGGGGTCTTGCATACCCATGGGGATGTCCAGAGGAGCTTGGTCCCATGTACCCTAGAAATCCCACCAATGCAGGGTGCACCACATGCTGGCCCTTCACAATCAGCTACCACTGCCTACCTGGACCTCACCTATGGGGGCCATTCACTCCATCAGTGCCCACCATGGGCCCCAGGCCCCCATCTCACTGGCAGGTCCCAGGTAAACAGATTCTTGTACATTATGGTGGTTTCTAGGTAGTTGCAGAGGCCAGTGAGGCCTCTCCAGCCATTCAGCAAACATCCACTGGGGCTCATTGTGTACCAGTCCTGCGCAGGGCACAGAATTTGTAGTGACAAAGCAGATGCACCTCTGGCCTCAAGCAATCCATATCCAGTGGTGAAGTGAGACACAGATCCAAATACTAAAATGCCAGGCAATATGGGAAGGGTCTCCTGAGAGGCCCATACAAGGAAAGGCCACTCTGCTGGGAAAATCACAGTAACCTCTTGAAAGAAGTACCATTTGGGCTGAGCCTTGATTGATGGAGATGAGGGGGTCACAGGGAATGACATTCCTGGGGGAGGAACTGAATGAAACCACAGTCGTGTGAGGCTGAGATTCCTTTGCTTAAAATCATTTGCCCACATTTCTCCACTGCTGCCACGTGACGCCAAATCCACCCAGGGCTTCGGGGTCCGTGGCTATGAGGACTTCTGGTCTTGTCTTGTGCCCACATCACAGGCTGAAAGCTGAGTGGGTGGTAAGTCCCCAGACTCCTCCACTGACACTGCCTCCCTCCACGAAGGACAGCTCTCCTCCCTGTTGCCTCCACAGCGGGTGTGGATGTGGGTGGTGAGGCTGCTGTAAGGGCCAGAAACTGGGAAGAGCGGGAGGCAGAGCACAGACTTTAGCCAGAGACTGCATGGAGGGTTTGCCAGGACCTGGCAGAAGGTGCACCACCCACTAGCTAGCCCCTCGCAGAGCCAAGCCAGAACCCTGGCCCACAATCTGCTCTTGGCTGTGCATCCACACTTACCACACACACCAGCTCCTCAGAGCTCCTGGCCAAACAGTGGGATCCTGATCCTCCTGGGGTTCACAGAGCTGGGCTCAGGGCCTAGGGCCCCAGGAGTTCTGGGAGGAGATGGCAGGCAGGACAGATGTGGCATAACTCACTGCCATTTCTAGGCCACCTTGGTGGGCTGCCCACCTCTCAGATGCCTGTGTTTTCAGGAAAACAGTCACTATGCCAGGGAAAGAACCTCTGCATCCCTGGCCCCCAGCCCCCAGCAGCCAAGCCCATTTCAGATAATGTCTGCAGCTGCCAGAAGGTGGTCCTCAGGGCTGAAAAGGCAAATCTGCTTCCTCATTGTGCAGACCAGTAACCCAGTCCTAGCAGAGACCCGGCTGACTCAGTCATCCCATCAGCTCAGTTTCTAGAACAGAAGTGGGAATTGCTGGTATAAATGCTGAGAAGGACCTGCAGAGGGACTTGGCTCTTGTCCTGCAGCTGGGAAAGAGGCCAGGCTACTCACATCCCTGCTGCACAGGGCCCTTGTGGGGAGGCCTCCACCATCCTTGTAACCTCTGCTCATGGTCTACCACTCCTGGCCTGACTGTGAGGTGCGGCCCCCAGGCCCTGTGGTGACAAGCAAAACAGTTAGAGACACCATCTATATCCGTCAACTTTGTTTCCTTTGGCTCTGTTTTCACCAAACAGAGTGTGTAGCCCCATTCTTCCTCAAAGGCAGGTAAGCTTGGGAGCCAGGCTCCCCGCTCCACACCCCACCCTGCCACCCTGGGCTCCAAAAGGCAGCCCCAAACTGGGCATGCATCTTTGGCAGCTCCTACTAGAGCCCTGAGGTATGGCTGGCTCACCGTAGGCTAAATGAGGAAACACGTGAAAAACCCCATTTCAAACCATCCCCCAAAAGACTCAGATGGTAATTAAGAAATATGTAAAGCTCTTCATTGGACACTTTAATTAAGTGTGTTAATTCCCTCTGCTAGAGGACGCTCAGCCGCCTGGGCCTCACCCAGGGATCCAGAGAAGATGGAAAGGGGAGGGTAGAGGGGAGGGAGGAGTCGAAATAAGGTGAGGGAGGGAGGGGTCAGCCAGACAGTGGCGCAGGCTGGTATGGCCCAGGCCCTTCTCCTGCACCAGCGAGGAGGCAGACCGATGCCTGACCCTCTCACTTCTCCACTGAGTGTCCCATCTCACTATCCTGCACCCACCCCATCTCCTCTATCCAAGCTCAGGGGGCCCAGTAAGCCTGCCCATCACAGCAAGAAGGAACAGGGCGAGTACATCCTAAAGGATCCCATCCACATAACAGTTATGGGATCCCATCCTAAAGGATCCCATCCACATATGTCAATGTACATAACAGTACATTGACAAGGGCAGAAAAAGGAAAGGCAAAATAAAGGTCCCCTGTGATCAGGAAAACTAAGATTCTAGACAGGAGTGTTCCCAGGATGGCTGGTCCTCCAGCTCCTCCTGAACACCTTCAGCAGCTCTGTGGTTGCCGGGGACATGATGGTCTGCTGGGGCTCCACATGGTGACTGGCTGGAGAATGTAAGATTTAGTCTCAGTTTTCCTTCCTATACCAACACCCTGGACCTCCTCCTGCTTTTTTCCCCCAGAGGCTCCACCTTTAACGCAAAGAGGCAAATTCCAGAGAAACATGCTGCCAGCACAGCTGGGCTGGGAGAGGCCCCATCCTCAGGGACCCGACCAAAGCCCTGGCTGCCACAGAGGAGGGTTCAGGCCCCTTTCCTGCCCTGCACAAGGTGCTATCATCTTTGGTTTTCTTCTTTTCTCTCTAGCTTCCTCTCTTCCTGCCTCCACCCCAAGGTTTATTGAGGTACAATCAACAAACAAAAAATGTATATATTCAAGGTGTAAAATGTGATGTTTTAATATATAGAGAGTTGACCCTTGAAGAAGGCAAGAGTTTGGGCACTGATACCCTGCATAGTCAAAAATCCTCATATGACTTTTGAGTCCCCCAAAACTTAACTATTATAATAGCTACTGTTGACCAAAGCCTTCCTGATAACACAAACGTTGATTAACAGGTATTTTGTGTGTTGTATGTATTATATACTCTATTCTTAAAATAAGCTATGTGTTATACGTATTATATATTCTTATAATAAACAAGCTAGAGAAAAGAAAATTATGAAAATCATAGGGAAGAGAAAATAGATTTACTGTTCATTAAGTGAAAGTGGATCATCATAAAGGTCTTCATCTTTGTCGTCTTTACGTTGAATAGGCTGAAGAGAAGGAGGACGGGAAAGGGTTGGTCTTGCTGTCTCAAAAATGGCAGAGAAGAGGTGAAAGAGGTGGACAGGGAGGCAGAACAGGAAGGCACACTGGTGTGAATTTTATTGAAAAATATCTACCTTTAAGTGGATATGCATAGTTCAAACCCATCCTGTTCAAGGCTTATCTATCTATCTATCTATCTATCTATCGTCATGCTTTGCTTAATGACAGGGATAAGTTCTGAGAAATGCATCATTAGGTGATTCTGCCGTAGTGCAAACATCATAAAGTATGCTTCCCAAACCTAGATGGTACAGCCTACTACACACCTAGGCTATAATCGTACCCTACTGCTTCTAGGCTGCAAACCTGCACAGCACATTATCGCAGTGAGTACTGTAGACAATTGTAACTCAGTGGTATTTGTGTATCCAAACATATTTAAACAGCAAAGGTACAGTAAAAGTACGGTATAAAACATAAAAATTGAATAGAGCCATAGGACTGGAAGCTGTTCTGGGTGAGCAAGTCAGTGAGTGGTGAGTAAATGTGAAGGCCTATGACATCACACAGCAATAGACTTTATAAATACTGTATATTTAGGCTACACTAAATCTATTTAATAATTTTTTCTTTCTTTAATAATAAACTTAGCTCACTACAACTTTTTTTACTTTATAAACTTTTTAATTTGTTTTAACATTTTGACTCTTTTGTAATAACACTTAGCTTAAAATACATACATTGTACAGCTATACAAAAATTATTTCTTTGTATCCTTATTCTATATGTTTTTGTCTATTAAATTTTTTTTTTTTACTTTTTAAACGTTTTTGTTAAAAACTAAGAGACAAGCATACACATTAGCCTAGGCCTACATGGGGTCGGGATCACCAACATCGCCGTCTTCCACCTCCACGTCTCCCACCAGAAGGTCTTCAGGGGCAGTAACACACATGGCACTGTCATTTCCTGTGATAACAATACTGCTTTCTGGAATTCCTCCTGAAGGACCTGCCTGAGGCTGTGTTACAGTTACCTTTTTCAAAAAAAACAAGTAGAAGGTGTACATTCTAAAATAACAACATAAAGTATAGCATAGGCAATCTTTGGAATAGGAATAGGCAAAAATAGGAATTCTTGAGCTCCATTATAATCTTATGGGACGACCTTCATATATGTGGTCTGTCATTAACCAAAACACTGCTATGCAGCACATGACTATATATACATTGTGAAATGATCACCACAATCAAGCTAATTAACATATTAATTGCTTCACATAATTACATGTTTGTAGGTATGTGTGTGATAAGAATACTTAAGATCTACTCGACAAGATACAGAAAGACAAATACTGCATGATCTCACTTATATGTGGAAACTAAAAAAGTAGAACTCATACAAACAGAGGGTAGAAGGGTGGTTACCAGGGGTCAGAGGTGGGGAAATGCTGATTAAAGGGTGCAAATTTGCAGTTATAAGAGAAGTAAGTTCTGGAGACCCACTATACAGCACAGTGACTCCAATTAATAATAATGTATACTTGAAATTTCCAGCTTTTCTTCTTCACGTTCCAAAGCCCCCAGGCCCAGCCTGCACATCAGTCTTGGCCTCAGTCCTTCCATCCTCCCGCAGAGCCTCCGGAGCTCTCAGGACACTGCAAATCATCCCGGTCCTGGGGCTTCTAAACTGAGAGTCCATACCTGACTTGAGATTTCCTCTTGTCCCCCAGCCTGAAGCAGATGCTCAGGGCACTAGGGACAATCCATTTCCCTAACTGCTACAGTCAAGTCTGCTGTGAGGACTAATGACTTGGGCTACGCTGCCCACAGAATGCATCCCATTACCTTACCCCAAGAAATGTTGGAGCCAAGAGTCAACCCCAGCTTCAAAATCAGGCAGAGGCGAACCGAATGCACTGGTGTGGAGGGAGAGGCAGTGCTATCCGGAATGCGACTACTGTGCACAAGGAGTACTTGTACTTATGACTCATGAAAATAAGATTTGAAAACATAATTATTTAAAATAGTATCAGAATAAAGTAGCTATATATCAAAACAATGAACAGCCTCCCAGTCCCTCTGAATACCCCTACTGTGTTTGGGGAGGTCCAAAACCATTCTCCCCAGTGTAGAAGCCTCCTTTGCAGCTATTTTGTAGGCACATAACTGAGCCTTCTCCCAACAGATGTTCACGCAAGACTACCAGATTCAACTGACATGAATCTGGTGAGACAGAGAATTCCCTCTGGATTCTAAATTCAGGGGCAGCCATGATGTGCGTTTCAACAATGGCACCTGCCAGAACCCATCATAGGAGCTGCGTCTTCCCCTGGACCAGTTCTATATGACTCGGGCTGCTGCTCTAAGCCCAGACCTCTGACCCTCCCACGGATTCTATGAACTTCCCAATCATTCCTCTAATACATTCACTGTTTGCTCAAATCTGCTGGATAGAGACAGTTTCTCTCTCTTATTCACAACTACAGATGCCGAGAGAGATAAAATATAAGGCAAAAGTTATGTAAGCTAAAAAGAGAAAGCTAGACCAAAAATTTGCTTACAAAAAAAAATCTTGAAAAATCTTCCCTAATTATTGAAGTTAGACTAAGAAATTGTCTAAGCTCTCCGGAAGCCAAAGGGGAAAAAAAGAAGCACGACCGACAGTAAGATTCACAGTGTTCAGGAGATGAAACTACATCAATTGCCAATATTGAGCTTTTTATAAGAGCTGGGCAGCAGAAAGTTCTCAAAAAGAGTCTGGAGTGCAGAAATTTTGTTGCCACTTAAAGGGGAAGTCTACACATTTATACAGTCAACTGGATGAACATCCCAGATGAAAATCAAGGCTGATAAACCAGACCACACAACACTGCCTGCCCAGACTGATGTTCCCTACAAACAAATGAATACACAATAAAACAAAAGTCCCAAGACTTTAGCTCTGGTCAAAATGGAGTAACAGGGACCAGATTTAGCCTCTAACCTGAAATGACCAAAAGACAGACAAGATACATGAAACAACAATTTTCAAGTCATTGGATATTAGGCAATGATGACCCCTGAGATACACGAAACAAAGGAGGGGAGCCCCACAGATTACTGCCCTCAGAAAATTTCAGGCCACAGCACAGGGAGTAGGGACCCAGGTGAAACCCAGTGGACACCCTAGGTTGAGAGGATAGGGCTGAGGCTCAGAGAAAACACAGCAGCTAGAGTTCAGAAGATGGAATACCAGAGAGGAGGGAGGCGCAGAAAGGGAACTGCGGAGACCTGCACAGGGTTTCCCTCAAGCCTTCAGCTGAGCACTGATCAGCAAATGTGTATGAGGAAACTACTTGAGACTGGGGAAAGACTGCCCAAATGGACTAGAGGAAACAGTGCTTGGCATCTACACCAGCCTGGAGACAGTGCTCATTCCCAGCAGCCACAGCAGAAAGTCTCATCATTCACGGGATGCTGGGGAGAGTTCTCAGAAGGGCGGGGCCTCATAGTGGGTAATAATTAGCCATATACTGAGGCCTACTCTGGCCACAGCTAGCAAATCTTAAGAATATTTATGGGAATAGAAAAACTATCCACACACAACATGGCAAAATCACAATGTCTGATATCCAATAAAAAATTATCAGGCATGTAAAAAAGAAAACAGACTCATAAAGAGGAGAAAAAACAATCAACTGAAACCAACCCTAAACTGACAGAGATGTTATAATTAGCAGATAAAGATATTAAGAAATAGTTCTTATATATAACTGTTACATAATATTATATTATATACAACTTAGTTACTATATATTATATATAACTTACTTATTATATATAGTATATATGTTATATGCTATATCTTAGTATAATAACATACAGTATAATATGTTTAAGAAGTTACACAGAGGAGAAAAATAGATTTTCAAAGACACAAATCAAACTTCCAGAGGTAACAACTACTGGCTGACATGATTAGACAGCTTAGATGTTGCAGAAGAAAAGATCAATGAACCTGAAGACAGTAATAAAAATTACCTAAAGTGAAACATGGTGAAAAAAGAATGAAAATAAATGATCAGAACACCAGTAAGCTCCATGATAATGTCAAGTGGTCTAACATCCATGTAATTGGAGTCTTCAAAGGATGAAGGGAAAGGCAGTGACAGAAAAAAATATTTGAAGAAATGACTGAAAATACTCCAAAATTAAAGCAAACTAGACATCCACAGATTCAAAAACCCCAAGCACAGGAAACATAAAGGAAACTACAGCAAGGCACATCATAGTCAAATTGCATAGTCAGTGATAAAGAAAAAAATCATAAAAGTAGTCAGAGAAAAAAAGACACATTATGTACAGAGAAACAAACAAAAAAAGGACAGTAGATTTCTCCTCAGAAACAATGCAAGCAAGAAAACAATGGTGCAGTATCTATAAAGTACTGAAAGAAAAAACCTGTTAACCTATAATTCTATGTCCAGGGACAACATCTTTTGAAAGCAAAGGTGAGATGAAGACTTTTTCAAACATACAAACGCTGACAGAATTCATCACCAGCAGACCCTCACAACAAGAAATGTTAAAGAAAGTCCTTCAGGAAGAAGTGAAATGAAACCAGATGGAAATGCGGATTTATACAATGGAATGATGAACATAGGAAATGGTCACTACATGGGTATGTAAGATCTTTCTCTTATTATTTGAGTCTCTTTAAAGGATAATTGACTATTTAAACAAAATTAGCAACAATATATTAGATCACAGACCTAAGAAAACACAGAGAAATATCTGTTACACTGTCAGATGCTACACACACTGGGAGAAAATGAAGTACCACCTTTGAAACACTAAAAGAAAAACACTGTCAACATAGAATTCTATACCTGGCAAAAATCGTTCAAAAATGAAGGTGAAATAAAGGCATATGTTGAGACAATTCACTGCTAACACAACAATAATACAAGAAAGAAAGCTCTTTGGGCAGAAGGAGCAGTATACCTGCACATTCACACTTAGATCACATGTGGTCAGCATGTGCACTAAGGTCTGACTGACCTAGGTTTTAATCCTGGCTCTGCTACTCATTTCTTGTGTGATCTTGGGTTAGTTCCTATTCTCTCTGAGGCTCAGCTTTCTTCATACATCCAATAAGGACAAAAATGCCTATCTCACAGAATTGTTATGAATTCTATGAAAGCAGTAACAAGTTAAAATTCAGGGTATCTGGGTGAAAGGCATATGCAAAGTCTTTGTCCAATCCTAAAAGTCAGTCAAAATAAAAAGTTAAAGAAAAAATGGTAATTACTTTAATTACGTGCACACATCCATGTTTCTTAGATTCCTGGCACATTCAGAAAATGGCTTATTCTGACTAATTAAACATTCTGGTCAGCATGAAATTTTCCTAAGGAACTGGAATATAACTGTACTTGGCATCAACTCAGGATTCACGAAGGACCAGGACTTAGCTGGGCACTGCAGAACGGCTACGTGCGCCTCCAATCACAGGCCAGGAGATAGAGAAAGCCTGACTCAATCAATTCAGTGGCCGGGGTCCATGTGTAACCACCATGTGTTCACATGCACAGAGAAGAATGCAAGTACGCATATATACACATGTGTACTTGCTCAACTCAGCAGGCACCAAAGGCCCTGGTGTGGGTAAGAACTCTAGTTCCCCCGGTGTCTTAGCTATGAGGACTGACAGTCAAGGGCAATACCTTCAGGGTTACTTGAAAACCACCTGAGATCTGACCAAACAGCTTGTATAGACTGTATACCTCTGTGGTTAGCCCACTCATGTTCTGAATCCTCTCTGCCTTGCTGAGCCTTCTCACATACCCTTGGCAATTTCAAAAAGGAGCAGGATCTCTCCACCTGAACCTAAGAGCTTAGCACCAGCACCAGCTAGCTTTGAGCGCTAGCCACACTCCCTCCTCTTAGAGCTCAGAGAACAGGAGTCTACATCCTTAGCATACACAGTTACCCTCTGCCATAGCTTCCCTGGAGAGCTAGACTGGAGCAGGCAGAATACAGTCTATTTCAATTGGTTTGAGGCTCAACCCAACTCTGGCCAGACCCTACACAGGCCAATCCTGCCTGTGCATTTGAGCAGTTGCATGGGTGCTGTGAAGAATTAATTCATAGTGAGTATGTGTATGTTGTAGAGAAGGAGGAAGTTAAATTCCCACCACCATCTGATCTTTGACAAGGCTGGTATTAATGTAATTTGGTAGCTTATTTAACAGACAGGAAGTCTTGGCCCATTCAACCAGCACGGAGTTTGGCAAAGTAATGTACATGCTTTGATACTCAAGGCTTAACTGCTGGTAGTGATGATTGTAAAAGACTCAGTAATAGGAAAAGAAGGCTGAGGCAGGGAGAATGAGTAGACAGAGTACTGAGAGCAAAGCTTGTGTTTCCCAGGTTGTCAGCTGAGATCCAGTCAGAGGCCTGTGACAAGGCCAATGGGCCCATAACCCCCACCAATGATGACACAGCTGTGGCCTGGCCATGAGACCAAGCTTGCTCAGGCAAGTGGAAGGAGGACTCCAGACTGCAGGCTGATGTAGGCAAGGCATCATCCCAGATGCCCACCCCCTTCTCAGAGGAACTCTTGGCCTTGGCAGCCGTAGTGCTGACCTGCTAACCCAGGAGGTCCTGTGGTCTCCATGAACATAGGGAGCTGTCCCTGCACTTCTGCAGCCGCAGCTTCTCTTCCTGTACTTCCAGACACCCTCACACAGCCTGCTCACTGCTGCTCAACCTTTCTGCTTTGCCAAGAAGGAGGAGGGCACAGGCCCAGCCTCTGCCCCTGCCCCTGCAGAGCCAGGTGGTGAGGGCAGCACAAGGCGCAGAGTGAATTTCTAGACCTCCTCATTCAGTCAACAGAAAGAACCCTCCTCCTGTCCCTAGAAGGACTCAATGTCACCTGCTCAGGATTGATTCGAGAGTAGGGATGGCCTTTCCAGTGAAGTTTAGAGATGAAGACCACTGACTCTGCGGTGGAAAATGCACGTTAGATCCCAAGGACCCTGGGCCTGGGAGTAGGCACAGGACCACCCAGCAGGCCAGGGGGCCCACTGTGTCTCTAGCCCTTATGGACAGAGACTGCTGGTCAGGCATCAGGGTCACCAGAGGGCCAGGCTGGGGGATGGATCAAGGGGAGCTATGTCAATGTCCACATATGCCCCCCTGGACTTGGATACTTGGGCACCAGGGCAAGGAGATGGTGGCCAGGCTCACCTGTCCCCATGCTGCAAGCTCTCGGTCCCTAAGGTTAGCCCTTCTCAAAAGCAGCACCACAGACGAGCCACAGAGGAGACTGTAGCTGATCTTGTCAGAGGAGATGCGAAGAGCGGCCACAGAAGAGGGGCCGCTTGCCCAGGATCTATAGCACCAGGGTCAGGGCCAGACGCTATCTCTTTTGGTGCGCAGATCTCAGAGACTGCTCTTCTTACACCTGCTTTTGCCACTAATCTGAGCCCAGAAGGCTTACCAATGTGTACCCATGTCATGAGGCCCAAATGGAAACACACAACATGGGAAGTGCCAAGGAGCAGCAGAGAGTGAACCACACTAAAGTCTGGAAGCCCAGCTTCTAGAAGGATCACAGATGATCAGAGTAGCCCCAGAAAACCAGGTCATGACAAGAAGGGCCTACAGAATGTCTGGTCTAGCCCTGCATGCCACAGAGGAAAAATATGAGGCCTAGAAAGAAGAAAGGTTTACTCAGAACACAAAGACAGAACAGGAAGAAAGAACAATAGCAGATCAAGAACCAGGGCCTGACCCCAGTGAGTGCTTCATGGGTTGGACCAGGCTGGCTACTTAACCTGGGACAGGTCTCAGCTCCTCCTGGACACTCCAATTCCTTATGTGTAAAATGAGACCATCTCAGGTGTCACCTTCCTCTAAAATCTTCATCCCATCTGTATTAGTTATCTGTATTCGCAAATACCAGCAATTCAGTGGCTTAAAACAATATATTAATACATTTATTATGTCACAGTTTCCATGGGTCAGGAGTCTGAACATGACTTAACTGGGTCCTCTGCTCAGCATGTAACAAGGATGGAATCGAGGTGTCAGCTGGGCTATATTTCTTTCTGGATCAGGGAGTCATTTTCCAAGCTTGTGTGCTTGTTGACAGAATTTGGTTCCTTGTGGTTGTAGGACTTTCCCCCAGGGGCTGCTCTTATTTCCTGAAGGCCACCCACATCCCCTGCCACATGACCCCCTCACAGGCCCTCTCCCAGCACAGCTGCTTACTTCTTCAAGGCCAGCAAGAGGAGTCTCATAAAGAAACATAATCATGGGAGGGACTATCCCATCACCTTTGAACCTCTGCCACATAAACTGATGAAAGGAACGCCACCCATCACCTTTGCCACACTATATTTGCTACAAGGAAGTCACAAATTCCATCAGCACTCAGGAGAGGAGCCTGCGCAAGGGTGTGACTCACCTGGGGTCACCTTAGGTTGTGTCTACCACACCATCTCACAGTCAGGTTCCTAAGAGATGCAGCCTTTACTCTTTACTACACCTCTGCCTTTTCTCCTACTGTGGCAAACTCGGCTAATCACCTGGAAGAAAACCTCACCGGTCTCTGCCTTAAGACTAAAGCGCTCCTAGCTGGCCGGGGCAGAGGCTGAGTCCTGCCTGTGTACTTCACTGGGCATTTGCATGCTGCTCCATCCAGTTCTCCCACATTGCACCCAGCCCTCCCCAAGGCAGAGGTGGAAGGACCAGCAGACACAGCTGCCCAGACCACACCTCCAGCTAACAGTGGACTTCTTGCTACATGACAGAGGCAGGAGACGAGCTGAGTTCTTCTGGCCCAACATCTGGGATGCTATCCTCTTCTGATAAAGACGGGTGAGAGCCAGGGTCAGGCAGCTAGGCTAGGTACCTCTTCAGGTCTCCAGTTCACTTCTAATCTGGGCAGCAGGCCGCAGTGTTTGGGTTGAATGTAGGGGACGGAGAGGGCATTTAATGAATCAGAATCAGGGGAGAATTTCCAGATCCTGGTGCTACAAGTAGGATTTGTTAATATCCCTAAGATAATTTGGGAGTGGTTTCTCCCCCTAAGGAAACCCTTGGAGGTTTTCTCTGTTCTGAGAAGTGCAGAACCAGACGAAGATTACCCAGTGCCAAGCCCTGACTCTACTCGCAGCAGCCCAGAGACAGTCTGGGAACTTCAGGGTCTGTTCCCAGACCCTGGGCAGGGTGGGGCAGAGCCAGACAGCCTTGGGGAGGAAGAACAAAGCTCAGTCTGCTCCTCAAAGCCAGTGCTGGCAGCACAGAGGCAGTGTGCTGGAAAAAAACCTTCCCTCAACCTCCAAGGTAAGGTAAGAGCCTTTCTCTCTTTTCATTCCCCCTGCTTTGCTGGGCTGGAGCTCCTCATCTTGTCTTCCACGCAAACACAGAACTGGTCACATCGTCCTGTGCCCCCATACTCCATGCCCCCAGTGGCTCCACGGGAACCTCCAGCCTTTAATTACCTTTAATTAAATTTGGTCAGAACCCTGGGATGGACAGCACCCCGCCTGGAGCTTGACCTACCCTGGCTCCCAAGGACCCTGTGCATAGCCAACAAGCCCCCGTCTAGGTCTGGTAGGAAGCAGTGTCTGTGAGCCTCTCCCTTTGGTCTCAGCACTTCTGTAGATCTCTCTTCTCCAGTGCCCCTTGCTTCCCCTGTTTGCCCTCTTAGCCCTCCCCCTTTACTGGACAGGGGAAAGAAACAAGAAACGCATTCTAAGTGCCTCACTTACTGTTTAGTCTATGCAGTGTTTATTCCTCCCACTCACAAACAAGGTCAGAAGAGAACATTTTCTCTTCCTTTCTCAGAATTAGCACAGCCACTCCCAGAGAGAAAGGTTTTCCTTATCTCTAGGGACTTGTTTCTGGCGCACAGGCCAAAGTTGCTGCTCTCCAATCCTGAGCCAGAATGGTTCTCCTCCTGCCTGCTCCACAGTTGGGGGAAATGGAGGGACCAGAGGAGGGTGGAACAGGTCAAAGCTGGGCTGAGTTGTTTGTGGCCCAGCTTTCCAAACCAGTCTTTCTCTGGGCCAGCTGCTTCAGGCAGAAGAGCCACCTCTGCTGAGCACCAAGATGAGGGGGCAGTTCTCTTTACCCACCCTGAACTCACAGACAACCTGGCACTGCTCAAAGAGGCCAAGGGTGGTAACTGAAAAATGCTATAACCACTGATGCTGCAAAATTAGGATTACTCCATGCACCAGCTGCACTGGCAAAGGAATACCCAGGTGGTGCTCAGTAACCTCCAATGGGCAATGCCTGTGTAGAAGCACAGGAAGGGTAGGGAGCAAAAGTCATCAGGCCTTTGGAAGGTGGGGTTTCAAGCCTTAGGGTAGATCACGAGCTGACCCGTGAGCAAGGGTCTGCACCAATTGGCCTGAACAGGCTGCCCTCTCTGGGTTAGGGGAGGGTTCAAAACGGCAGTCCCTGCCTCCACTCTGGCCCCCCGGCTTTCAGCCGTAGCTTTTTGTGCAGCCAGCTTAAGATAGGTCTCTGTTCTCCAAGGCATGGAAAGGGGCACTCCCCTCTACAATGCTGCTCTCTCTCAAGTCCTAGGGGACTCTGGAGCTTGCTGGGGTGATGAAATCCAGCAGACAGGCATAGGGGAAAATATCCAAGAAAGCAAAGAAAGTGATCAAGTGTCCACGAGAAGAGAAGTCCAGTGAGACAGGGAGGGACAGGAGGCTGCATAACAGGGCCAGGGGGGCTCATATAACTAATGACCGGAGGATGGGGGGGCTCACATACACAGTGCCCAAAGGACGGGGGGCTCATATATCCCAATAACCAGAGGACGGGGGGCTCACATATCCCAATAACCAGAGGACGGGGGACTCACATATCCCAATAACCAGAGGACGGGGGATTCGCACACCAATGACCAGAGAACGGGGGATTCACACACCAATGACCAGAGGACAAGGGGCTCACACACCCAATTACCAGAGGACGGGGGCTCATACACCCAATTACCAGAGGATGGGGGACTCACACACCCAACAGCCAGAGGATAGGGGGGCTCACACACCCAGTGGCCAGTTTCTAGTCATATGCCACATCCAACCTGAGCAGGTAGCAGAGGGGGAGGAGTCCAGAAGGGCTGCCAACAGTCCCGCAGAACACCCATGGAAGGCCACAGCTGTCTGCGAACCCAGGGCACTGTGGAGATAGGATGGACAGGGGAGCTTAAATGGGCTAGCTTTGGTCCATCTGGGTACAGTGTGGCCTTGCAGAGAGAGACAACAGTCCCTCCCTTACAATCCTTCATTGTTCCTGAGGCCTCACTCTAAGAGAAAGAATCAAGAAAATATACATCTGCAGTAGAGCTGAGCTTCAGAACTGGAAGGAAGCTTAGGTTTACAAGCCCTCTCTATAAATTCCATCCTCGGAATGTTTCTGTTCTGACCTAGTTCAGCCACCTGGATCTGCTGCCTCCAATCAGACCACATTCTGCCTTCACCTTCTAATCCATGGGCATGTCCCTCTGGGTCAAAACTCTCCAGTGGATCCCCACTGCCTGCAGGGAGGTCCTCCAGGGCCTGACCCTAATGACTCCTCTAGGCTCAACTCCTCCTCCCACCACCATTTCCCCACCTGCACCAGAATCCCACCACCCTGAACCACATCCGATTCCCCAGAAGCCCCAAGCCTTTCACTGCCTGGGCACGGCCAGGCCCTCTGCCCTCAATGCCTCCCCTTGTTTGCTGGTGAGTTCCTGCTCACTATGCAAAACCTCCTCCGGAAAGCCTTCCCTGACTCCTCCAAGCACATCACACCCACAGCCTTGCTTGTGTATGTAATATTAATCTGAATACTGGCTGAGATTTGTTGCCTGCTTATTGTGGGCCGAGTACTGCCGACCTCACACGCCTGAAGGCATATAACTCCAGTGCTGCAAAGCCTCTGCCCTTATAGTCCACCCTGGCTGAGCTCCTTAGGGGAAGTAACAGAGCTGTGAAGATGAAGTGCTCTTCCCCTGAGCAGCTTTTGTGGCCCCAGACGAGCAGGCATGGTGAGTCTGTCCCACTTTTCACCAGCCTGTCTCTGAGCAGGGATGGGGAGCTGGGGAAAACACTGGCCAGGGAGTCAAAGGGTCCTTCCATCTGTGTAAAAGCCTTCACCTGGCAGACCTTCGCTTTCTTTATAAAACGGGATGAGCAGCTCTTCCTGCCAGATCATGAGGATGTGGACCCCAGAGTTCACAATATAGAAATGATCAATAATTCTCAAAACTTTGCACCCTACTTCTGCAAGGAGGGAGGACATGGAGATTGCTGTTACTATTTCATTAACAACGAGCTGAGCGTTTATCATGTGAGCTTTAATCACATGCCATGTATAGATGCACTTGATCTTCCTGGAACCCCCAACTAGGTAATGATCACCCTCCTGCACAGGTGAGGAAAATGAGCACAGGTGGTGCCACTGCATACCAACACTATCCATTCAGCAGAAGGGTAGGCAAGCCCAGGATGCAGGAGGACCATTATGGTGATGGGGTAGGAGTGGCAGCTGCAGCCGGGTCTCCAAGCCCTCCTTGGTCTGCTGGGGACACCATATACCCCTCTTGGCTCTGCCCTTTCCCTGCCCTCCCAGCTTACCCCTACCACCAGGCTGTGGAAAGGGGTGCCCCTGGGCTAGGAGCACCTGGGATGTGTGACCTGCCTTGTTGTCCTCATCACGGTTCCTCTCTGTGTGGAAGAAACACCTCCTGGAAGCAGAAGTGCAGGACAGCCCCATCCCTGTTGCTTGGCAACCAGAGCCAAGCACATCATCAGGAGAGGGGAGCCAGCATGCCCCTCCGCCACATTGTGCCCCCAGGGTGGGTTGCACTAAGGTGTAGGTGGGCCAGGAATGCCTCCCAGGAGAGGAGGTGGTAGGTTGGAGAGGATCCTGCATGTGGGACCCAGGGCAGTTCTGGGGGCAACAGTCGGCAGAGCCCCTGATCCCACACCTCACTCCTGCAGCCCCTCTCAACAGCAGCATGCTTGTCTCCAGGCTGAGAGTGTTACTGGCTTGGCCTCATACTCAGAGCTGGCACTGAATTGCAGAACCAGAGTTAGAGCTCCACTGGCCCAAGGGGTCACCCAGCCCAGTAGCCTTGAGGGGATACACAGAAAACGCCAGAGATGGGCTGGGGCTTATCCAACATACGGCCAGCCAGTGGCAGACCGGGAATAGAATCAGGGTCTCCAGGGCCCTAGTATCTCCAAGCCAGGAGGGAGGATGTGGCCAGGAAAGGGTTACCCCAGAGTAGGTGGGAACCAGCCATTTAGTTTAATTGGTTCTTCCCTGGTTAGTAATTAGTTCTCAGCTAGAACCATGGCAGTGGGCTGAGGGCTGACTTGGGGGGGGATTTAGCTGCCCCCATAGGCTCTATCAACTCCCTTCAAAGCACCCCAAATAGTTCATTCCATGGAAGAACAGGGTGCCTGCTGTGCAAGACCAGCTCCAGCAGCTCCCACACAGAGACCCTGCTTCCCTCCTCCCTGCTTAGGGCCCCGCAGGTTCCTCTTTAGCAAAGAGCTTGGCACAAACACTCCCCACAAGTCATGCACAGCAGACCTCGTGTTCAGAAGACCTCAGTGTTCTTCTGTCTCCTCCACTCCAGTCCTGGGCCAGAGCCTGCCTTTCAGGCAAGAGGTCCGACAGTCCACTGTGTTTCCCACAGTGACCTAGGTCTGAATTCTAATTCTGCCACACTCACAGTCCTTCGGCAGGGCCAGCTCTCTCTGAGCCTCTGCCTCCTGACCCACAAAATAGGGATGATCTCATATCCATCACAGGGTGGCTGGGAAGATAAAAAGTGCCCTGTGTGGAGCCTCCGGCAGAGAGGATGTTCAATAAATGCCACGTGAGTGAACTCACGTGAGGAAGGACACGGGCTGCCATTCTTTTTATGCGTTTCCTGGAAGTAACCTTTGCTTTGAAAGGTCTATTCTGCCCTCAGGGGTGAGGTATCATCTGCCTCCTCAGGACTTGCGCCTGTCCCTTAGGTATGTCAGCCCCTTGGGACAGGTGATGGCTGGCCCAGAGCATGTGATCTGGTCACCTGGGCTCCCTCTGGCCTTGTTACCAAGAGATCAGAATAAGTTTTTCTACTAAAAATAAATCACTTCATTAAAATGCTAAGTTATGTATATCAGTCAATATTTTTAAAAAAGATCTTACTTTGGGCAAAAGTTATGAAAATAATGAAAACAATTTTGAAATCTCAAGCCCCAAGGTATGGTAAAGAACATCCTAGGAGTCCTTAGGAGTTGTGAGTCTTCACATTTTCCTTCCCTTGTTCTAGGAAACAAAGACTGGCCTGCCATTCCAAGTTCCCAGGGGCTTCCAGTCCCCAGGCCCTGCTTGGAGCCCCATTTCCTGGCAGCCTCTCTTTCCGCCCTAACAAAAGCTGTCCATCTCAGGGCGTGTCTGGTACTTCTCCCTGGCAACCTCAACCAGAGCTCCCCTGGCTTCTCTTCCCTGTGGTGAGAAATGGAAAAGGATGGCAGACGCAGAGAAAATGCCCGGCAGCTTTCCCGGTAGTCCACCCCGAATGTTTACGAATTCTGCTGTTCTGCCTAGCCTTCTCTTACCTTCCCCAGTGGTTCTGTCCAATAATTTCCCAAAATTATCCACACTGAAACCAGACAGCCCTACACATTCAATGGCTAATGCATTTGGCAACAATGGACGACATGGGTGGGGAGGACAGGGGAAATCTACAGCCTGGATGGGATACAAATGTTACTACCCTTGGGCCTGTCCCCAGTGAGTTTGCAATGTAGGGGCAACACCTATAAAGATAAATATTTATAGACTGATTTTTGGGATAGAATCAGGAACAAAAGGGCAATAAGGTTGTTTTGTTTTATTTTTATATATATATATATATATATTTATTTATTTATTTATTTATTTTGAGACGGAGTTTCGCTCTGTTGCCCAGGGTGGATTGCAGTGGTGCCATCTAGGCTCACTGAAACCTCTGCCTCCCAGGTTCAAGCGATTCTCCTGCTTCAGCTTCTCAAGCAGCTGGGATTATAGGCATGCACCACCATGCCTGGCTAATGTTTGTATTTCTTAGTAGAGACAGGATTTCACCATGTTGGCCAGGCTGGTCTGGAACTCCTGACCTCAAGTGATCTGCCCACCTTGCCACCTCGGTCTCCCAAAGTGCTGGGATTACAGGCGTGAACCACCGCGCCCAGCCTTATTTTGTTATAATTTAATGTGATTCATTATAATCTGGGGGCTGCAAATGATGATGATAATCAGATCATGCAAAAGACAGTAATTATTATTACATCTATGCAGCCAGAACACATTCTAAGTTTCTCTCTTTGCTGATAAGTTCTCTTGCTATGTATCATCAAATTAAAGGCGCCCCCTTCCTCTTCTACCAAGTCCAGGTTAATTCTCATCCTGGTGTCTGTCTGACTCTCTACTCACACACATCTCTTTAAACAAATAAAAAAGCAAAGGTTCTGGGTCTATACCCAACATCCACAACGGTGCCCCTTCTTACGCCAGCCACTGAGGAAAGGAGAAAAATTGGGAAGAGAGAAATCAAAAGAAGGAAGCTAAGGCTCAGGGCAACAGGGTGATTTCTTCCAGATCTCAAAGTGAGCTCTGGCAAGCTGAGGTCTAGTGTGTCCCTTTCCACCTCTGGTGGTCTGGTTGTTCTCATGCACTTTTTCAGACACTAGGAATGAGGAAGTGCCCCCAAGAACTTCAGGTTTTTGAGATGAACTGTGAGTTGGGCATGACCAAAGTTAAATGATCCAGCTGGGCACTGTGGCTCACACCTGTAAACCCAGCACTCTGGAAGGCTGTGGGCAGATCACTTGATGTCAGAAGTTCGAGACCAGCCTGGCCAACATGGTGAAACCCCATCTCTACTAAAAATACAAAAATTAGCCGGGCATATTGGTGTGGGTCTGTAGTCCCAGCTACTTGGGAGGCTGAGGCACAAGAATCGCTTGAACCCAGGAGGTAGAGGTTGCAGCAAGCCGAGATTGCACCACTGCACTCCAGTCTGGGCCACAGAGCAAGACTCCATCTCAAAAAAAAAAAAAAAAAAAAAAAGGTTAAATGATTCAATCCTTCAGAAAAGATTCTTAGATATTGCTGGTCAAAAAATCTGGCTTGAAAAGCAGCTGGTGTCAGGAATGTGAAATAGGAATCCTATTTCAAAGCCACCTCAACTTCCTTGACTTTCAATCTACTGATGGGCCATCAGCAAATCTCACACAGCGAGGATAATCTCATCATTTTCAAATCAAGAGATTTAATAAGCACAAACCACCTGCAGGTGGGGAGGGGTGAAATGATGACTAAGACATAGTCCTCAGAAGACGCTTAAAATTCAATTACGGTTTTTGTACCTGAAAAAGTTAACATTTTAAAATCCTTAGCTAACAGAGACAACAGAAGACAGGTCATGGCGAAGCATATGATTGTATTTAAGAAATGTTCAGAGAAAACCAAAGCTATGCCACGATGTGTGGCCAGGCGAGCTGGTAGCCCAGGGGAGCAGGAGTGGAAGTGAGCACCTAAGAGCGGGTAAGTCTGGAAATTGCTGGGAGGAAGAAACTTGCTAGGAGGGGCTGCTGGCACATCTACCAGGCCGATGAAGGGCTCCCTGCAGGAGGGCAGGTGTTCCATGGTGTGGCCAGTGGGAGGGCAGGGGTCAGAATGGGTCAGGCTGTGGGCAGAGGAGTGAGCCTTCCAGGCAGTGGGGGCCACTGAATGATCATCAACCCTTAACCACAGAGGAATGGGCTGAAAGTGCAGGGACAGCCCCTACTCGGTACCAGCAAGCCAGATACCTGAGAGTCACCCTTGTCCTCCTGAACCTCCACCTCATGTACTTTCTACAAAGCAGAACAGAACAGGCAAGGCCCTCGGGGTAGGGTGGGCTCGTTCCAAGACCTACTTTCTACACACAGCCCAAAGACGAAGTAGTAGCAGCCTACTGCCTATAGAAGCATCCCTTGCTAGCCTACGGAAGCTGCCTCTGACACCAGCCCCCAGAGGCGGGTCAGGTGCCCCTGCTCTAGGCCCCAGTAGCAGCTGTTCTTCTCTCATCATGACTCTCATAGACCTTTACTATAATTATATCCACAAATGTCTGTGTTCCCAGCGGACTAGAAGTTCCAGGAGGGCAGGAATACGCTCAAAGAATAAATAAATAAACAGGTAACAGAGGGAGGACAGAAGAGAGAAGGAGCAGGAGGGAAGGATACATGAACAAATGACTAAACAACAGAACAACAAAAAGGCAGCTGCCTGCAGGGTCGCTTCATTGCACAGCTCCAAGGAATGCTATTCACATTATGCTCAACATGGACAGCACCTCCAGCAGCACAATGCCAGGGGCAGGGCAGGCAGGTGGCTGGTCAGAGCGAGAAACTGGCCTGCTGGCCTCAGCTAGGAAAGCAGAGAGAGCTTTTACATCTCCATCCAATCCTCCTGCTTTCGCTGGAAGAGTCTTGGGGAAGGGGAGGTCAGAAGACAGTGCATAACAGACACATCCCTGACCCTCCCTTCCCACCACACACACTGAGATGTACCGAGTGAGGCCTAAAAGCCGACAGAATGCCATTAGAGCTTAGGAGGAAGATGTGGGTCCCACAGGCCCACTCTCCTTCCTCAGACACCTGCTCCTTCTTGTCTTCTCGGACGCCATCAAATGCCCCAGTTGGGACTGATGTATGTCACCCCCCATGTCTCCTACCACTGCCATCAGCAAAAGGGCATATCCAGTGGCCCAGAGAACCATTTGGCACCAGTGGGACTGCACAGCCTCCCTGCCACAAGGAAATCTCTCACCCTGGACCCAGAGCACCCTCCCCACAATCCCAGCCTATATTCCACGGGCCAGGGGGACAGCTGCCAGGAGGGGGCTCTTTCACCGGCTTGAGGTATTTCCTCCAGAGCGGCTTCTCAAGGGCCTCCCATTTAAACCAGTTCCCTGATATCTTTAAAGACCTGATGTCCACCCGGGATTATCTGGCCCAGGGTGTGCTCCACCCCCTGGTCCATGCACGCCACTCTTCTTGGAAATCCACTGCCGTTGCCCACCAGCCTAGAGAAAAGCCACCATTATGCTAGGCACAGGAAATAAGATAAAGCCACATCCCTCTAGCTCCTTCCCCTGGCCCATCTCCAGGGGACTCGGCTCATATCGGCAAGCCCATGTTGCTCTGAAAGATTCTGCTGAGCTCAGCGGGCCCAAGTCCCCCATGTACAGAAGGTAAAGGAACTCTGAGGTCATATAAAAAGAGCCAGGGCCAGCATGAGGGCCAGCCCTCAGGAGGCTCTCTCCACTGCACAGGCTGCAGAGAATGCTGGCACAAATGACCAACAGATGCAAAATTGTGCAGGCAAGGTAGAAGAAGCGGCTGTGGAGGTGACTCCCCGTCCCATAAGGCTTAGAGACGCACATGTCCCCTACCTAACTCAAAAGCTCTGTAAAACCTAAAACAACCCACTAACGATGCAACAAAGTGGAAACAGGAAACAGGCTTTTCGGGGCCTTGGAACTCCCTGACAGAAGGCACCAGGTGAGATGCCAGTAGCCATCTCGCTGACAGCAGTGATTCTCTAATGACCATGTTCCAAGGGCCCACAATCCTGCTCCTGACCAACTACTCAGCATTCCTATCAGTCACAGGCCCCAGCTATAAGCCTGGCCGTACAGAAGCAACCCAACTCCCTCTTGGGGAGGCTCCCCAGTTGTTGGCTTCCCCAATTCAAGGTCATCTTACTTCACAATGACACGCTAGTGAAAAATATTGGACTGGAAACGAGAGGTGAGGCTCCAGCCCAGAAGTATTAGCAACTCACAATGGGACTCTGGGCAAGGCCTCCCTGTTCCCTGGGGCTCAGACTTTCCATTTGAACATGTGGGAGAGGTGGTGGGTTCATTTCTTAGACTTCAGCTATCATTTCTGTGCTTCTGGGAGCAAAGGGGGTCTGTGGAGCCCAGCAGGGGTCTCTGTTCATCAGGAATTCTGAGGGAGCCCAGATGTTCCCTCAAATTCACCAGAGACAGTTTATTCACCAAACTCCTAGTCCTTTCTAAAGCTTTTGCAGACTTAGAACAATCAATGTTTGTTGAGAACCTACCAGGGTCCAGGCACTTTGAGAGGCACTAAGGAAACATGAAGAAGTAAAAGAATTGTCTTCAACCATTTTTCAGAGACAGAAAGTGAGTCACAGAGAGGCCTCAAATTTTACTAAAGGCAACACAGCTAAGAATTCAACTCCCAGGCTGCCTGATCCCCACAGGTTATCTCCCAGGGCTCCAGGCCCGGTGAGACTAGCACTGGGATGTGAATACCACCAAAATCCCTTCCAGACACAGGGAATGGTTAGCTCCATGAAACTGGGATCTACTAAAACAGGCAATCAGAATCCAAGGCAAATGCTGGCTGGCTGGCTGAGAGGAACTTCTGAAACACCCAGCCTGGCCCCCAAACCCATCTCCATATTGGGCCTGGACACTACCTTCTAACGTCCTTCTCTGAATCATCCATCTCAGGCAATGAGCATCAGCAGACAGGGGCCAGTCACATGACCTCCATAACCCTCATGTACACACAGCACAGTAGCACTGTTCATGGCCCACCCAGTCCTTCCACAGTTGCCTTTCTTTTGGACCCCCTTGTCAGAGAGGGTCTGCAGAGCCAGAGCTGGGGTCCTGCCCGACAAGGACAGCCTTCTGGGGTCCTGCTCGGCAAGGACAGCCTTCTCCCAGAGCAGAGCTGACCAGAGCTCAGTTTGTCTCCCTGCAGCCCCATTCGAGAGGCCTCTGGAAGGATGCTCCGAAAGCCACTCCTTCCTACAGGTGGCAGAGGGGTCCCTGCTCTTCAATCTGGGCTTCCCGCCTCGGGACCAAGCTGGTTTTCAGAGATGTTTTCCTGGGGAGGGAGCCAGGCAGCAGAGAAGCAGTCTCCCCCTCCCCCAGCTCTGGCCGGCTGCCACGGTGACCTCCCCTCCCCCAAGAAGGGCGGTGAGCTGGGAGGTGGGGGTGGGAAGAATCCACCGATGCTCTCAGGAGGAGTGCTGGGAAGCAAGGCAGGGCGTGTCGCCTGGGCCTTTCTCTGCCCAGAGCCAGACTTCACAGCCTCTTGGTGTGAGCTGCCCCTGTATCATTCCCCAAATCGCCTCGAGTTGGGGTAGCCTTCACTGTCATTGCCAAGACCCCTGAACAGCAAGGAGGCTACCGAGCGCTGGCGAAGGGCACCGGGTCTAGAACCTTCTGTGCCCAGTCGGACGTGAGATAGGGGAGGTAGGCGCCCCGTTCCCTCATGGCCTGCACTCGCTCTTTGGAACAGAGACAGGTGCCGGTCTTTTCTCCCCGGTGGCTATTTGTCCCAGCGCCTGGACGTGCCCTTTCGCATGGTTACCGGCAGGGTCCGCAGGGAACCCCCCTCCAGTGCAGCGGAGTGGGGGTCGGCCAGACCCCAGTTTCGCTTCGTTCTCCAAGGGGGGCGCCCGTCGCTCTCCCCACCCCCGGCAGCACCCAGCCACCTGCGCGGTCGCCCGCAGCCGGTGCCGCAGTGTGAGCTAGCCAGCGAGCCCGGGTCCTTCACGCCCTGGTCCGCGCGGCGGAGCCAGCCGCCGCCCTCCGAGCTCCCTGCGGCGCCGCACCTGCACCCGCACCCCGGGCCCCCCACCCAGAGCCCATCCTCACCTCCACCCCGGGCGCCAGCACCTCCTCCGTCCTCACCCTTAGCCCCTCCCCAGTCCGACCCCGCCCGAGCCGGCCCCGACCTCCCCATCCCTGTCCCTCTCCTCTATCCTGACACGGAGGGGCCTTTCCGAGCCGCGGCCGGTGGTCCCAATGGGGTGGGCGCTTGGGCGGCGGGGGTCGACTCGGCGACAAGCCAAGAGATTAAGCCGGGTACTTACCGCTCTGCTCCCCTAGGAACACCAACTTGAATTTTCTCAGTGGATTCCCAAAATCTCCCCCTGCGGACATGGTGCTGGCAGCCGGGGCCGGGAGAGGAGGAGGAAAAAGCGAAGGAGCAGGGAGGGGAGAGGAGGAGGGCGAGGGGAGGCGGCCGGCGGTGCGGGAGCCGGAGGGGGAAGGGCTGGCTGCGCGCGTCCCTGACTCCCCAGCTGCGTCCCGGCCCCGGCCTGCGGCTGCGTGTCCGGCGGCGGCGGCGGCGGAGGAGGAGAGGGAGGAGGAGGCGGAGGAAGGCTGGGGCTGGGCTGCTGCGGGCGGCACTGGCTGCGGTGCGAGGGGCGCGCTCTTTACGCCCGAGGCGCGGCGTTGGGAGAGAGGCGCGGGCGGAGCGGGGCGCAGGGACGGCGCGCGGGGCGGAGGAGCGCTCTCTAGAGCCGCGCCAGTCGGCCCCCTCCCGCCTCCCTCCTCCGCCGGCGCCTGCGCTCTGCGCGCTCCCCAGCCTCTGATGTCATGCGGGGCCCGCGGCGCTGTGGGGCTGAGGGGCGTGCGCCCGCCCACCCGAGCCCGCACCCGGGCAGGAGAGAACCTCCTCGCTGCACCCCTGAGAGGCCCCCGGGTCGGACCGTCTCTCACTGCCCCGCTGCGTCTTTCTTTCTCACTCTACCCCTCTTTCGAATCCTGAAAATGACACGAAATTGTCAGGGGACATTTGTTTCTGGTCTTTTAAACCTAGATGCCAGTCCCTTCCTCCACCTCGCGAGACACCGATGCACAGCGCAGTCGTCCGACAGGGCGGAAAGGAACGAAGGTGGGGGAGAGCCAGGGTGTGGCGAGGCGCTTCAGGGCGGGCAGACCTAGGGAAACCTGGCGTACTTGGCGCAGATGGAGCTCGACTCTTGCCCTGTGTGGCTTCTAGCCCGCCCTCCCCTCTTGAGGCCTAGACCGTTTATTTGGGCGGCCTCTTGTGGGGTCTGTGGGTGCCCCTGCAGACCTGGCCAGCGAGAGAAGAGCTGCCAATATAGGGCGCGCCTACCTCAAACCAGCTGTTCATTCGGATCATTTTATGCTAAATCATAACCTGCCCCATGGGAGAGAAGGAACGGTGACACTCTGAATGCCAGTGCCACTATCTCCAGGACAGTGCAGTGCCCTGCGTTTCTTGATCCTGGGGTCGCCAGGCTGACAACGCCACTCCCCACCCTGGCAATTACGTGTATCTGGACAATGAGCTCTCTGAGGACACGTGGGTGACCTCTCCTTGGCCTCTACTTGCCTGGTCCATCAAGGCACGCAGACCAAGCTGTGAGTGGGTGAGAGCAAAGAGCAGAAGCCAAGCGCTAGAAACACTCCCAGGACAGCCCGAGCCTAAGGCATGCTGGTTAATTGAGGTTTGACAAAGCTGCCCCTTACTCTTCTGCCACAGCGCGGTCTTGTTCGTTTATGGCTGTTCAGTGAGCATTTATTTGAGATAATAGTCTGCATGTTGGTGAACACGATGGTGTGTGCACGCATGTGTTATACAAAGAGAAAGAGGAGTGAGACACAACCTTCATCTCCAGATTTCTCGGACACTTGTTACCCACTTTTTGACTGATGGGGCTTGCTTGGGCAAGCCTGTCTGTCTCCCTGGTGTGCTCACCTCGAATCTCTCTTCTATTTCTTGTTAAAAACCTGCCCGCAAGTTCCATAAAAGCAGTTGTCCCGAGGACATAGCTCAGAGTTTAAGAAATAGTTGTTGAATGTTCCAATGAACATCTAGGACTCAAATCAAAATAACTGTCCTATTCTCATAATCACCTTTAGTTTGGAACGTCAAGGGTTGTAAGTCATCACCTAGAGTATCTGCCCCATTGTGGCTGGCACCAGGCTCAGGGTAACCCTCCAGACGCCCACCCACTTCTTTGGGGCTCCTGCTCTCTTAGGAGACCATATCCAGCTTAGGGCTGAAGAAAGCTCTAGAAGGAGAGGAGACTCCCAAGTCACAGCCTGTCCTGTCTCTGTAAGTGATTCCTCCAAAGAAGGGCCAGGGAGCTACTGGCCAAGGTACCCAGCCATGCAACACTCCTCCAACCTGCACCTTCTCCTAACATCTGGTGCTGTCTCCCTGTACCTTCTCATCCTGACCTGAGGAGATCATCGGTGGCAAGACAAAGCAGCTGAGGTGTGCCAGAAAAGGCAGCATCTTTTGGGTAAGCCTTGGCAAGTCCTGTACCTCCTCTGATCATCTGGTCCTGCATAGGTAAGGTGGTATGGCAGTAGGGGAGGGAGGTTTGGGGCAGGGCCCCTCTGGGCACCTCTAAGCCTCCAAGTCATCCCATATGCTTACCAGGTCCAGCTGGGCTAACTATGGTCCAGCTTACCTTGGGGGACTCTGTCATAATCTGCCAGTTCAAATGACAAAAACCCGGCTCCGACTACTGGGCTGGCTTATGTAGCTGGAGCAGATAATGGCATTGTCTCAGAATGCAGTCATCATGCTGTGGAAATGAGAGCCGTAGAGACTCCAAGTTTGCTCTGCTCCAAGTCTCTCTCCTCCAACTATCATTGATTGTCTCTCTTGATTTTGGGTCTTGTCCTTAACCTGCCCTAGAGCAGACAGGCTTTCTCCAGGTGGAAGATGTTGCCACTGAACCTCAGCTTGGCAACCTCACTAGAAAGAGTTTCTTCCAAATAGCATCTGTGTGTTCCATTTTAAAAAAATCTTTAAATCTTCCTATTTAGTATGTGCTGTGTATATGTAAGTTACAAAGAAAACCCATCACTATGAGTGCCCATTTACCCGCTACACAGCTGGAGGCTCAAATATTACAGTACTTTTCAGGTCCCCAGGTGTTTTCTTCTCCTTCCTCTTCCCCAACTTGGAAATCCAGAATCTTGGCTTTTCTTTGAGTTTTATCACATTTGGATGTGCGCTTCACAATGCTTTGTTTTGTTTTGCATCTTTTGAATCTTATGTAAGGTATCAAACTGTGTATTCTGTCCTGACTTGCATGTTTATTAACATCATGTTTCTGAGATCCATTTGTTAATTCATGTAGCAGCAGTTCTTTCATTTTCACTGCTGGTTAGTATTCTACTTATGCCCCAATTTTTAAATGATTTTCAGTAAAATGTGTCATTTAAATTTTTTATTTTATTTTATTAGTGTTGTTATTATTTTTGAGATGGAGTGTTGATCTGTCACCAGGCTGGAGTGTAGTGGCACCATCTTGGCTCACTGCAACCTTTGCCTCCCGGGTTCAAGCGATTCACCTGCCTCAGCCTCCCGAGTAGCTGGTACTACAGCCATGCACCACCATGTCCAGCTAATTTTTGTATTTTTAGTAGAGCCAAGGTTTCACCATGTTGGCCAGGATAGTCTCAATCTCTTAACCTCATGATCTGCCCACATCAGCCTCCCAAAGTGCTGGGATTATAGGTGTGAGCCACCACGCCTGGCCTTTTAAAAAATTTTTATTTTAAATAATTGTATTTAATAATTTTTATAATCTCACATAGAGATTATAAAAAGCACTACAGGGAGTTTCTATGTATCCTGCACCAAGCTACCCCAGTGATAACATCTTACATAACCGTATTAATTAGTAAAACCAGGAAATTAACATTGGAAAATGCACTCAGTTTTGTTTCTGCTATTAACAAACAATGCTGCTATCAACATTCTTTCCATGTTTCTTGATGCCCCTGTGAAGTTTTTCTAAGATATGTGTCAGCAGGTAAATTGTGGTATAAAAAGAAGTGTACGTTTAATTTTGTGCAAAACTATTTTTCAAAGATATTCGTCAGATCATATAGCACTACAGCATCATCTATATTTTTCATTTTCTTCAAGATCTTGGTTTTCCTCAGCCCTTTGCTGTTATATATATATATATATATTTTTTTTTTTTTTAATTAAACTTTTTGAGATCGTTGTAGATTCACCAACAGGAAAAAAAAAAAAAAAAAGACAGATCTGTGTATCCTTTATCTAGTTTTCCCCAAGAGTAAGATCTTGCAGAACTATATACTACAATATCATAATCTGGATACTGGCATTAAGACAGTCAAGGTACAGAACATTTCTGTTCTGTGCCTTGACATACAAAGAGCCCTCATGTTCCCCTTTTATAGCCACGCCCACTTTCCTCCCACCCTCAACCCCTTCCTAACCTCTGGCAACCACTAATCTGCTCTTCATTTCAATAAATGTGTTATTTTGAGAATCTTATATAAGTGGCATTACACAGTATATCACCCTTTGGGAGTGATTTTTTTCACTCCACCTGGCAGGAGCACTCAAATATTACGGTACTTTTGAGGCCCTCAGGTGTTTCTGCCCCTCCCGCTCTCCCCAGCTTGGAAATACAGAACCGTGGCTTTTTTTTGAGTTTTTTTAATCACATTTGGATGTGTCCTCCAACAATACTTTTTTGTTTTACATCTTTTGAATTTTATATAATGTCTCAAACTGTATATTCTGTCCTATGACTTGCATTTTTCTTAACATTATGTTCCTGAGATCCATCTGTTGATTCACATAGCAGCAGTTCTTTCATTTTCCCTGCTGGTTACTATTCCACTGCCTGTCCTATTTTTTTCACATAATTCTATGGAGATTCACCCAGGTTATTGTTTGTAGCAGTAGTTAGCTCCCTTTTACTGCTGAATGGCATTCCATAGTATGGATGTACAGTTTGTTTAACCACTCACCTGTGGAAAGGCATCTGAATTATTTCCAGTTTGGGGCCATTACAGATAAAGCTGTTATGGACTATTATGTAGAGATTTTTGTGTGAAAGGAAGTTTTTATTTCTCCAGGATAAATGCCCAGGAGTGCATTTGCTGGGTCCTATGCATGTGTGTTTTTTAAAGGAACTGCCAGACTTTTCCAGAGTGACTCTACCGCTTTCCACTCCCCGCCAGCAATGGATGAGTGATCCAGCCTCTTCTCACCCTCACCAGCATTTACTGTTGTCAATATTTTAAGCCTTTCTGAGAGGAATGTAATAATATCTCACTGTCATTTCCAATGACTGATGATGTTCAACATCTTTTCATGTGCTTAATTGCCATCTGTATATCCTCTTAATGAAATGTCTGTTCATGTCTTTTGTCCATTTTTAAATTAGATTGTTTTCTTTACTGTTAAGTTTTGAGAGTTCTTTATGTATTCTAGATACTAGTTCTTTGTCAGATATGTGATTTACAAATATTTTTTCCTACTCTGCTGGAGTGCAGTGGCACAATCATGGCTCCCTGCAACCTCAAACTCACAGGCTCAAGTGATCCTCCTGCCTCAGCCTCTTAAGTAGCTATGACTACAGAGGTGCGCCAGCACACCCAGCTAATTTTTAAATTTTGTTTTTATGAAGACAAGGTCTTGCTATGTTACCCAGGCTGGTCTTGAACTCCTGGCCTCAAGCAACCCTATCACCTCAGCCTCCCAAAGTGCTGGGATTACAGGCATGAGCCACCACTCTGAGCAATTTAACAAGGTCTCTTTCAAAGCAAAAGTTTTTGAGTTTGATGAAGTCTAATTTATGGTATTTTCTTTTATGAATTGTGCCTTTTGGTGTCATGTCTAAGAACTCTTTACTAAGCCCTAAGTCCCAAAGATATGTTCCTATGTTTTTTGAAAAAAAATTTAAAAATAATTTTATGTCTTCCATTTATGTTCATGGTCCATTTTGAGTTAAATTTGTATGAGGTGTAAGACTTAGGCTGGAGGGTTTTTTGGTTGTCTGTTTTCGGGTTTTTGCCCATGGATGTCCAGTTGCTACAGCACCATTTGTTGAAAAGATTCTATTTTCTGTATTGAATTTCTCTTGCACCTTCGTCAAAAATTTTTTGGTCATCATTACTGTGGGGTGATGGTGGAAGTCCAACCGCCCCACATGGTCTACGCTGACATTGCAGGTGGGAGGCCTTGGTACTGCCCACTGGAGGCAAAAGTCCTGGCTCCCATCTTGACTGTCTGTGATACCCCCATCCCAGCCAAAGAGCTGGGGCATCTTGATATAGTCTGGTGATGCTAGAAGTCTATATTCATCACTTAGACTTTGCTCACTAGGTAGGTGTGGGGTGGGAACAGCGCAGTTTTTTCTGTAGTGTTTGGCTGGAGTAAAACAAACCCTTCCTGGTCCTTTGACTAGAGAGATCAAAATTTTATTGGGGCTTGATTTGGGCCTGTGCTTATTGATGTGTCTGGGTTGCCACCTTCTTCAGCTCCAAGACCCAAATATATATGAAGTAAAAAGAAAACCCAAAAAGCTCATCACTGCTTCATCCCTTGGGACCCAGGGTCTCTAACTGGTTCTTCCTTCTTTCCTCCACCTTTCAGAGTTTTCTTATGTTTGTTTTATTCACAATATCCAGAGTACTCAGTTATACCTAACAGGAGGAATAGAGAAGAGTATCCCTACTTCATCTTTCCATGTGCACATTTATATATAAACTTACATTTAAACATAACATACAGGCATAGAAGTCAACAAATCACAAGCGTACAGCTTAATGAATTTCAATAGAATGAACGAACATATCCTTGTAACCACTGCTCCCGTCAAGAAAAAGAATGTTACCCATACCCCAGAATACCCCTCCCAGTCATTACACTGCATTTTCCACATCATACCCCTCCCAGTCATTACACTGCATTTTCCACATCATACCCCTCCCAGTCATTACACTGCATTTTCCACATCATACCCCTCCCAGTCATTACACTGCATTTTCCACAAAGGAAATAACTTTTCAGATACATCAGCATAGATTGGTTTTGCCCATATTTGAATTTTAGATGAGTTGAGTCAAACAATATGTACTCTCTTTGGAATCTCTTTCGTTCAGTATTGGGTTTGTAAGATTCAGCCATAGTATTGCATGTAGCCAAAATAAATTCATTTTCACTGCTGCATAGTGTTGTATTGTATGAATACATCACGGTTTATTTGTCCATTCTACTGTGGAAAAATATTTAGGTTGTTTCCAGTGTTTGGTTATTACAAATTTTGCTGTTATGAAAATCTTATACATGTTTTTGGTGAGCATACGTACATGTTTCTTCTGGGTACACCTAAGTGTGGGGTTGCTGAAGCATGTATTTTTTCGGATTTAGTAGGTATTTCCAGCTTTCCAAAGTGGTCGTATAAAGCATTAGTTATATGTAAGAGTTCCAGTGTTTCATATCCTTCCCAACACTTGCTATTTTATCAGTCTTTTAATTTTAGATATTTTGATAGATTTGTAGTGATATCTCACAGTAGTCTTATCTGCATATCTCTGACAACTAGTAGTGTTGAGCACCTTATCTTATGTTTATTATCCATTTAGATATTCTCGTAAGGAAGTGTTTGTTCAAGTATTTTCCCATTTTTCTATTGGGTTTTCTGGTCTTTTCTTATTGGCATGCAGAGTACATTATGTTTTCTGGTATTTTTAATAATATGTATGACAAGAATCTTTTTTAAATCTGGATTGCCTTTTTACTTTCTTAATGATATCTTTTCATGAACAGATCCTTTTTTAAATGTAGTCAAATGTATTGTTTTCTTTATTGTTAGGACTTTTTGTGTCCTGTTTAAAAAACTTTTGCCCACTCCAAGATCATGCAAATATTATACTTCATTTAGTAGAAGTTACATTGTATTACCTTTCATATTCAGGTTACAGAACACCTGAAATTGATCCACTTTTTACCATAAGGATATCTACTTGATGCAGCGACATTTATCAACTTTTTATTGTCCTTTTCTGCAAAAGGTACTGCAATCGTACCTTTTTCATAAACCAAGTGACTATAAGTGGTCTGTTTCCGGACTTCTTTTCCGTTAAGTCTGTTTCACTTTCATTGGGCCAACACCACACTCTCTAAATTACTATAGCTATGTTGTAAGTAGTGTAAATTAATCTTCGAAAATTGTCTTGTTTCTTTTTTATATTTTCCAAATACATTTGTGAAACAGAGTCTCAATTTCCAAAGTCACACACATACACACATACTACAGACTCTCTGAGAGGGTTTTGATTGAAATTTCATGGAATCTAGGGATCAGATTGGGGAAAGTTGACATCTTTACAATATTGAGTTTCTCAACCCATGAACACAGTATTTGCTTCCACTTATTTGTATCTTTAATAATGTTTTGTAATTTTATGTAGAGGCCTTATCATGGATTGATCTTATTGATCTTATCCAGTATCATGTTAAATTCACTTATGTATTATAGTAGGTTATCTATAGATTCCTTTTGGATTTTCTACATATACAATAATGTCATATGATCAGTTTAAAAAATTTTAGTCATTCTAATAGATGTATAGTGGTATCTTTTTTTTTTTTTTTTTTTTTTGAGAGGGAGTCTCGCTCTGTTGCCCAGGCTGGAGTGCTGTGGCCGGATCTCAGCTCACTGCAAGCTCCGCCTCCCGGGTTCCCGCCATTCTCCTGTCTCAGCCTCCCGAGTAGCTGGGACTACAGGCGCCCGCCACCTCGCCCGGCTAGTTTTTTGTATTTTTTAGTAGAGACGGGGTTTCACCGTGTTAGCCAGGGTGGTCACGATCTCCTGACCTCGTGATCCGCCCATCTCGGCCTCCCAAAGTGCTGGGATTACAGGCTTGAGCCACCGCGCCCGGCCGTATAGTGGTATCTTATTGTGATTTTTAAATTACATTTTCCCAATGGAGTAATGGTATTAAGCATCTTTTCATATATTTATTAGCTATCTATATATCTTATTTGATTGTAGTTACAGTTTAAACATTTGCAAATTCTTTTTTAGTTATTTGTTTTCTTATGGTTTGGTTTTGAAAATTCTTTTTTTTTTTTTTTTTTTTTGAGCTTTTTTCTAGCTCACTTTGTCACCCAGCTGGAGCGCAGTGGTGCAATCTGGGCTCACTGCAGCCTTTGCCTCCCAGGCTCAAGTGATCCCCCCACCTCAACCTCCCAACTAGCTGGGACTATAGGTGCATGCCACCATGCTGAGGTAATTTTTACATTTTTTGTAGAGACAGCATCTCACTATGTTGCCCAGACTGGTCTCAAACTCCTGGGCTCCAGCCATCTGCCCACCTCAGCCTCCCAAAGGGCTGGGATTACAGGCGTGAGCCACTCACTGTGCCCAGCTGAGAATTCTTTAATATATTCTGCTCACAAATCATTTCGGGGAAGTGTTATGGTTTCACCAGTTTTCTGAAACAGTGTGTAGAATTGGCATTACTGTTTCTAAAGGTTTGGTAGGATTGACCAAGGAAGCTATTTGGTTCTTTTCTTTGTGGGAAGGTTTTTAAAAATATGTTAAATTTCTTCAAAAGATATTAGACTCTTTAGGTTATCTATTATTTTCTTAAGGTACGCTTGGCAGTTTGTGTCTATCAAGGGATTTGTCTATTTAAGCTGTATAATTTATTGATGTATAGCTGTTCAAATATTACCTTATTATCATTTTAATATGTCTAGAACCTATAGTGATATCACTTCTCTTGTTCCAGATATTGGTAAGTTGTGTATTTGTTCTTTTTTTCCCTCAACATTCTGTCTAAAAGTTTACTGATTTTACTGATTATCTCAAAGAATAAACTTTTGGTTTTATTGATTTTCTCTATTATTTTCTCTTTTATTGATTTCTGTTCTTGTTTTTATTATTTCCTTTATTCTCTTTACTCTGGGTCTAATTTGTTCTTCTTTTCCTACTTTCTTATAGTGGAGGCTGATTTATTGATTTAAAATTTCCTTCTTTTCTGATATACACATTTATTGCTCTAAATTGCATTCCAAGTCTTAGCTGCATCTCACCAGTTTTATTATGTTGTGTTTTCATTTTAATTCAGTTCACAATCTTTTCTAATTTTCACTTTGATTTATTCTTCTATCTATGGTGGTTACTTTTTAGAACAGTATTATTTATTTTACAAGTATTTGGAGATGGTTAAGAAATAGTTCGTTATTCTGATTTTATTTCATTGTGATCAGACACCACAGTTTGTGATTTATATCCCTTAAATTTATTCAGGCTTGTTTTATATCCCTGAATATGGTCCATCTTGGTAAATATTCTGTGTACATTTGAATAGACTGTATATTCTGCTGCTGTTAGGTGAAATGTTATACAAATATAAATTAGATCAAGTTGGCTGACTGTATCGTTCAAGTCTTGTATATTCTGACTGATTTTCCACTTCTATTACTTACTGAGAGAGGGATTTGGAAATCACCAGTTACCGTTGTGGACTTGCCTATTTCTCCTTGCCGTTCTATCAATTTTGGCTTTGTGTGCTTTGAAACTTTGGTATTAGTTGCATAAAGGTATAGAACTTTTATGCTCTCTTGATAAATTTGATGCAGGGCAGAAGAGCCCCAAAGGCGAGCTTAGCCCGTGAGGGTTCTTGGCTTTGCCCAGGAAAGAATTCAAGGGCAAGCCAAAGGTAGAAGAAAACAGCTTTGATGAACAGGCAGTGATACAGCTCCAGTGGTGTTAGAGCTCCATGACTGCTCCTGCAGAACAGTGCTGTCCCAAAGGCAGAGTAGCAGCTCAGGGCAGTTTTGCAGTCATATTTATACCCATTTCAAATTGATGCAGATTAAGAGGTGGTTTATGCAGGGAAGGGGTAGTAACTTTTGAATCATTGGGTGCCATGGAAAGGGGTGGTAACGCCCGGGTGTTGCCATGGCAACAGTAAATTGACATGGCACATTGGTGGGTGGGTCTGATTGAAAGCTGCTTTAACCGGGGTTGTGTTTTAGCTAGTCCTCAATCTGGTCCGGTGTTGAGCCCTCTGAAGTTGAGTCCCACTTCATACCTAAAATTGACCCCAATATCCTTATAAAATGACCCTTCTTATCTCTGGTAATGTTATTTCCTTAAAATTTCATTTTGATATAAATATAGTCACTACAGTTAACTTTTTATAGTTTTAGTATAGTATATTTTCCAATCTTTCCCTTTTTAAGCTATTTATATATTTTTCCTGAAAGCGTGTTTCTTGCAGGTGGTATATATGAATATTTGGGTCTTGCTTTTTTGTCTAAACAGACAATATCTGCCTTCAATTAGAGTGGTTAAAAAATTTACATTTGGCCGGGCGCGGTGGCTCAAGCCTGTAATCCCAGCACTTTGGGAGGCCGAGACGGGTGGATCACGAGGTCAGGAGATCGAGACCATCCTGGCTAACACGGTGAAACCCCGTCTCTACTAAGAAATACAAAAAACTAGCCGGGCGAGGTGGCGGGCGCCTGTAGTCCCAGCTACTCGGGAGGCTGAGGCCGGAGAATGGCGTGAACCCGGGAGGCGGAGCTTGCAGTGAGCTGAGATCCGGCCACTGCACTCCAGCCTGGGCTACAGAGCGAGACTTCATCTCAAAAAAAAAAAAAAAAAAAAATTTACATTTAATGTGATTACTGATAGTATTGGCTTTAATTAAATTTATCAATTGCTATTTTTTTCCCATTTGTCTAATCTGTTCTTTGTTCCTTTCTTCCTCAATTTCTACCTTCTATTGGATTGAGCATTTTTTTTATGATTCTGTTTTATCTCCTTTGTTGGCTTGTTAGCTATAACTCTTTGTGGTGTTATTTTGGGGGTTACAATAGGGTTTATAGTTTGCATCTTTGATTTAGCATAGCCTATCTTCATATACTATCATACCACTTTACCTATAGTACAAGATCCTTCCAACAGTATACATTTGGTTCATGAGAGAAATGTAAACAAATGTAAAGTTACAATATTAAATCATAACTGTGTGTAATTATTGTAGTACATGCTGTACTGCTGTAATAATTTCATAGCTACCTCTGTTGCTGTTGCAGTGATCTCAAGTTTTGTATTTACCTAAAATACCATATGAAGCTAATCATATAAATATACTAATAATATTGTCAGTTTGTGGTCTAAAAGATTAAATTGAATTTGTGATCAGAATATTTTCAATATTTTACATTTATCAAAAAATAATTTCAGCTAGATACGCATAAAATTAGTTTCTAACAATGGAAGCTGCTGCAGCAGTGTTAAGTAAATAATCTATACTTGAAGTTTAAAACTAGAGACTGATATTTCAAGATTTTTTTAAACAAATGTTAGTCAGATATTCAATAATCAAAGATAAAAATGTCAGTGGGATTTAAGTTTTCTTACTGGTATTACACTGCATGTGAATCATCTTAATTTGAAATGTCAAGGAAAGAATAAAGCTTACTTATGACCTAGCTAGAAGTAAGATCTTCTAGCTTACTTCTAAGTAAGGTTAGAAGTAAGATAGGTTCAAGAATTTATTTTTTCTTTTTCTTTTCTTTTTTTTTTCTTTTTTTTTTGAGGCAGAGTCTCACTCTGTTGCCCAGGCTGGAGTGCAGTTGCACCATCTCAGCACACTGCAACTTCCACTTCCCAGATTCAAGCGATTCTCCTGCCTCAGCCTCCCAAATAGCTGGGTTTACAGGCATGTGCCACCACGCCCTGCTAATTTTCAAGAATTTATTTTGAAAGTGCAATCTTTCATAATATGTACAAAATAATAATAGCGATTTGACACATTTTTCTAAAATGAATCAGTATGCACAAGATTTTAATTGTAATTGTTACCATTATGTAAACTGGCTGCAAAGACTATAAGAAAATTTCGAGGAATACTTTTTAATGTTGATAAATTTGGAATTGCCTTTTAATTTATGTAATACTCCTTTGATGTGATTTAATAATACTGAGTTGATATAGGTTATTGAATTTTCTTAATTTAGATCTAATTTTGAAACCAATATGCTTTTGCTTTAAAGTCAAATTAATTCTTCTGAAAAAAGATGAACTGGTTTTGTCAGTATGAATGCAAATATTAAAGAAAAAGTATAATATTGAAGGAAAATATTTTAGTACTGAATTCAGTTATTAAAACACTTTAATGTATATTTGAAACAATTTAAATATGTGAGTCTACTCTTATCTATAAATTCTATGAAAATATTGCATCCAAATTGAAATGTGCTATAAATGTAAAACTACACACTGGATTTCTAAGACTTCATATTAAAAAAACTGTAAAATGCCTCTTTAGTAATTTCTTATATATTTGTTACATATTGAAAAAATAATAATTTAGTTTTATTGGGTTAAATGAAATACATTATTAAAATTAATTTCACCTGCTTCTTTTACTCTTTCTAATGTGACTACTAAAAAGTGTAAAATTGCATACCTGGTTCACATTATGCCATTCTGTAGAGTCAAAATTCATTTAGGTTTACTTACATAGTTACCAATTTGTTGTTCTACCTTCTTTCCTGCATCTCCTTCTTTCTTCTGGGACCAATTTCATTTTGCCTAATAAGGTCTTTAAGTGTTACTATGGAGTTGTCACTGGTGAATTTTCTCAGTTAAAAAAAAAAATCTTTATTTTGGTTTTAATTTTGAAAGATATTGCTGGGCATAAAATTCAAAGTTGCAGTTATTTTCTTTCAATGCTTTGTAAATATTTCATTGTTTTCTGACTTCCATTGTTTTTGTTGAGAAGTCAGCCTTTGGTCTAACTGTTGTTCCTTTAAGGGGGAATCTGTCTTTTGTTCTCTGGCTGCTAAAGATTTTCTCTTTACCTTGGTTAAGGAAATTTGATGTGCTTTGGTATGTTTTTCTTTCAGTTTCCCTGGTTAGAGTTCTTAGAGCTTCTTGAATATATGGCTTGCTATTTTTCATCAGTGTTGGAAAATTCTCAGACGTTATCTTTTTTTTTTTTTTTTTTTTTTCTGGAGACAGAGTCTCACTCTGTCACCCAGGCTGGAGTGCAGTGGTGCGATCTTGGCTCATTGCAACCTCCGCCTTCCAGGTTCAAGTGATTTTCCTGCCTCAGTCTCCCCGTGAGCTGGAATTACAGGTGCCTGCCACCACGCCCAGCTAATTGTTGTATTTTTAATAGAGATGGGGTTTCACCATGTTGGCCAGGCTGGTCTTGAACTCCTGACCTCAGGTGATCCGCCCTGCTTGGCTTCCCAAAGCACTGGGATTACAGGTGTGAGTCACCACATCCAGCCATCAGACATTATCTTTTAAACTATTTCTTCCTTACCACTCTCTCCCTTCTTTCTTTCTGGGACTACAATTACAGATATGTTAGACCTTACTGTATTCCATGTATCTCTTATTTTCCATTCTTTTGTGATTTTATGCTCCATTATGAATATTTTCTTCTGATTAACCTTCCAATTTACTAATTTTTTTCTTTAGCTATGTTTAATCTTTTAAAAATTCATCCAATGAGCTCCTAGTTGATGTATTTTTAAGGTCTAGTATGTCTGTATATTTGTTTTTAAGTCTACTATATTCTCTTAAAAATATATCCTTTTTAATGGTTTTCTCTTATCTCAAAAATTTTCTAACTTATGTTTTTTAACCTCATTAAATTTAGCAAGCATTATTTTAAAGTGTGTATCCAGTACCTTTACTATCTGGAATCCTTATTGGTCTGTTTCCTTTGTGGGTTGGTTTGGGGTTTTTGTTTTGGGGGTGTTTTTTCCTCCTTTTCATTTATGTTGTCCTGTTTCCTCAAGTGTCTGATTATTTTTATTATCTGAGGAACATTGTATTTGAAAAATTGTTTGTGTAGAAATAACTTGAGGCCTAGGAAATGTTTTCCTTCTCTAGGGAGGATTTCCATTTGTTTATGCCAGGCACCAGGGAATCCTGGCAAACTGGTATTGCTTTAATCCAATTCCAGAGACTGAGCTGATTTGAGGCTGAAATCTCTGTGAGAACTGGTCTGTTGCAGTCCAATCTTATTACTATGCTGCGATTATTTGGGTTCTCATCCCAATGCTAGGCTGTTTCCCTTGATGAGTCCTAGACTCTGACTTTTTACCCCACTCCTTTGAGATTGTCTAACACACAGATCAGGCTCTCCACTAACTCCTCCGGAATTAATAAATGTTCCCAAGGTAGAAGGAGTCCAAATGTGGAGCTCGCCTTTTCGGATTCCTTTTTTACTTTTTTATTTTTGAAGCTACAGGCCCACTAATTATTTACTACCTTGTTATTTATCTAGTATTTTCAAGTATGTATTGTTAAAAACTGTTCCTAGTTTTTCCTGATATCCTGAATGAATGACCTATTCTTCTTTCAAAAAAGGCACAGGGTTCTTTTTTATGCCTTCTTGTTCCTTCTTCATTTTACTGATATTCTCTTTTACATCCTTGAAGGTATTTCTAATATTTATTGTGCTTATATTCCACTGTTGGCCTGTCTGTGATAAACACTGTATTCAGTTTGTTGTATAGCTTCTATAGCTCCTCAGGTGTCTACTGATTTTGGCTTGTGAAATTGTGTTTCCCTGGTGATTATGAGATTCTCAGTCTGATCATGGATAAGGGATGTGACTAAAGTCTGCCCCTCCTGGTGAATATGAAGAGAGGCATGGGGATGAGCCCCAGGATGGAGAGCCTCAGGTATTGCAGAGCTGCTGCTCCACATTCCTTTTGTTTTCATTTCACAGGGAAATTTCTTTAGTCAGGGATTCCTCTTTAAATTTTTTGAAAAATGTAGCACCGAGAGGAGACAGAAATCTCTGGAATGGTCAGCTGCCATACATGATGACATGGTTTGGCTGTGTCCACACCTAAATCCCATCATGTAACTCCCATAATTCCCGCATGTTATGGGAAGGACCTGGTGGGAGATGATTGAATCATGGGGGCGGGTCTTTCCCCTGCTGTTCTCATGATAGGGAATGGGTCTCATGAGATCTGATGATTTTAAAAATGGGAGTTCCCCTGCACAAGCCCTCTCTGCCTGCTGCCATCCGTGTAGGATGTGACTTGCTGCCCCCTGCCTCCCCAGCCATGTGGAACTGTAAGTCCAATAGCCCTCTTTCTTTTGTAAATTGCCCATGCTCGGCTATGTCTTTATCAGCAGCGTGAAAACAGACTAATACACATGAGAAGGTCATCCACTGTCCCTGAGATACTCATCCACTATCCTTGGAGGTTTAGAGGAGAATAGGATGGAAGAGTCAATGTCCTGTGACACTTGGTCAGCTTGCATTTGCTTTTCTCAGAATCTCAATCCAGCATGGCTCCGATATTACCGTGGAATTCCTGAGCAGCATGAGTTCTTGCTGCTGATTTCTTTCTTATAGTATCAGAGGCCACTAGTGACCTTCCCTGGAAAATATGGGAGAGAAGAATGAGCAGAACTTAAAATATCTACACCATCCTTTCTTCCTACCTCTCAGACTGTTAATTTTTTTTTTTTTTTTTTTGAGACGGAGTCTCGCTCTGTCGCCGAGGCTGTAATGCAGTGGCGCAATCTCGGCTCACTGCAAGCTCCACCTCCTGGGTCCACGCCATTCTCCTGCCTCAGCCTCTGGAGTAGCTGGGACTACAGGCGCCTGCCACCCCACCCAGCTAATTTTTTTTGTATTTTTAGTAGAGATGGGGTTTCACCGTATTAGCCAGGATGGTCTCGATCTCATGACCTCGTGATCCGCCCGCCTCGGCCTCCCAAAGTGCTGGGATTACAGGCGTGAGCCACCACGCCCGGCCCAGACTGTTAATTTTTCACGTTAGTTCATCCCAGCTTTAGTCTCTCCAAGGGTTAGTCACAGTTTTATATTAGTTCCTCCATCTTACTTCCATAATTTCTCTATCATTGAATTTTTGGGAGACAACTAGAAGACAAGGTTAGTTCACTATCTTGTGAGGCACTGGTATACCTCTTTCTGCTACTTTCTTTTGGCTCTTCAACTCCTTCTTATTCTTCTTATTCCTAGTCTCCTCTTCTTCCTCTTTCTCCTTTCTTTTTTTTTCAACTCTAGGTTTCATTACAGTTTCTGTGTTCCTACTTTGCAAATTAATCTACAAGAGAGTTTTTAAAGTTTGTTTATTTCTGTATACTTTCCTCTTGATTTGTTTTGACTTGTATTTTTCATAAATAGCCTTGATTCGGTCACTGTGGCTGTGATTCACTCATCTGAGTGAGAAACTGAGCTTTTCTCACCTCCAGTTGTTACCGATGTCCACTTCAGTGGTGCTTTCAGGCTGCTTAACCTACAGAGAGGGTGGGGAGAGAAGATTTAAAACTATATGCAGGTTGGGCACGGCGACTCATGCCTGTAATCCCAGTACTTTGGGAGGCTGAAGTGGGTGGATCTCTTGAGCCCAGGAGTTGGAGACCAGCCTGGGCTACATTGCAAAACCTGCTATCTACAAAAAATACAAAAATTACTCAGGCATGGTGGTGTGCACCTATAGTCCCAGCTATTTGGGAGGCTGAATCTGGAGGATCGCTTGAGCCCAGGAGGTCAAGGCTGCATGAGCAGTGATCAGGCCACTGCACTCCAGCCTGGGTGGCAAGCGAGACCCTGTCTCAAACAAACAAACACACACAACTATATGCAATTTGGCAAGTCACATTCAGTGCTGGCTGGATGGCCAGAGAGCGTTGTAGTGGGTGGATTGATGGAAGGTTGTGCCCCCAATAAAATCAAGAGACCAATGTGGGAGGAGGTCTACATGAGTCCAAATATGGGCAATGTTTCTGCTTCATAGTGTGAGGTCATAATCTCTGCTGATTACTCTTCAATGAAGAGGGAATTGGTTACTGTAAGATTAGAAAATCCAGTTATTGGAGAGATTGTTAACAGAGGGCCCACTGTTTAATAGGATACCATAAGATCCACACTCTGTTGCAAGAAGTTTTATTTAGGTAAGAGACAATTAGGATGTGAGTTCACAGACTGCTTATGATGCTAATGAGATGCTGTGGTCTTCCCTTGATAGCTGGAAAATGGCACGAGAGCTGAAGAGACATAGACGGAAACCATTCCCTATTCTATGAAACATCTGGGTTTCAGAGTTATCAGATAATTTGATGAACTGATTGGATGAATAGATGAATTAATAGAAAGGATAGATGATGGATCGGAGATGGAATGGAGTGACCTGTGAATGGGTGAATTGATAGGTGGGTAGATGAATAGATGAATGTTTGGATCAGCGGATGTATCTATGTATGCATGTATAAATGGTGGATGGAGTAAATTAATGTAGATAAATGGATAGATAGGTGGATAGAAGGATGATCGATGGATTGATAGATGCCATATTGAAATGTCTGGATAGATTAATGGCTACATGTAAGTATATGTAAGTTTGCATCCTATGTGTGAATGGAGTAATGAAGAAGTAGGTCCCTGGATGTTGGATGGATGGATGGATGGATGGATGTAACAGATGGATAGCTACAGAACTAGACACGTGGGGATTCTGGATAATGAGCAATTGCGTAACTGAGTGGTGTCAGTGGATAATGGGATAGATGATAACAGAATGAACTCAGAAATTCAACCTGTATTTGCATCCTGACTTTGGATATCAGCTGTGTGACTTTGGGTATGATCTTTTAATTTCTCTAAACCTTGGGGAAAAATTAAATATTCAAGAAAATAGCCACAATTCACAGTGAAAACTCTAAAGGGAAAATATTGGTTAAAATAACTACTTGTCAGAATAAAAACATTGAAGAATAAATATCATTAGCTGAGAGTGGTTCAGGGCTTATTTGAAATTAAATTTTTATAAATAAAAATTTTAAAAGTTGAGAGCTGTGTTCTAATGTCTAGTGGTAAGACTTGGAAACATCTAACTGTAAAATAATATTAATACAGTCCGGGAACGATAGCTCACATCTGTAATCCCAGCACTCTGGGAGTCTGAGGCAGTCAGATCTCTTGAGGTCAGGTGTTTGAGACCAGCCTGGACAATATGGTGAAACCCCATCTCTACTAAAAATACAAAAATTAGCCGGGCTTGGTGGCTTATGCCTGTAATCCCAGCTACTTGGGAGACTGAGGCAGGAGAATCACTCCAACCCGGGAGACAAAGGCAGAGGTTGCAGTGAGCCAAGATCGTGCCATTGCACTCCAGCCTGGGCAACAGAATGAGACTTCGTATTAAAAAAATAATAAATTAATTAATGCAAAACATTTTGCAAATTATAGTTACAAAATAAAATATAAATGCTGCTTGTGTAAAATGTTAATATGACAATATGTGAAGATGGGGGAAGAGAAGGAAGGATGCTTTGTATCTAATGTCCTTATCTTTCATAGCAGGGAATCAAAAGATAATACCTAAATTGAAGTATGGAATGTAAAAATGATCACTCTCCATGGTTTTTCTCCCCAAATCCCTTTTTGTAAATATAGAAGATTATTTTGTAAAAACTCTCAAGGTGAATAAACATTTATTTGAAATTTTATAATTTTTTCAAATTCCTTTTGGTTTCTTTTTCAAGTTTTAAATACAAATAAAATTAAATCTGATAACTTACGATAAATAACATATATAAAACAATCACATATTTATAAAAATATTTTAATATATCTATTTAGAGTTTCTGGAACATATGAACTAAAAAGATGTCTAGAGTGATACTCTGCTAATGTAAATGCTAATTATTTATGAGTAGAGGCATTTGAATTTTTTATCCTCTATGCAGTGCTTGAATAATTTATAATAAGCATGCATTATTTTTACAAAGCCCATCTTGATTTTTCTTTACATAAAAAGGAAAACTTAAAAAAATTAATGCGCCGGGCGCGGTGGCTCAAGCCTGTAATCCCAGCACTTTGGGAGGCCGAGGCGGGTGGATCACGAGGTCAGGAGATCGAGACCATCCTGGCTAACATGGTGAAACCCCGTCTCTACTAAAAATACAAAAAACTAGCCGGGCGTGGTGGCGGGCGCCTGTAGTCCCAGCTACTCGGAGGCTGAGGCAGGAGAATGGCGTGAACCTGGGAGGCGGAGCTTGCAGTGAGCCGAGATCGCGCCACTGCACTCCAGCCTGGGTGACACAGCGCGAGACTCCGTCTCAAAAAAAAAAAAAAAAAAATTAATGCTCTGTTTATTCTAGTCTTGTCATCATAACCTTAAGTAGTTTATTTGCAAAAATGCTCTGGTAACCTTGTACAGTTTAACTCTAGGCTTTATTGTTAATTCCCTATGGAATGTAACCCTTAATCTGAAGGCCGTGGAGACTACAATGCTTGTTTTATTTTTTATATTTGTTGGAGAAAAGTGGAGTTATTAAGATGCTTGTTATAAAAGATTGTGACTGTTCACTTAGAGTTGCAAACTATATTTGTGGTAGGAAATTGAATGTGTTCATCCTTCACTTGACAAGTAATCCCTGGCTATGTCCCCTCTGGTCTTGCTATAATTAATCTGAGAGTTTACAAACTAAGTAGAGTCTTTGTGAATAAGAAATTTAATGATAAGCTTTCTTCCTTAAGAAGGATTTTTGGAAGAATTTATAGCAGATTTATTTCTAAAACAACACAGAATCTTTATAGCAGTTAAAGAGTTGTGAGTCAGATCAGACTGGGGAGTGGGGAGACGGGGTGCACAGCCTGCCAGGCTCGGGACTTTATCTGAAGGTGTGCCGGGATCCCGGCAAACTGCCCTGCGAGTTCAAAGCTAGCCGGAAGCCGATTTTGTTTTGTAATCCCTAAATGATATATGGAAAGGAAACGCCCACCTGCAGGCCAGTTAGGTTGGAACCTAAGGCGTTAGAAACCCTGTCAGTGAGGAGGTGTTCTAGCTGAGAGGTGGTATATTAATTTCTTATGGTTGTTGTAACAAATTCTGTAGCTTAACAGAAATGTATTCTCTCACAGTTCTGGAGGCCAGAAATTTGAAATTAGTATCACTGGCTGAGATTAAGGTGTCGGCAGGGCCATGTGCCCTCTGGAGGCCCTGGCGGGGAACTGCTCCTTGCCCACTCAGATCCTGCTGGCCTTCCTTGTCTGTGCCTGCATCGCTTCCATTTCTGCCTCCACCGCTTCCGTCTCTGCCTCCACCGTCCCTTCCCCTTCTCCAGGTATTCCTGTCTCATCTCCCTCCGCTTCCCTCTTGGGAGGACACTTGTGATTGTATTTAGGGCCTACCCAGGTAATCCAGGATAATCTCCTTATTTTAAGATCCTCAACTTAATTACATCTGCAAAGTGTTTGCCATATAAAGTAATATTCACAGGTTCTGGGATTAGAAGGTGGTCATATCCTCAGGGCCCATGATTTACCCTACCACAGCAGTAAGATGGTAGGATTAAGAAAGAGCTAGACACATTTCTGTCTCCTCCAGAGGCAGCTGTTTCACATCATAGAAATTCACATTTCAATCTAAAAGATGAGGATGTGTGCATTTGCCCTACCCTGGATTGTGCAGCCCCTGCCTGAGAAAGAGGTTTCCATCACTGTTGCAGACCAAGGCAGAGGCTCCAGCTCTCCCCGGAGCTATCCAGGCGCCCTCACCTCCCTCCTGAAGGTCTCTGTGGCCAGAGGGTAAAGCTTCAGTTGGAGAATACACCCACGCTGGCTAGTCTGAGTGTGTTTGCTCTCTTGGACCTTGGGAGAGGCCAGGCAGGCAGAAGTGGGTGTTCTGATCCACCCAACCCATGTGGGGCTTTCATGCTTCTGGCTTCTACCTGCTTCACTAGGAGTCAGTTCTCACCAAAGTGTCATGTCTTTTCCTCACTGCACATGGGGCATTCATGTGGAATGTCATTCATATTGAAATAGCACCTGGACAAAAAGTGGGTGCTTGCTGTGTGTGAGTATGTAGGCATGTAGAGCCCTCTGTTTAGATGTGTGCTTTCTGCTTCGCATCCCAGAAACTCCCCCTACTTGACCAGTCCTGGCAGCACTGGATGAGTAGAGAGGGCCTCCTGGCCTCTCCGGCTGCACTGGGGTTGGGTCCCTCTGTTCCATTGTTGAAGGGTGAATGATGTTCCTCTTGGACACCCAAGTGCAGTGAGGTAGGAGGAGAAGGGAGGGTGTGTCCCTAGGAATTCCCTCCTGCTCAGCACACATGAATCATGGCCATAGGAGGTTGTCAATACAAAGACGTGGAATAATATTACAGGGATGTTCAGATAAGCAGTTAAGTTATTTGTAGATTCCTGACACATTGCCTTAACAGCTGGGGCTGGTAAACATTTTGTTCCTTCCCCTGCCCTCCATGTGTTCCTGTAGTTCTAACGGGCTGATCTTTGTCATCTCATAGAATGCTGAGTGAAACTGTGGCTTTTAAACTCTGAAATGTATGTAAGCATATTAAATGAGTTTCTTTAAGAAAATCATGGATTGAGGACTGGACTTGATCAAAAACACAAAAACTTTATTCTTCGAAATAGGTACCTTGTGAGTATAAAATTAAACTGTGGCTTAATAATTAAGCTTTCATTTAACAAGCAAGAGGCCAGGCGCAGTGGCTCATGCCTGTAATCCGAGCACTTTGGGAGGCCGAGGTGGGTGGATCACCTGAAGTCAGGAGTTCGAGACCAGCCTGACCAATATGGAAAAACCCGTCTCTGCTAAAAATACAAAATTAGCTGGTGTGGTGGCCCATGCCTGTAATCCCAGTTACTCAGGAGGCTGAGGCAGGAGAATCACTTGAACCCTGGGAGGCGGAGGTTGCAGTGGGCTGAGATTGTGCCATTGCACTCCAGCCTGGGCAACAAGAGCAAAACTCTGTCTCAGAAAGAAAAAAAAGTAAATATTGTGCTCTGATAAGAGAAAACAAACATTTGAAGATATTTTGGGGGTAAAAAGCTATTAATTATAGCATATTTAGTTCCAGATGAATTTCACAGTAAAGACTAAAGTGTTCTTACAATTTATGTTAAGTGTTTAAACTGATCATTTTTTCCCACATAACTTGTTTTCTATCCTATCAGACAGTGCAGACTGAGAAAGTCACTTCTCTTTTTTAAATTAAAAAAAATCAGACTTTTGGCTTGAAGCCATCTCTGGCTAAAATAAGTTCCAGGGCAGGTAATTTCTTACTTGCATGATAATATCTTACCTTAATATGATAATCTCAGACATCATTCAAAACAACTTCAGAAATGTAAAGGTAAATTAGTAAAAGTTTGACAATTGGAAATGTTTTCTATTTGAGGACACTTTAATACAAAACTATTTATTTAAAAAGGTAGTAGCATGCGATTGTATAATTAAACCGTGAGTATTGATTTTAGTCTAAAATTTACCCAAAAGCTCTAATTAAATCAACCTTTAGAAAAATCAAATATTAGGTGTGAGTTTTACTTTAAGAATGATTCTATGTTTTATCCCTGGGATGACGGTGTAATTGTAATAGTGCCCAACTGAAATATGTGCATGTCATTGTAACATTATATTTATTATTATTATTATTATTATTATTTGAGATGGAGTCTCATTCTCTCACCTAGGCTGGAGTGCAGTGCTGTGATCTCGGCTCACTGCAACCTCTGCCTCTCAGGTTCAAGCGATTCTCCTGTCTCAGCCTCCTGAAGAGATGGGACTACAGGTGCGCACCACCATGCCTGGCTAATTTTTTTTGTATATTTAGTAGAAATGGGGTTTCACCATATTGGTCACGCTGGTCTCGAAATCCCGACCACAGGTGATCCAACTACCTCGGCCTCCCAAAGTGCTGGGATTACAGGCATAAGCCGTCGCACCCGGCCTATAACATTTTTTTTTCTTTTTTCTTTCTTTCTTTCTTTTTTTTTTTTTTTTCAGTCAAAAGGGCAGATGCTTTTACATAGGAAAAAAAATAGAAGGGAAAATCTATTTTAAAAAATGAATTACAGCCTCAGCAACTAAATGTTTTTATATATATATATATTATACTTTATGTTCTAGGGTACATGGGCACAACGTGCAGGTTTGTTACATATGTATACATTTGCCATGTTGGTGTGCTGCACCCATTAACTCCTCATTTACATTAGGTATCCTAATCCTATCCCTCCCCCTCCCTCCACCCCACAACAGGCCCTGGTGTGTGATGTTCCCCTTCCTGTGTCCAAGTGTTCTCATTGTTCAGTTCCCACCTATGAGTGAGAACATCCGGTGTTTGGTTTTCTGTTCTTGTGATAGTTGAGATTTTCTGTTCTTGCAGCTGAGAATGATGATTTCCAGCTGCATCCATGTCTCTACAAAGGACATGAACTCATCCTTTTTTATGGCTGCATAGTATTCCATGGTGTATATGTGCCACATTTTCTTAATCTACTCTGTCATTGATGAACATTTGGGCTGGTTCTGAGTCTTTGCTATTGTGAATAGTGCCTCAATAAACATACGTGTGCATGTGTCTTTATAGCAGCATGATTTATAATCCTTTGGGTATATACCCAGTAATGGGATGGCTGGGTCAAATGGTATCTCTAGTTCTAGATCCCTGAGGAATCGCCACACTGTCCTCCACAATGGTTGAACTAGTTTAGAGTCCCACCAACAGTGTAAAAGTGTTCCTGTTTCTCCACATCCTCTCCAGCACCTGTTGTTTTCAGACTTTTTAATGATTGCCATTCTCACTGGTGTGAGATGGTATCTCATTGTGGTTTTAATTTGCATTTCTCTGATGGCTAGTGATGATGAGCATTTTTTCATGTGTCTGTTGGCTGCATAAATGTCTTCTTTTGAGAAGTGTCTGTTCATATCCTTTGCCCACTTTTTGATGGGGTGGTTTGTTTTTTTCTTGTAAATTTGTTTGAGTTCTTTGTAGGTTCTGGTTATTAGCCCTTTGTCAGATGAGTACATTGCAAAAATTTTCTCCCATTCTGTAGGTTGCCTGTTCACTCTGATGGTGCTTCTTTTTGCTGTGCAGAAGCTCTTTAGTTTAATTAGATCTCATTTGTCAATTTTAGCTTTTGTTGCCATTGCTTTTGGTGTTTTAGACATGAAGTCCTTGCCCATGCCTATGTCCTGAATGGTATTGCTTAGGTTTTCTTCTAGGGTTCTTATGGTTTTAGGTCTAACATTTAAGCCTCTAATCCATCTTGAAATAATTTTTGTATATGGTGTAAGGAAGGGATCCAGTTTCAGCTTTCTACTTATGGCTAGCCAGTTTTCCCAGCACCATTTATTAAATAGGGAATCCTTTCCCCATTTCTTGTTTTTGTCAGGTTTGTCAAAGATCAGATGGTTGTAGATGTGTGGTATTATTTCTGAGGGCTCTGTTCTGTTCCATTGGTCTATGTCTCTGTTTTGGTACCAGTACTGTGCTGTTTTGTTTACTGTAACCTTGTAGTATAGTTTGAAGTCAGGTAGCATGATGCCTCCAGCTTTCTTCTTTTTGCGTAGGATTGTCTTGGCTATGTGAGCTCTTTTTTGTTTCCATATGAACTTTAAAGTAGTTTTTTCCAATTCTGTGAAGAAAGTCATTGGTAGCTTAATTGGCATGGCATTGAATCTATAAATTACCTTGGGCAGTATGGCCATTTTCACAATATTGATTCTTCCTATCCATGAGCATGGAATGTTCTTCCGTTTGTTTGTGTCCTCTTTTATTTCACTGAGCAGTGGTTTGTAGTTCTCCTTGAAGAGGTCCTTCACATCCCTTGTAAGATGGATTCCTAGGTATTTTCTTCTCTTTGAAGCAATTGTGAGTAGGAGTTCACTCATGATTTGGCTCTCTGTTTGTCTGTTACTGGTGTATAAGAATGCCTGTGATTTTTGCACATTGATTTTGTATCCTGAGACTTTGCTGAAGTTGCTTACCAGCTTAAGGAGATTTTAGGCTGAGAAATGGGTTTTCTAAATATACAATCATATCATCTGCAAAGAGGGACAATTTGACTTCTTCTTTTCCTAACTGAATACCCTTGATTTCTTTCTCTTGCCTGATTGCCCTAGCCACAACTTCCAACACTATGTTGAATAGGAGTGGTGAGAGAGGGCATCCCTGTCTTGTGCCAGTTTTCAAAGGGAATTTTTCCAGTTTTTGCCCATTCAGTATGATATTGGCTGTGGGTTTGTCATAAATGGTTCTTATTATTTTGAGGTACGTTCCATCAATACCGAATTTATTGAGCGTTTTTAGCATGAAGGGCTGTTGAATTTTGTCAAAAGCCTTTTCTGCATCTATTGAGATAATCATGTGGTTCTTGTCTTTGGTTCTGTTTATATGCTGGATTATGTTTATTGATTTGCGAATGTTGAACCAGCCTTGCATCCCAGGGATGAAGCCCACTTGATCATGGTGGATAAGCTTTTTGATGTGCTGCTGAATCCGGTTTGCCAGTATTTTACTGAGGATTTTTGCATCGATGTTCATCAGGGATATTGGTCTAAAATTCTCTTTTTTTGTTGTGTCTCTGCCAGGCTTTGGTATCAGGATGATGTTGGCCTCATAAAATGACTTAGGGAGGATTCTCTCTTTTTCTATTGATTGGAATAGTTTCAGAAGGAATGGTACCAGCTCCTCCTTGTATCCCTGGTAGAATTCTGCTGTGAATCCATCTGGCCCTGGACTTTTTTTCGTTGGTAGGCTATTAATTATTGCCTCAATTTCAGAGCCTGCTATTGGTCTATTCAGGGATTCAACTTCTTCCTGGTTTAGTCTTGGAAGAGTGTAAGTGTCCAGGAAATTATCCATTTCTTCTAGATTTTCTAGTTTATTTGCGTAGAGGTGTTTATAGTATTCTCTGATGGTAGTTTCTGTTTCTGTGGGGTCAGCAGTGATATCCCCTTTATCATTTTTTATTGTGTCTATTTGATTCTTCTCTCTTTTCTTCTTTATTAGTCTTGCTAGTGGTCTATCAATTTTGTTGATCTTTTCAAAAAACCAGCTCCTGGATTCATTGATTTTTTTAAGGGTTTTTTGTGTCTCTATCTTGTTCAGTTCTGCTCTGATCTTAGTTATTTCTTGCCTTCTGCTAGCTTTTGAATGTGTTTGCTCTTGCTTCTCTAGTTCTTTTAATTGTGATGTTAGGGAGTCAATTTTAGATCTTTCCTGTTTTCTCTTGTGGGCATTTAGTGCTATAAATTTCCCTGTACACACTGCTTTAAATGTGTCCCAGAGATTCTGGTATGTTGTATCTTTGTTCTCATTGGTTTCAAAGAACATCTTTGTTTCTGCCTTCATTTCGTTATGTACCCAGTAGTCATTCAGGAGCAGGTTGTTCAGTTTCCAGGTAGTTGACTGGTTTTGATTGAGTTTCTTAATCCTGAGTTCTAGTTTGATTGCACTGTGGTCTGAGAGACAGTTTGTTATAATTTCTGTTCTTTTACATTTGCTGAGGAATGCTTTACTTCCAACTATGTGGTCAATTTTGGAATAAGTGCGACGTGGTGCTGAGAAGAATGTATATTCTGTTGATTTGGGGTGGAGAGTTCTGTAGATGTCTTTTAGGTCCACTTGGTGCAGAGCTGAGTTCAATTCCTGGATATCCTTGTTAACTTTCTGTCTCGTTGAGGTGTCTAATGTTGACAGTGGGGTGTTAAAGTCTCCCATTATTATTGTGTGGGAGTCTAAGTCTCTTTGTAAGTCTCTAAGGACTTGCTTTATGAATCTCGATGCTCCTGTACTGGGTGCATATATATTTAGGATCGTTAGCTCTTCTTGTTGAATTGATCCCTTTACCATTATGTAATGGCCTTCAAACTCTTTTGATTTTTGTTGGTTTAAAGTGTGTTTTATCAGTGACTAGGATTGCAATCTCTGCCTTTTTTTGTTTTCCATTTGCTTGGTAAATCTTCCTCCATCCCTTTATTTTGAGCCTATGTGTGTCTCTGCATGTGAGATGGGTCTCCTGAATACAGAAACTGATGGGTCTTGACTCTTTAACCAATTTGCCAGTCTGTGTCTTTTAATTGGAGCATTTAGCCCATTTACATTTAAGGTTAATATTGTTATGTGTGAACTTGATCCTGTCATTATGATGTTAGCTGGTTATTTTGCTTGTTAGTTGATGCAGTTTCTTCTTAGCATCGATGGTCTTTACATTTTGGCATGTTTTTGCAGTGGCTGGTACCGGTTGCTCCTTTCCATGTTTAGTGCTTCCTTCAGGAGCTCTTGTAGGGCAAGCCTGGTGGTGACAAAATCTCTCAGCATTTGCTTGTCTGTAAAGGATTTTATTTCTCCTTCACTTATGATACTTAGTTTGCCTGGATATGAAATTCCGGGTTGAAAATTCTTTTCTTTAAGAATGTTGAATATTGGCCCCCACTCTCTTCTGGTTTGTAGAATTTCTGCCGAGAGATCCGCTGTTAGTCTAATGGTCTTCCCTTTTTGGTTATCCGACCTTCCTCTCTGGCTGCCCTTAATATTTTTTCCTTCATTTCAACTTCGGTGAATCTGACAATGATGTGTCTTGGAGTTGCTCTTCTCGAGGAGTATCTTTGTGGCGTTCTCTGTATTTCCTGAATTTGAATGTTGGCCTGCCTTGCTAGGTTGGGGAAGTTCTCCTGGATAATATCCTGCAGAGCGTTTTCCAACTTGGTTCCATTCTCCCCGTCACTTTCAGGTACACCAATGAGACGTAGATTTGGTCTTTTCACATAATCCCATATTTCTTGGAGGCTTTATTAATTTCTTTTTACTCTTTTTTCTCTAAACTTCTCTTCTCGCTTCATTTCATTCATTTGATCTTCAATGACTGATACCCTTTCTTCCAGTTGATTGAGTGGGTTACTGAAGCTTGTGCATTTGTCACGTAGTTCTCGTGTCATGGTTTTCAGCTCTATCAGGTCATTTAAGGGCTTCTCTACATTGGTTATTCTAGTTAGCCATTCGTCAAATCTTTTTTTCAAGGTTTTTAGCTTCTTTGTGATGGGTTCGAACTTCCTCCTTTAGCTTGGAGAAGTTTGATCGTCTGAAGTCTTCTCTTCTCAACTCGTCAAAGTCATTCTCTGTCCAGCTTTGTTCCATTGCTGGCGAGGAGCTGCGTTCCTTTGGACAGGGAGAGGTGCTATGATTTTTAGAATTTTCAGCTTTTCTGCACTGCTTTTTCCCCATCTTTGTGGTTTTCTCTACCTTTGGTCTTTGATGATGGTGACATACAGATGGGATTTTGGTGTGGATGTCCTTTCTATTTGTTAGTTTTCCTTCTAACAGGACCCTCAGCTGCAGGTCTGCTGGAGTTTGCTTGAGGTCCACTCCAGACCCTGTTTGCCTGGGTATCAGCAGCGGAGGCTGCAGAAGAGTGAATATGCTGAACAGCAATTGTTGCTGCCTGATCGTTCCTCTGGAAGCTTTGTCTCAGAGGGGTACCTGGCCATGTGAGGTGTGAGGTGTCAGTCTGCCCCTAGTGGGGGGTGTCTCCCAGTTAGGCTACTCGGGGGTAAGGGACCCACTTGAGCAGGCAGTCTATCCGTTCTGAGATCTCAAACTCTGTGCTGGGAGAACCACTACTCTCTTCAAAGCTGTCAGACAGGGACATTTAAATCTGCAGAGGTTTCTGCTGCTGTTTGTTTGGCTATGCCCTGTCTGCAGAAGTGGAGTCTACAGAGGCAGGCGGCCGCCTCCTTGAGCTGCGGTGGGCAGCTTCCTGGCTGCTTTGTTTACCTACTTAAGCTTCAGCAATGGCGGGCGCCCCTCCCCCAGCCTCTCTGCCGCCTTGCAGTTAGATCTCAGACTGCAGTGCTAGCAATGATGGAGGCTTCGTGGGCGTGGAACCCTCCGATCCAGGCACGGGATATAATCTCCTGGTGTGCCGTTTGCTAAGACCCTTGGTAAAGTGCAGTATTAGGGTGAGAGTGACCCAATTTTCCAGGTGTTGTGTGTCACGGTTTCCCTTGGCCTTTGCACTTCCCCTTTGCCCTTCCCCTTTGTACTTCCCTTCCCCTTTGCACTTCCCGGGTGAGGCAATGCCTCGCCCTGCTTCGGCTCTCACTCAGTGGGCGGCACCCACTGTACTGCACCCACTGTCCAACACGCCCCAGTTAGATGAACCCAGTACCTCAGTTAGAAATGCAGAAATCACCTGTTTTCTGTATCACTCACGCTGGGAGCTGGAGGCTGGAGCTGTTCCTATTCAGCCATCTTGGAACCGCCCCTAACATTTTATACTGTAGAATATTATACACATAAGTATATTAAGTATAAATGTACAATTCAATGAATTATGACAAAACAATCTACCCACCATGAATTCAAGAAGTAGAACATTGCCACAGTCATAGAAACCTCCCTCACGCCCCTCCCCATTACTAAAATTTCTCTCCTTCCCAAATTTAACCACTTTTATAACTCACAATATGATAGTCTAGTTTTGCCTGTTTTTGAAATTATTGGTTATATGTTCTTTTGCGTTTTAGTTTTTCACTCAATGAAATGTTTGTACTGTTCATCCATGATGTTGTGGTTACTATGGTTCATTTATGTTTATTGGTGTATGTATATTGGATGTGTTTGTATATATGTGTGGTATTGTTTCCAGTTTGGGACTACTATGAATAATGCTGTTAGGACACATCTTAAACATGTTTCTCGGTGCACGTGTGCAGTGCATTTCTGTTGAGTATGTGCCTAGGAGTGTAATTTCTGGGTTAGATGATATGCAGGTATTCAACTTTAGTATGTCAATATATCTTCAAAATGAATACACAAATGCCAAAATATCTTCAAAATGAATACACAAGTTTACACTTCCACCAGCAATATATGAGAGCTTCTATTGTTCCATATTCTGGCCAATACTTAGTATCATCAGTCTTTTTAACTTTAGTCATTTTGGTGAGGGTATTGTAGAATCATGTTGTAGCTTTAATTTTCATTGCCTTGATGACTAATGAGATTAAGTACATTTTAATATATTTGCTGGAGATATCCTCTTCTGTGAAGTATCTGTTTAAGTCTTTTGCCCATTTCTCTATTGGGTGTATCTATTTATTGTTTACATGTAGAAGTTTTGTGTACATATTTTGGTACAAATCTTTTGTCTGCTGTATAAGTTGGTAATTTATTTTCTTCTCCATGGCTTGCTGTTTCACTCTTTCAATGGCGTTTTCAATGAAAATAAGTACTTACTTTTAATGTAGTTTAATTTATCAATTTTTTTTATGGTTAGGGCTACTTGTACTATGTAATGTCTTTCTATAAGAGGACACTACTGAGGTCTTCCACTTCTGTCTGGGAGGTAGAAAGCTGCAGGTGAATGTTGTTCCCATTCTTAAAACAACAACAACAAGCTCAGGCAGCCTGCAAAGGCATAACTTTTCATAAATCCATCAGAGAGTTGAGGTTGCATGGCAACCCAGAAACACACAAACTATTTTACCTTTAGCGAAACACAGGAAGAAGAGGAGGCCACCATCTAAGTGGGTAAAAGGAAATCAGCTAATATTTTCATAAATTCCTAAAAGCTGAGTTTGGTCTAACATATCAGTCGGGAATAACTGAGAGTTCCAGATACGAATTTGCACACACTCATAAGATTCTCCATGGTTCTTCCCTGGGTGCTCATTAGAAAGATGTGGCAGAACAAGAGATCAGAGAAGCCTCCCTTGGGTGGTGCAGACATGCAGAAGGTGATTGGCTATGGCTGAAACACCAGCTATTCCCCTCATCTCCTATCTTATACAAACCAAAAGCCTGAAAACGTTGGGATGGGGCAGCAAGCCTTCACACCCCTGTGCTATTAGAGGAGGAGTAGGAACATGTCCTAGAACAAAGCACGCTCTAGACCTGCCTCGTAAATGCCTAAAATCAAGCCCTAATGAGATGCTTAGAGGGAACAGAATTTGGAGGTTGAGACCCAATAAATTAGAAGGACTTGACAAATATCTGGGATTTTTATAGATTTTTCCTGACAAAGTATATAAAACCAAGCCTACATAGGTTCAAGGTAGTCAGCTAATAAGTGAACCACCTACTAGAACAAAAATCACCATTCTTTAGATGATGATAGCAGAATCTGGAGTCTCTACAGGATAACATTCATAATATCCAACAGACACTAAAAAATAACTAGAATAGCAAAGGAAAAGGAAAATGTGACCCAAAGTCCAGAAATAAAAGTAATCAAGTGAAATTGACCATGAGATGGCCCAGATGTTGGATTTAGCAGACAGAAAATTTAAAGTAGCTATTATAAATAAGGAATTATAAATTAAAAATAAAGAATTAAAGGAAAATATATTCAAACAACTAAATGAGAATATTATTTTAATGAGTGAATAGTTCAGGAATCTCAGCAGTGAAATGGAAGTTATTAAAAAAGGATCAAATTGTATTTCTGTAAGTGAAAAATATGAAAACTGAAATTTAAAAAATCACTGGATAGTCATAAGAGCGGGTTAACAGAAGATGACAGAGCAATAGAAATTATCCAGTCTGAGGACCACAGAGGAAAAAGAATGAAGGAAAATGAACAAGACCTGTGGAATGTATCAAATGGTCCAATATGGTTAATCACAGTTCTAGAAGGAGATGAGACTAAATACGGGCTAGAAAAAAATATTTCAAGATATAAGGCTGAAATTTTCTCAACTGAAAAATAACAGTGAATCCCAAGCAAGATAAAATAGCCCAGTGAACTATAAATATAAATAAATACATAGAGATAAACATAAATAAAAGATAAATATAAGAGAATATAAATAAAAGCACACTTAGGGACATCATGTCAAACTGTTGGAAATCAAAGATAAAGAGAAAATACTGAAAGCTGCTAGAAAACAAAAGATAACAAGACACATTGCATACAGAGATCAGTGACATAAATGGACTGCTAACTTCTTAGCATAAATAATGGAATGACATTTTTAAAGTGCAAAGGAGAAAAGCTGCCAACCCAGATCTTTATATTTATATCCAGTAAACAACATCTGTCAAAAATAAGTTAAGTCATTTTCAGGTTAACAAAAGCTGAGACAATTTGTCACCATGAGAACTGTGGTACAAGAAATTCTAAGGGATGTTCTTCAGGCTAAAGATAAAGGATTCCAGGTAGAAACTTGGATCTATGGAAAGTAATGAAGAAGGCCAAAAGTGGGAAGTAGTAATCCAACTCTAAGTTTAGTAACTTTGGTAAATAGTTTAATATTTCTTTTAAAGTCAAATATATACTCACCATATGATCCAGCAATTCCACATCTAGGTATTTACCCAAGAGGAATGAGAACATGTCTTTAAAAGGACACTAACACAAATGTTCATAATGGCCCCCAAACTGGAAGCAACCCAATGTCCATCAGCAAGTCAAAGGTCGAAACATGTAGATATATGGTATTTATACAATGGAAAACTACTGAGTAAAATGAACTTGGCACCAAAAACAGAATTCATAAGAGGAAAAATTAATAAATTGGATCTCATAAAAATGAAACTTTTTGCTTTGTGAAAGTTCAGGTGAAGAGGATGAAAAAATGAACTATAGACTGGGCGAAATAATTTGCCAATCACATATCTAACAAAGGACTAATATTTACAGAGCATAAAGAACTCTCAAAACACAACAGTTAAAAAACAATGTAATTAGAAAATGGGCAAAAGATGTGAACAGACATTTTACCAAAGAGGATATACAGATGGTAAATAAGCACATGAAAGATGCTCAACACCATCAGGGCAATGCAAATTAAAACCACAATGAAATGTTACTACATATCTATCAGAATCACTAAACTAAAAGGGTAACAATATCAAATGATGGCAAGAATACAGAGAAACTGGATCACTCATGCATTACTGGTGAGAATGTAAACTGGTATTGCCACTCTGGAAAACACTAGCAATTCCTTAAAATATTAAACATGCAATTATCATATGACTCAGCAGTTACACTCTTGGATATTTATCCCTAAGAAATAAAAACTTTTCTTCCCACAAATACCTACATACAAGTAGTCTGTTTTATTCATTATTAGCCCCAAACTCGAATCAGCCAGATGTCCTTCAAGAAGAGAATGGTTAACATAATTCTCAGCAAACTAATGTAAGAACAGAAAACCAAACACTGCATGTTCTCACTCATAAGTGGGAATTGAACAATGAGAACACATGGACACAGGGAGGGGATCATCACACTCCGGGGCCTGTCAGGGAATACGAGGGTTAGGGAAGGGATAGCATTAGGAGAAATACCTAAAGTAGATGATGGGTTGATGGGTGCAGCAAACCACCATGGCACATGTAAGAAACCTCCATGTTCTGCACATGTACCCCAGAACTTAAAGTATATATATAAAAAAAGAAGTGAATGGTTAAACAAACTGTGGTACATCCATACCATAGAATACTACTCAGTAATAAAAAAGAACAAACTACTGATACATGCAACAACTTGAATGACTGTCCAGTGAATTATTTTGATATTGAGTAAAAAAAATACATACCATATGATTATATATACCATCTATTATGTATACCATTATATATACTATATGGTCTCCTCATTACCATACATCTTCTCCCCAGGGAACCACTGATCTGATGTCTATCACTGTAGATTAGTTTTGCCTGTTCTAGAATTTAATGTAAGTGGAATCTTAAGTATGTCCTCTCACCTTAAGCCTTCTGGGTGAGATTCATCCATGTTTTGTGTGTGTGTGTGTGTGTGTGTGTCTGTGTGTGTATACATTCTAGAATGTACCTTCTAGAAAGGAATTTTAGAAAAAAAGGACAGATTTTAGAAATGAAGGATAGGTTAGTTACATTTTAGAAACGAAGGATAGATTAGTGTGATTGCCAGGGGCTAGAGATGGGGTGGAAGGGGGCAAGAGGAAGGGAGGTGAGTGTGTTTATAAAAGGGCAACAGGAGGCTGGGCACAGTGGCTCATGCCTATAATCCCAGCACTTTGGAAAGCTGAGGTGAAGCCTGGCCAACATGGTGAAACCCTGTCTCTACCAAAAACACAAACATTAGCCAGGTGCGGTGGTGGGCGCCTGTAATCCCAGCAACTCGAGAGGCTGAGGCAGGAGAATTGACCCTGGGGGGCAGAAGTTGCAGTGAGCTGTGATCAAGCCACTGCACTCCAGCCTGGGCAACAGAGTGAAACTCTGTCTCAAAAAAAAAAAAAAAAAAAGGCAACAGGAGAGATTCTTATGGTGATGGAACTGTTCAGTATCTCCACTGTGGTGGTGGATACATGCAGCTACACAGGTGATAGAATTGTGTAGAGCTACAGGCACACACACATATATGCACACACCAATGAGTACAAGTAAAGCTGAAGAAATCTAAAATAAATGGATTGCATCAATGTCGATATTCTGGCTGCAATGTTATAGTGTTGTAAAATGTTACAATTGGGGATAATTAAGCAAAGTATACAAGGGATCTCTCTGTATTATTATTATTATTATTATTTTGAGATTGAGTCTTGCTCTTGTCGCCCAGGCTAGAGTAGTGCAGTGGTGCGATCTTGGCTCACTGCAACCTCCGCCTTCTCCGGTTCAAGCGATTCTCTTGCCTCAGCCTCCCAAGTAGCTGGGATTACAGGTGCCTGCCACCACACCCAGCTAATTTTTGTATTTTAGTAGAGACAGGCTTTCACCATGTTAGCCAGGCTGGCCTCAAACTCCTGACCTCAGGTGAACCACCAACCTTGGCCTCCCAAAGTGCTGGGATTACAGGTGTGAACCACCATGCCCGGCCATTACAAATATCTTGTGGAAAATTAACGAAGCATAGGATAGTTAAGATAGTATTTTCACTTTTTCAGATAGTCTTATCAGCATTTTTATGTGAAAACTGAAAAAGCAGACACTAAATTTTTGCCTTCATAGAAACTTAGATGATCTGATTGTCATAATCTGATCCTACTTAAGAGACTACCTATGGATATAATGGAAAACAAGAATATTCAACAGGCAGTCTTCATGATAAGCCTTTACTAGGTTCATTCTACAAATATGTGACTTTTAAAACTACCTATTTTATTAGATATTTAAGATGTAGTAAAATCATTTGAAACACAAACTGATGGGCTTAGGCCATTCGAAATAATGATTTCATGACTATTAAAGATGTTCATAATGTAAAGATTTAAAAACGATTTTTTTTTTTTTTTTTTGAGACAGAGTCTCACTCTGTCACCCAGGCTGGAGTGCAGTGGCGCGATCTTGGCTCACTGCAAGCTCCACCCCCCAGGTTCACGCCATTCTCCTGCCTCAGCCTTCCGAGTAGCTGGGACTACAGGCGCCCACCACCACGCTCAGCTAATTTTTGTATTTTTAGTAGAGACAGGGTTTCACCGTGTTAGCCAGGATGGTCTCAATCTTCTGACCTCGTGATTCGCCCGCCTTGGCCTCCCAAAGTGCTGGGATTACAGGCGTGAGCCACCGCGCCTGGCCAAAAATGATTTTTAAAGTTAAAATTCATTTTGCATGTGGGGTAAGGAATCAACTACTGATTCATACAACACCATGGATGGATCTCACTCAAAAGCATTCTGGTGAGAGGACATACTTAAGATTCCACTTACATTAAATTCTAGAACAGGAAAAACTAATCTACCGTGATAGACAGCAGATCAGTGGTTCCCTGCGGAGAAGTGTATGGTAATGAGGAGACCATAAAGGAGCAGGACAGAACTTATTTGGGAGATGGAAATGTTCTATATCTTAATTTGGATATGGAAGTCACATGGATGTCACATTTATCAGAATAAATTGACCTCATTCTAAAAATATATTGGCTGGGCACGGTGGACTCACACCTGTAATCCCAGCACTTTGGGAGGCCGAGGTAGGTGGATCACTTGAGGTCAGGAGCTCAAGACCAGCCTGGCCAACGTGGCAAAATCCCATCTCTACTAAAAATATAAAAACGAGCCGGGTGTGGTGGTGTGCATCTGTAATCCCAGCTACTCGGGAGGCTGAGGCATGAGAATTGCTTGAATCCAGGAGGCTGAGGTTTCAGTGAGCTGAGATTGCACCATTGCACTCCAGCCTGAGCAACAGAGCGAGACTCTGTCTCAAAAAAATAAATAAATAAATAAATAAATAAAAATAAAAATATATGGATACTATTGCATGTAAATTAAACCTCAAGATGATTGATTAAAAAGCACTAATGATGCCAAGTTTTCAAAATGATACAGAGCAACTGACTTCTCCCACACCAGTGGGAAGCATTAAATGGCATGACTTTGGAAATAGGGAGTTTCTTATAAAGTTAAATGTACACATAACCTGTGATCCGGCAAGTTTTGCTTCTAAGTATTTCCCCAAGAGAAAAGAAAACATAGGCCCACAGAAAGACTTGTGCACAAATGTGTACTGCTTAATTTTTAAGTAGTTTTATTCATAATAGTAAAAACATTATAAACAACTAAAATGCCAAAAAACAAATGAACAGAAAAACATGTTTTGCCTAAATGCCAAAAAATAAATGAACAGAAAAACAAATGATGATCTATTTATCCAAGGAACTACTGCCCAGCAATGACAAGGATTTGAACTACTTGTACACATAGCCACACAAATGAATCTCAAAAACATGCAAAACAAGAGAAACCAGATACAGAATGTATTATATGACCCCGATTATATGAGATTCTAGAACAGGTTAAGTTAATCTATAGTGAAATAAGACTTATCATTGGTTGCTTGCACAAGGAAGGAGGATGGAGTGAGGAGGTAGGGATAGTATTGTCTGGAAAGAGGTATCAAGAAATTTTCTGGTGGTCATGGAAATGTTCTATATCTCGATTAAAATGGTGGTTGTATTGTTGTATACATTTGTCAAAACTCATTGAACAGTAAGTAGGCTTAAAATTAATGCTTTTCATTGTTCATAAATTATATGTCAGTAAAGTAGATTTTAAAAAGTCTTTTTAAAGCTTATTTTCTATTGCCTCCAAGTTTTTGGTCTAATCAACTAAGGTTGGAATGCCATTAACTGAGACAGGAAAGACAGGAAAGTCAGTGAAAGGAGGTTTGGGGAGGACGAGGAGCTCAGTGTTGGACTTGATTCTCTAGCAGGCCACAAGCGGTCACCTGGCGATCACCCTTGTTCCTCACATCTTCTGCCCATCCATCCTCAAGCACGGCCAGTCTTCCCTGGTCATTATTTCTCAAACAGCCTTTCTTTCCTTCTGGGCTTGTCTGTTCCAACATCCACCTGGATTTCTGGTGTTTTAACTTGACTCTTTAAGGGTGTGTGTATGTAAGTTTTAAATACCTACAAGCACCAGGCAGATGATGTGGGAACCGCAGCTACCCCAAGAGGACAGGGTCCATCTGAAGGACTGCCCTCTACTCAGCTCCAATCCATTGTTTTTGGGCTGGAGTGCTGCACCAGGGTTTTTCAAGAGAAAACTCGAGTCAAACTCTCCTGGTGTTTGGAGCTAACTTAAAGACATGTAAATATCTTGTAAGCCAACTAGAACCCTTGTGCTGGGCCCAGGCTCAGCCAGTTTCCAATGCCTGTTTTATAACAAGGCAAGTTCTGGTGCTAGGATGGGCTCCAGCGTGGCCTTTTGCTAACCCCGCATTCTGCACTGGCTCAGCCTGGCTGCCAGGAGCCTGTGGGTGCCTGGGATGCTCCTGCTGCTTGCTGGTCCTGCCCTTGGCTCTGACGTCTCCCACTCTAGTATCCCAGTGGCCATAATGACAAGGAGGCCTCCCTCCTAAGGACTTTTGCCAGCCAGGTTTCCTCTTCCAAGTACACATGTAGCCCCAGTGGCCTTTTACACCCTGAAATCTGGTTGTATCTTGCTGCTGTTAAAAGTCTGTCAGTGATGCCCCATCATCCACTGTTAGTTACTAAAGGAGATGTGCATGATACACTCTCCCTCTAGAATCCACCTTCCACCACGCTCTGCCTGAGGCACCTTGCAACTGGGGGCACTACTTACACCCTGCCCTCCAGGCAAACTCTGGTCCAGCTTTCTCACCTCTGAGTCTTCACTCCTGTAGTCCCCTCCGCCCAGAACACCTTCTCTAAGGCCCCTGTCAACAAACTTATCGTATCCTTCAAGACACAGTTAGAGTTCACCTCTGCTCCAGATCTCCAATCCCCTAGGGAATGGGCCTCTTTCACCTTTGTTAATCCACCACATACACCCGCTTCCCCCTGCATTTCCGTGCAGGCATCTGTCTGTTTGCACTTCTCCTTCATGGCACTATTGCACCTGTAATTGATCGGCCAATTGCAGCCACAGTTTGGATGCTTTCTTGGTTGTCTATCTGCCTTCTGTTTGTCTTGTTCACGCCTTTAGGCCTGGTGCCCAGCTTGCTCGGGTGCCTGAGTCTGTGATGGGATGGGTACCTGTCTTTCCCGGGGTAGACAGTGCCCGGAATGCTGACATAAGTTTCTTTCTGACATGCACGCCTATCTCAGGGCCAGGCCCCCAGGAGGTGCTCTGGTGAAGGTTTTTGGATTTGGAAGGAGGAGGAAGCAGAGGCTACTGAGCCCCCTGCAGTGGCTGAATAATGGGTCCCAGATGGTGCCAGTGACGCAGTGGGGAGGCTGACAGCTTCTGGGTGCGAATGGCCCCACAGTGCGGCCGGGGACCACCCTGCCCACGGCCGGTCAGAGAGCCTAAGGAAGCCGCGTGTGCCTGCGGGCCCTCTCGGTGGCTCGTGGCACCTTACCCTCTACTCCCCTTGTTCTCTAACGTGTTTAATACACTTTTGTGCTGAAAATATAAACAGACTAAACGGTGCTTTACCCCGGGGAGGCAGACAGGAAGTTTCCTCGAGGCCGTGTCCCGTGAGCAGGCGCCAGTGGGCTCAGTCTCCGGGCTCCGGGGTGGCCCGAGTAGGGGGAGGCCTGCGTGCGGTGGGCGCGGGGAGCCCAGCGGGCCGGAGGGCGCCCCGGTGGGGAAGCGGACTGTCCGAGGCGAGCTGGGTGGTGGGAGTACCGCCTGGCTCGCTGTGGGGCGGCAGGGGCGTCCCGTGGCGGGCTGGGCGTGGAGCCTCCGCGGTTGGCTTCCCCGGGCCGCACCGGGGCGGGGCGGGGGGCGGCGCCCCCTGGTGGCCGAATGAGACTCCAGGGCGCGAGGGGCCGCCCACCCCGCCTCGCCCACCGGGCGGGGACCTCGCGCCTTCTCTGAGGAAGCCAGGGGAAAGGAGCCGAGACCGCAGTCCCCTGGACCCGTTTCCTTGTCTGTGGGATGGCATGATAATTGCATCTCACAGGGCTGTCGTGAAGATTCAAGGAGCAAATGTATGTAAAGCGCTTCGGATGTCTGGTACATTGTGAGCCTTTGAGCTGTTGAAACTCTGGGATTCAAGCGGCTCGGGTCAAAGAGGAACGGTGTGACACCTGCCTCTGTCCTTTCCAGTGTGGACTCAAGGGAAAGCGTGTGTCTCATCCAGACCCCCCAGGCTCTCTTTTGTAAGCTGGCGGTCATGAAATGTAATGAGGACAAAGGTTTAAACAAATATTGGTCCCTATCTGGGACCTCTGAAGTCACTTTTAATGGATTTGGGGATTTGACAGATTTAAAAAGGGGTGCCTGCTGTGTGGCCCATTTATAGACCTGTAGAGCGAAGAGAAGGAGATTAGTCACACTGGGGGCCGGAGTAGAAGCCGTTTTAAATTAGCTGCCCCGCTCTGCCTTGAGACTGAGACTTTCTGACTCTCACTTTCACGCTTGGGTTCCAGCGCCCAGATGAGAAGAGAGAGAAGGTAGAAGAGGAAGGAAGGGAGGGAGGGAGGGGATAGAGCAGTGGCCACCAACTCTCCCTGAGCGGGGGCAGAGTGGGTGGTTCTCCCCAGGTGGGCAAGGTGGGGGCCCCATGGGTATGCTGGGCAGGGGTGGAGTGTGCTGGGAGCACGCGGAAGGACTGCGCCTCTGCTCCTCGGGGTGTGGCGCGACGCACTCAGGAGCCCCTTCTCTAGGGGCTCAGGAGACTCCAGGAGGGTACTGTGAGCTAGGAATGCCTTCCTGAGCCTGGTTGGTGGGGCCTCTGAGGCCGTTCCTTCAGGCCCTGAGTGGGCAGAGGGGCAGGTGAGCACTAACCCAGGAGCCAGGACTAGGCTGAGCCCACTACTCACAGCCTGGGGTAAGCCAGCCTCCAGACCCTCCAGGATGGTCTCAGCCTGGATCCGACTGCCTCTCCTGCCTGACCACTGTGCTCCTTCACAGGCCTCTGGCCGGCAAGTTCTCAGGATGTGCACAGGTTTTCCTGCTTCCTTACCTTTGCACACCTTTGCTTGTTCCTTTTGCCCAGAAAGTCTTTCCCAGCACACTTGACTCTCTTGAAACCCAGTCTCTCCCACATGGCTAGTATCAAGCCCCTTCTCCCATCGCTCATCAGATGAACTCAGAGCACTGGTACTTTGCCCTGTGTCAAGGTCTTGTCCTAGCTCTGGATTATATGTCCTTGAAGGGTAGGGGCCATGTGTTTGTCACCTCTTGTCCTTATACACATCAGGTACTACACAAATGAAGGGAGGCGTGAGGGACAACTGGAAGGGGCCTTGTTTTCTTCATGTGCAGGATGGGACTAGTCATAGCGGCCCCACAGGGCTGGTGGGAACTCTGGTGCCATTCTGCAATCAGAGTCACCCCATCTCCTCCTCGCCCACAGAGTCTTGCTCCGTCAGCTGTCCTGTTGGACTCTGCAACCTCCCCATCCTGTGGCCCCCTGCCCCAGCAAATCTCTTCCCTCTGAAGCCATCCTTTTCTTGACCCTGCATCTCTCTCAGCCACCACCCCATCTCTGCCTCCTCTGAGCAAATCGTCTTTCCCACCTCCCCAGCCCTCTGCAGACTGCCTCGGCCTTGCCTGAGCATCATCTCCTCAGCTTTGGGGACCCACAGTTGGTGCTTCCTCCATTGGGAAATCTTTCCAGACTGTGTTTCCCAACCCCGACAGTCCCGCAAAGCTGGTTTAAGTGTCCTGGTGAGCAACTGTGTCCACCTAGGTTCACTACCCACAGTAGAGGGTTTTAGTGCTCAACCATATCTGCTCTTTCCTCCTTCTGAGCACACAGAATATTCTGTCCTGCTCTTGTGGCAGCTAGACTGGGAGCAGAGTGAAGAGTGTTACTTTGGGACAAAGCATTGCTTAGCAGTGCGGGATCTTCCAGGACTTTCTTCCCCTACCCCATCGATCATAGCAGCTTATTATGAAATGGAGGTACCTCAGGTTCCAAACAGTCTGGGTTACTGAGACACTGGCTGTGGGGGGGCGGGCTCTGAGGCCATATGTCCAGGCCCTGAGCAGGCAGAGGGGCACTACTGAGCCACTGACCTGAGAGTCACCCAGATCACCGCAGGTTCTGTGGGTGAGATATCTTTTGTTGTGTCAAGTGACTTAGAGAGGTCTGTTACTACAGCATAGCCAAGCCCTTCCCCACTGATTTACCGATTAAAGAAGTGTTCTAAATGGGTTAATGGCTTGGTAAACTGTAAAGATCTGTGCACATTTAGTTATTATTATTGCTGTCAAGTTGTAGCAGGGCTGGAGACGTGATGTGGCTGGGAGAGTGGAGGAATGGCCAGGGTATGTCATGGAGAAAAACCCCTCTCATTTATGATTTGCCAAGGGCTTGCCCAGGATCTGTTTCCATATTTAATCTCTGATGAAAGGTTATAATGAGTCTGGTATCTGGTGCTACTGACAGAAGATGGACCTTTCTTCCCGGTATTTAATTCCTGTGGTTGTGAAAGATAGGATGTATTTCTCCTGGATTTGCTATAATATAATATTTTAATATCGATTTGATACTGACTGGCTTCAGACTCCAGCTTAACTGTATCTCTCCATCTTTGAGAGTGGTTGAAGAAAATCACATGGCTTTGTTTCTTGAGCAAGAATCTGCTAAGCAGTCACCAGATGGGGCTGTTCCCTTGAAGGCCTGTGTGCAGGATTCTCAGGGCCTTTTCTTCTCAAAACCCTTCCCTCTTTGTCTCTTTTCTCCACAACTCTCCTTTAACTCATGGTGCTATAGGGATAAATTGCCCTGTTTAATGAATAGTTGTTGAAGAGAAGGTAAGTACATGAACTGTTACCTGGTTCTCCTGCCTCCTTTACCCACTTTAATTGGCCCTCAAGAGATTCCCCCACTTCCGTCCCATGGGCCAGTGAACATCAGTGGGAAAAGAGGGGCCTCTCCACCATTTTAGTCCACGCTGACTCTTCAGAATGACTCAGCTGGGGAGATTGGGCTGGACCAGAGAGAGGTGGACAGCCTGGTTTGAGTCTGGGCCTGGCCAGCTATTATGTGAAGCTGTCCACAACGGTTGCTTCCTCAGAATCAGATTCCTCACCTTTAAATGGGACATCCATCATGGAGGATCACCCCAGAGGGCTTTGGGCCAAAGGGTAATTGATAGAGATATGGTATTTAGTTATCACTGTATTTGTACTTTTTCCAAGAAGCGTCAAAGAAGGATGGACTATAAAAGGTTCCTGCACACTCTTCCTTTTCTGGCTTTTTTGTTCAGCCCTTGAGGGGCTGGATTGGGTGAGGAGAGGGAGTGGTGCAGAGGAGTGGGCTTCCTAGGACGGGCTGGGAGAGGGCATGGCTGCGAGTGTGCATAGGGAGGTGGGCCTAACCCTGGGGTCTAGGTTTTCTAGGATTTCCAGGCTCAGGTGAGAAGCAGGGCCATTAAACAGCCTCAAATGGGAAAGGGACCAAAGACTCACGATGGCACCCTTGATTCAAGGGTAAGTGGCATCCAAGGACCTTCAGATGGCACTAGGAGTCAGAACCAAGCATGGTTGATACTGAATTTCCAGCCAGACAGCAGGATGGGGGGTTTGAAATCAATAACTGATTTAAAGAAATAAGTAATTTTTTTTTCTTTTTGCACATCCAAGTTTGTGAAATGAGAATGTCTGTCTCAGTACTGATAAGAGCCTCATATAAATGTGAGCTCTTGGATTGTTTTTCATGCCCACTCACTCTTGGTTGCAGTCATCCAAAAAATCAGATTCACAGGCATCTCTTCACAGGCATCTCTTCACCTTGTTATCCTTCACTCACCTTTGAATATACCAAAGGCCTATCGAGCCTCTACATTTCTCAGTGGCCTAAGCACAAATGGGCATCCCCCAGGCTCCACTGCACTGACAGTCCACCTCACAGGGTTTGGGAACCACCCACATCAATCTCATGAGGGGCCATTAAAAGTGCCATTCCTGGGTCCCTCTCAGACCCACAGAAGTAGACTCTGGGGCTGGGTGGAAGGTTTTGGGAATTTGCATTTTAACAACATCCTCTATGAGTGTCACACACTCAAGAAAGTTAAGCTTTGCTCTAGAAGTGAAATGAAAGTGACACTATTATACTCCCTGCTGACAGCTGAGAAGAAAGATTTTCTGGGGAGTAGTAGTACTGGTTGTGACCATGTGATCAATTATGATTATGATATTAATTCTGTTTTGTGCCATGGACTTAGCTGTTTGCGTCCAACTCCCCTTCTGGATATAAACCCAAGAGCAGAGATCTGGCCTCCTCAGAGCCCAGCAGAACTACACTGAAGGGATAAGCAGTGTCTGGTACCTGCCTGATACCAGGCTAATGGGTTGACAGTTGCATTACCTCTAATCCTCATGGCCGTGGGCTCCTGGGGTCTATGTCATAAGCACTTTCTCTGTTTACAAGATGCAGGTGCTGGCAGGGCGCAGTGGCTCGCGCCTGTAATCCCAACACTTTGGGAGTCCGAGGTGGGAGGATCACTTGAGGTCAGGAGTTTGAGATCAGCCTGGCCAACATGGTGAAACCTTGTCTCTACTAAAAATACAAACATTAGCCAGGTGTGGTGGCGCAGGCCTATAATCCCAGCTACTCTGGAGGCTGAGGCAGGAGAATCTCTTGAACCCAGGTGGCAGAGGTTGCAGTGAGCCAAGATTGTGCCACTGCACTCCAGCCTGGGTGACAGAGCAAGACTCCATCTCAAAAATAAAATAAAAATAAAATAAAGTGCAGGTACTCTCTGTTCTCTGACAGATGTATATGACAACATAAATTCAGGACCAAGTTACCTCAATAGCAAAATTAGAATATTTTAATAGTAATATAATAGAATAAAGGTTTGGGAGGGCAACCATAATCTTCTAGAACCTGAAGGTTGGCATTCATTGTTCATAAACTCAGCTGAAGGCAGTGCCTTCCAAATTTGGTTAGATTGCTGTGGGAAAGACCAGGGTTAGTTGCAGGGAATCATTTTCCAAGCAGAACCATTTCAAATGCTAAAACTGGCCCCTGAGGTTATATTGAGCCTCCCTTCCTGAGTGAGATGTTTGGAGATGAGGTGGCTTTGGAAATAAGCCTGTCTGTAACAGTGGTTTCCACAAAGACGTCAGTCTCATGGCATTGGATATTGTTTGGACACTGACATGAATGTTTTGGCATATCACCATATGAGGCCTTTCCAGAGGTGGCTTCTAGTATGCTTCTGGAGGGGTCTTCCAAGAAGAGTGGCACTTAAGGGTCATGTATGGCCATGACCCATGCCCAGTTGTTCCAGAGGACACGGTGAGACAGAGCTGTCTGGCAAAGGGCCAGGTGCAGAGTCAGTCTGGGGGCCATGGATGGCATGGATAGTGAGGTCAGGATCCTTCATGCCAATCTGTGGCTGCTTGCTGTCCCCACCTCTCCTCCTGCTCTCACCAACTCCCATGCCCCCAGTCCCACACTGCCCACCGAGCACACCCTGGGAGGAGGCCCTAATGTAAATGGAGGGAGGTGAGGTAAAAGCTGAGGGAAGCTCCTTGGAGAACCCTGTATTAGCACTGCTTTGCACAAAGTCGGTCTCTGATAAATATATTTGTTGAAGAATGGCCTCCTTTGTTGGCTTCTATCTCTCGACCTCTATCACATAGCAGCGGTGTCTGTCAGCCCAGGCACCCACCTCTCTGGAGGCAGTGAGAAGAGGCTGAGAAAATGGTGATGGTGTGAGCACATTTGAAACCAGGAAAGCCACCCTTGACTGGCTCTGTTTTGTGGGCCGCAGCTTGCCCTCCAGCTTGGTGGCAGTGGACATCCACTCTGCTTCGTCACTTGCTTTGCTGACATCTCTTCTGCCTCTCTACTCCTCGGAATACAGGCTGAAGTCCAGACAGGGAAGAGCATGTGAAGCCACCTCATCTGCTGCCAGGGAGATGTGGGAGGTTCTTCCCATTACTCTGAGATGAGGGGGTCGCGTCCCCACATTGAAGGGGTGGGAGGTTGGGCATCAGGACCATTTCATAGGCCTTCCTTGGGTCTTCACTATGTTGTAGCTTTCTCAGTTTGAAATGTACCCCAGAAAGACAGGGATAAAATGTGAGGATCTAAGGACAGAAAGTCCAAGGTTCATATGGACAGCACTTAGATGACCCATCCTTGGTGTTTCTCAGTCCCTGCTCTGGTGCCTGTGTGCAGGTAATGGGCAGAGCCTGTACTTCCCAACATGGCAGCATCCAGAATGGCCTCTAGGTATAGGAAGTGAGGATCTGAGGGGGAGGGAGCCAGCCCCTCCCATAGTCTGTGCTGATGCCAAACCCAGGTGCAAAGGGGGCTACAGCCAGGCTCCCCAGTCTCCCAGTGGCTCTGGCTATTAATAACTCAGCCACTTCCTTCTTCCTCTCACCCCTGCCACTCTGCAGGGTGTGGGCAGTCAACGGGAGAGTGGAGCTGCCTGGCAAGAAGGGCACATACCCTTTTCCCTCTCTGTTTAGGATTCCCCCCAGGGCTGGTGAGGGGCCTGGCTGCCTCAGTGGGCATTCTCGATGAAGAACTCAGCACTGAAGTGAGCCTGGGCATCTGGAGGCCCCTTCCAAGGGGCCAGGGAAGACTCAGCCCCCCAACTCTGGCCCATGCAGCCCAGGTGCACAGTGGCCCTTAGGAACTGTGGGGAGGACTCTGGGAGGACGAGGTAGGGAAGGCAAATGAGGACTGGGGTTTTCTTTCTTGTTTAAAAATACAAAAAGGAAATGACGTGTTAACATTAGTGAATATAGGCAGGTGTGGAAGAGGCACGGTCCGCTCTCTGGAGCAGGGCAGTGGCCCGGGCGGGGGTCAGATGAGGCCTGCCGCCTTCTGCACGTTGTACTCCTTGTTCTTCTTCACCCTCCAGCTGATGAAGCAAAGCAGCAGCATGCCCAGCGCCTTGTAGCCCATCTGCAGGCCCAGGTACCTGTGGGCAAAAGGAGGCAGGACTGGTGAGGGAGGGGGCTCTGCAGCCCACATCCCAGGGCCAGGACCACCGGGAAGAGCCACGTCATTCCCATGCTGGCCCACGAAGGGTGTGGGCACCATCCAGGTGTGGATCACTTTCCTCATTTCTTTGACCCAAAAGGGAACAAAGCTGCAGGGAAGCAGGCAGGGAGTAGGCATGGGACTCCTAATCCGGGGCTCGTCATCCCTCCACCGGCTCTTTCCAGAGGACCAGAGGTGACCCAGCTGCCCCAGCCAGCCCTGGAGGGTCCTGTCAACCAAGCAGAGCCAGAAGGAGAGGGGCCTCTTCTCATTGCCCTCTTGACCTGTCCCTTTTGCGGCTTTCTCTGCCACTCCCATACCATTTCCAGCCCCTGCCCAGTCCCCTGAAGCCCACCTTCCTGTGGTTTCTGGGCCATATGACAATGGCAGCAGGTGAGGTGGCTGGAAGGGGTGCAGAACCCAATGGCACTGCAGCTGGGCATGGCCCATTGAGGCAGGTTGGTCCGCCTGCCCTGGACCTCTGCCAGGAGCCATGATACAGCCCCTCTGTCTCTGAGCAGCAGGAGGCTGCCCCCATTGTTCCACATTGTTCCACAGCCATGGCCTCTTCCCTGGGCTGCAGCCATCCCCACCCTTTCTTTCTGCTGCTGCCCCTTCCAAACGCTTTCGGGTCATGGAAGTCCCTGGACATCTCCCTGTGAGCCCTGAAAAGCCTGTTATAGTAGCCCCTGCTCCCTGTCCATGGCAGGGCCGCAGAGCTGGCCCTTCATGTTCTCTTCTTCGGAAGCCTGACAGCCCCCACAGTAGCCACTGGGCATATGACTACTGTCATCTCAAGCCCAGGGCCTGGCTCTGGGACACACATGCGTGTTGGGCCCTCACCTGTCTCGGAGAGCATCGTTGTCATAGTAGGCGCAGGCCCCTCGCCTCCCCAAGCACAGCGAGTTCCACCGGATGCAGGAGTGGTCAATGGTGAGGCCATAGAGGGCTGGAGATGGCAGCCAGGCTGGAAGAGGGTTCAGAAAGCCCTGGTCAGATGGAACTGCAGGCAGAGGTGCCCAGCAGGGATGTGGGAGCCAAGTCCCCTGCCTGGTTCACATATATGAGAATGGCTCTGCTGCACCCATAGGACTCACAGTGACTCTGGAAAGCAGAATAGCTTTCAGTGAAGCCTGAATTTCTCTTTCACCAGAAGGCTTAGAGGAGAAAAGGGACCTGGGCCATTCTTTCAAGGCAGAGTAAGTCACAGGGATCACCTTGATGCCAGCTCAGACATCCAACATAGTTCTCCTGAGGTCAGCTCAGAGTGGAGCTACATGGGCCTCCACTGTGTGGCAGGAGGCTCTCCAGGCATCGACTTCTCAGGTCCTCACACTGGCCCTGAGGTGTGGGTGCCCACTTTTTAGTGAAGAGGAAGGGGTTCTTGGCTGGGACACTGTAACATAGCCAAGAGAAGTCAAGGCAGGACTTTGAACCCTGGTTTATGGAGGTTCGAATCCCATGCACTTCCACCACACCAAGCTGCCCTATTGGATTAGACAGTACCCCTCTGCAGACCTCCCAATACCTGGCTTCTCAGAGCTTCTTCTCTGGGCCCCTGAACTTCCCAGCAGCTGAGTGCTAAGATTTGGCTCGGCAGGGGCTGTGCCTTCCTGGCTGTTAAATATTCTGGACGCCTACACTATGCGTGGGTAGTGTACCACTAGCTACAGCTCTAGGCAGTTACTGGACTGGGGAGGGACTTGTCCAGGATTTACACCAAGGCTGGCCCATCCCATTCTCAGAACCAGGGTGCTAAGAATAACCTCCCAGACTTTGTTTAGGGCCCTGTGAGCAACTGCTTCCAGAAGAAATACAGACAATATTCCACTTGTGGCACTGCCCACAAGTGGGAAACTACAAGAAGAAGCCTCTCCACTCAAATCCTGCTCACTCCCAAGTCTCCAGGTGAACAGAGGGATGAAAACTGGCCAGGCAGAGTGACATATGACACTTCCCTGCGTAGAAACAAAGTCCAGAAACATTGTCGACCCAATCCCAATGGGTAATTAAAAACCTGTCATAGGAAGTCCTTTTATCTACCCAAGAGTGGATTGTGTTCTTGGGTGATACATGGAACCCCTCCAGGCCTGGGTTTTCTCACTGTGGTCCCACATTGAGTTATCTGAGCTCAAATGGAAAAACAAAAGCAGCAAGTGCTTCGAGCAGTGCGATAGAGTCGAGAGAGTCCTTGTTTTCAAGGCCATTTTCGAGGTTGCTGGAGGAAGCAGGAAAGGGCTCTTTAGAGCCTGTCCTAGTTGCTGGGTGGGCTGAGAGGAATGTGAGGTCTCCTTCCCAGCAGAAGTTTTAGAGAAAGTTAAGTTATAAATGAAAATAAGGAGCTCTGATGACAACAGAGCCTCTGCTGGGAGGACAGGTAGATCCTGCCCCCCTGCTTCCTCTGTTTATAATGCAGGCAGCAAGAGCAGGGTCTAAAGAGGCTCTGCAGGGACTAGAGGAACAAGAAATCCCACTGAAAAAGCTGGTTCATTCCCATCATCCAAACACTTCTCCCAACCTGGGGTTGGATTGGGCCCAGCAAGGGCTCCCGCTCACCTGGCCCCAGTAGGAACATCACCAGCACATCTCAAAATGGGGATGGAAGCTGCTGCTCTCACCGCAGGGTGCGGTGTTGACTGAGGCACAGTGGGCTATACATCATTTCAGCATTTATGGTCAGAAATGACACCTTATAGTAACTGAAGTTCCTCTTGCTGGAGTCTCCACATTCCCCTCTGTAGTTTGCACCCTTAATTAATACATCCTCAGTTCAATTAGGTCCCTTTACTTCTGTGTGCCTGACATTACAAGGATCCCTCTATTACTGCCTTGTGTTAAATCTAGTGTACGGATGTGTCAAGAAGGAACAGCCAGTGTGAGCAGTCCAGGAACGGGCCTGCATTGTGCCCCCAGCCCTCCGCCCAGGCACCCCTGCTTGAGGCAGCTTGAGCACCCCTGCTGCCTCAAACAGCTCGCCCTCCCGCGGGGCACTGTTGATCACTTGTGCACAGCGCCATTCCTCTGGTGGGCTCTGGACTGCTTGAGGGCAGGCAGGACTCACCAGCAGAGGGCCCCACGTGGAAGAAATTTTGCTGAATAGTTTTAGCAGGAGTGAATTTTGTAAATGGAAAGGAAGCCAGGGCTGGGCTCAGCTGCTGCTCTGACTTGGCAGGAATGCAAAGTTTTGCTCCTACAGTGAGTTTTGGGAGAAAGATTTAAAAATACCTGCCTTTAACACTCTATTAGGTATTCTCAGCTGTGTTCACTTTTAATTTTTCTTACATAACTTAGTTAGGAATGAATGCCATAGATGGAGTCTTTCCTAACCTCAAGCAATCTGGGAAACCGTCCACATGGATTTTGGCATCTGCTGTTGATTATGCACAGCTTCTCTTTGCCATGGAGATGAGATGGTGCTTCCTCCATCGCTACCTTGCACCCATAGCCCTCGGATGCCCCATCGCCTGCGGCCACTTTTGGGAAGAGGGGTCTTAGACACTTACCCAGCAAGCGCATCAACAAGAACTGCACCCCGATGGCAAATGACTTTTCCTCCTGGTTCACCACACTGAAAAGACAGACAGCAAATCAGCAGTGGGAGGATTCAGGGCTGCACGATCCCTTGGGTAAGGGACAGCCAGCCTCAGAGCGGGTCAGAACCAACCCTCATGCGGCCTGACAAGCCCTCTGGTGATTGGGTTCACCTGGGCTGAATGCTGTAGTTCTTTACATCAGTGGTCTCAAAGCGTGGTCCCTGGATCATCAGCATCCCCTGGGAGCTTGTTAGATATGCAGATTTTCAGGCCCACCCTGGACTTACTGAGTCAGAAAGTCTGGGGATGGGGCCCAGCAATCTGTATTTTACCTCCAGGAGATTCTGATGTACCACCGAAAACCACTGGTCTGTGTGATTTTCAGGGCTGCCCAGAGCCCCCTTCAAGAAGCAGAGGGCAGTAGAGGCTAGGAGTGGAGAGAAGGATGCTGTGGGTGTGTTGATAGCAGCAGGTCTGAACAACTCCCACAGAATGTCTTATACCAGTAAAAGACAGCCCTGCTGCAAAGTGTAATTAGAGCCCTTGGGCTGCAGGCTTCTGTGCACAGCTAAAAGAATTCCCTACCCCGGGCTAGCTCTGGGTGTGTGCATACAACTCCACCCTCAGAAAGGTCCCATGTTTGGCTTAATGCTCTGCTGCAGCTGTCTGGAAATTCTTAATTTTTGAGCCAGGGGCTTTACATTTTCATTTGTAATAGGTCCTACGAATTAGGTAGCTGGTCCTGCCCCTAATCATCTTCCTTCAAGAGAGGAAAATGTGTTTGGCTAAGGAAGGAGATTCAGAGAGAGCGGGAGACAGCCCTGCCGTCCCAGCTGGGGAGTGGAGAGAGGGAGAGGACACCCCCACCACAAGGTGGGGAGCCAGCAGCTGGCCAGCAGAGCACCTGATGAGTGACTTTACTCCAGGACTCTCTGTGCTCTGGGCACACACACTCCCAGTGGGTGCTTGTTGGGAAGAGCTTTCAGTACTAGGGGACAGTGAGGAAGGGAGCTCAGAAGTAATCCCCAGGCCTCTACCTATGGTTTGTTTCACCACCACCATCACAGTTCCACTAGCAAACTGGAAAGTGACCTTTGCCCAGCCCCTGAGGGATGGTCCGGTGAGAGAAATACTCACTGGGGCAGGGGAAGAGGCACCCCTTGGGGCCCCCCAGTATAAAGTGTCTCAAATCCTGTTGTGCCTACAGATCCCTCCAGTGGTCCGGTTCATAATAGATGCCTGCCTTGTCTTGGCCCTTGCCCTGGGCCCACTCATTCTCAATGAAATGGGACTTGGCCACCCCAATTTGGCTTTTGATTGAGGTCCTGGGCCCCTTCTAGTCTCTGTCCCATGTGGCCCTGAATGAAAGCTGGCTTTCTGACCTCTCTTTCTCCTTCCACATTTTCAGCTAGCCTTCACTTCCAGCTTGTGTTCCCATGGCTAACTGGGGGCCAGGGCTCATACAAATAATGCTTGGGTCACCTACAAAGTCATTTTTTTTCTTCTGAGACAGAGTCTCATTGTGTCACCCAGACTGGAGTGCAGTGGCTCAGTCTTAGCTCACTGCAACCTCTGCTTCCCAGGTTCAAGCAATTCTCCTGCCTCAGCCTCCCGAGTAGCTGGGACTACAGGCACCCGCCACCACGCCCGGCTAGCTTTTGTATTTTTAGTAGAGACAAGGTTTTGCCATGTTGCCCAGGCTGGTCTTCAACACCTGACCTCAAGTGGTCCACCCACCTCGGCCTCCCAAAGTGCTGGGATTACAGGTGTGAGCCACCACACCCGGCCTACGAAGTCATCTTTAAGCCTCTCCTTCTTCACACTAAATAGCATCAATTCTGTCATGTTTCCCAGTGGGATTTATCTTTAAATCGTTGTGGGATCCGGGGGCCTCCTCTCCACCTCCTACCCCTACTCGACCTAGAAAGGAGAGCTTTTTCTAGAGAAGCCCATCTTGTGGTTGAAATGATGCTCTGTTCTTCCTGACTTCCTCGTCCCTGGGATTTGACAGGAGTCCTCTGGGAGGAGATTTGACAGGGATTGCCCTTTTCCCTGCTGCACAGGGACTTGCCAGGGAGATTTTCTTACCCTGTCCCATCTCCTCATCATGGCCTTGTGTAGTTTTATGTCAGGGCTAGAGGGTCCACTGTGGTCCATCTGACCCAAGGTGCAAGAAGGGAAGCCTGCTGAAGAGTCTCTGGTGAAGGTGTCAGTGCTTTGAATGTGCAGGATGGGGAGCAGCAGAGAAGGGAGTGACTGTGGTGTCAGGGAAGGCAGCACGCTGTGGGTTCCAAGCATCCTTGCACCTTCTTGCTGAATAAGCTCAAAATGCAAGGTCCTGACTGCTGTTTTCCTGCACCGTTTCTCAGAGTTGTAGTTGCAATGAGCAACCCTGAGGCATGAGTTAACATTTCCTCCAAGACCAGGAGCAGCATTGCTCACTGGTCACCGTAGAAGTGGCGGCTCTTCTATGCTCAGTGTTCTTACAAAGTGTGCACCTGGGCCTCTCTGTGTCACCCCTGTAGGATTTGGGGGGCAAGGATAACTGACACACCCTAAGTTTTGTGCTTTCTGTGCTGTCATAAAGTATTTTGTCTTTGACCCAGGAGTCTCACATCTTCTGCCAGCATCCTTGAAATAGTATTTGATTTGATAGCTTTCAAGCTAACTTGATAGCTCACTTATAAATACGGTAAAATCCCAGATCCCAACAAGTGGCTGCATCTGCTCCTTTCTTTTCTCTGAGCCTTCTAGGGAAAATAGGTCATAGACACCTAGCTGGCTGTTAATTATTATTATTATTATTGTTATTTGATTAATAGTGATAATTAACCAATATATAGAACACCTTATATTTGCAAAGCAATTTACCATGTAATCCTGACAGCAACCCTTTGAGGTCGATATCATTATCATCATTTCATGAATGAGGAGACTGAGGCTCAATGAGGCTAGGCAACACCCTAACACAGCCAGTATGTGGCAGAGCAGGGACTTTGATCCTGGCACCGGGAGTCCAAATCCTGTGTTTTTGCCCTCTCTACTTGCGAGGTGAGTGAGGACAGGAGGGAGGGAAGCAGGGGTGGGTTAGGTGAATTTGGTACAACTGTTGTTTTCTCCTTGCAGCCAGTGAGGTGAAGAGCGGGTCATTCCCAGTGAAAAGCTCAGAGGCATTCATTGCCAGCTGCCAGCCGTAACGGGACGCCCTGCTCCTCCCCTCCAGCTCTGGCCAGCCACTCCCTTCCTGACCTGAGGACTTGGTCCTGGAGCCAATCATACCGGGATTTTCTCATTTTCATCCTTTTCCATAGCCCTCACTCTGACTCTGAAACTTTCCACATTTTCCTGCCTTGCTTTTATGCATCCAACTAAATTCTCTTTGCTCTTCTCATGTCTTTTAGAATTTAAAAATAAGCAAACCTACAGGCGTTTCCAAGGTGTGGAGCCAGGCAGCCTGGCTTCAATAAGTGGCTCAGCCATTCACTGGCTCTGCCATACTACACTAGTGATTTTTTTTTTAATTATTATTATTTTTTGAGACGGAGGCTCACTCTGTCACACAGGCTGGAGTGCAGTGGCATAATCTTGGCTCACCGCAACCTCTGCCTCCCAGGTTCAAGTGATTCTTCTGCCTCAGCCTCCCAAGAAGCTGGGATTACAGGCACCGGCCACCACACCCAGCTAATTTTTGTATTTTTAGTAGAGATGGGGTTTTGCCATGTTGGCCAGGCTGGTCTTGAACTCCTGACCTCAGATGATCCGCCTGCCTCGGCCTCCCAAAGTGCTGGGGTTACAGGCATGAGCCACCGCACCCAGCCTAGGCTTGTGATTTAACCTCCAATGTTCAGAGTGGAGGCACCAACAGGGCCTGTGTCACACGGACGCTGTGGGACTGAATGAGGCCCTGCAATGAGGAGCTCAGCACAGCGCCCCCCAGGGCAGGGCTCCCAGCATTGTTGCCATTATTATTATTTCCCCTCAGCAAAAGAACATTGCACATTGTCATTCAAAGGACTCTGAGGGCCAGGAAAGAGGGGAGAAATGAGAAATAGGCAACTAGGCGCAAAGTCAAAGGGAGTTGTGGGGAAGGAGAAGCCACGCCCCAGACCCCCAGAGGTTTGCCACTCACCGCAGAACCATCATGTAGAGGGGGTTGTGGGAGATGCAGGCTATCAGGGACACGAAGGAGATGAGGAAGATGGCCGGGAGCAGGAAGTGGGCACAGGGGACAGGGCACGATCCTGTCTTTGCTGAAGCGGATCCCCCAGTCACACAGCTGCAGTTCAAATAGATCTTGAAGAAGAAGAGGAGGGGAAAAGGGGAAACTTTGTGATTATTTCACTTTCACACACTTCAGAGGTCTGCACCAGCTCTTCCTGGAGACTTAACTTTCAACCCTTGTGTTCTCTGGATCTGGTTCCCAGGGAAGCTGGGTGAGGCTGAGGAGGCCAGGTGAGGATTTCAAGCTGGCCCAGAGTTTTGGGCAACAGAAACCATCTTCTGGGATGGACTGGGCTCCTCCAGAAGTCACATCTGCCTCTGGATTCCCCGGGAACACTGCCAGGCTAGGCCCCCCACCCCCAGCTTGGAGCCAGGGGCCCAGGAGGGCTCTCCTTTGGGCCAGGCCTCCTGTGCCCAGCAGTGGCGGTTTTGCAGATTGTTGTTTTTGCTGTTTGTGTGTTTATTGCAGAGGGAGGCATAACCAGTAGGAGGGCAACGGGAACACAGTGGAATTCCCTGAGTTCTGATGCTGTCAGGCCTTTGCTGGAGCTCCCTGCCTGAAAGAAACTCCTTCTGCCTAGAAGGGACTCCTGAGGAGGCCCCTGTCTCAAGTCTGCAAGTCCATATGGCTCAATACTGTTGTCCAACTCACTTTAGTGGCCACTGCCCTTGTCTGGTGGTCTTCACCTTCCTTCGCTGCTCTTGTCAGATGGCCCAGCCTGTGACAATTTCAGCGTCCAAGCAGTTACAGGACTAATATTGGAACTAATGGACTAGTATGTTTCCTTCTGCCAACAGTGGTAACTATGCACCCTCTTCACTTGGCCCCTAGGAAACTCCAAAGTTAGTTATATACAATATGGCTATTACTCTCTTCAGTCTAGATTTTTTAAATAGAGACTTTTTTCTTTCTAATTTACTGGTTTTTTTCTTGATATTTTGCTAATGGATTTTTGTCTTGAGGTACGTATGCTGTTATGGGAAACTTGCCAAGATTATTTCTGGAAGTAGGTGACTCAGATGTAAGTTAACAAAGATAAGAAAACCACAGAAGCCAACACAACTGGAAGGCAACTCAAAGAGCATCTTGTCCAAGTTCCTTGTCCTTCCTCTGCCTGGGAGCCATGCTCCTTTGCCCACGGAGGTGGCAGTGGCAGCAGCCTTGCCCTGTCCTTTCAGAGGAGGTTGGTAACTAGGCACTAGCCTTGCGCATCTCCTCCATACAGGCTTAAGGGAATAAGGCATGTTCCTAGCTTACGTTAACTGCACAGTCTTCTCATTGCTCAGCAGTTCCTAAGCCTGGCCCGCCTGGCTCTGGCTCCTGCCTGCTCCCTGGCCAGCTGGGCGTGACACTCCTCCTGCAGCACCAAGCCTGGCCTTTTCTCTTCTTTCCTACAGCGTGCCCAGTACATTCATGCCCATGGGACTTGTACTTGCTGCTCCCTTTAGCTGGAATGCACTGCTCCTGGTGTGCATAGAATTCTGTTCTGATTGTTCAGTTCTAATGTCACCCCCTCCGGGAGGCCCCTGGGAACTCTCCATCCTATTAAGTCCTTCCATGGCATGGGTTACTTTCTAGAATTACCCTGTGTGTTTATTTGATAGAATGCACACTCCATGAGAACAGGGACCTTGTCTGATGGGTTCACTATCACATCCTCAGCACTCACGGCTGTGCCCAGTGTTCTGTTTATTGAATAACTAAACAAATGACTCAAGTCAGTTTGCTGCTGGCTGATCCTAGGAGGTGTGGAGCCACAGAAAAATGGACTGAACTTTGCCAAGCGAGTCCAGTGAATGGAGGCTGCCCAAGTGGAAGGCTGGTGGCCAGAAGATAAATGGCTTTGAATAGAAGTGCCCCAAACTGAGGCAGAGCCCTGCGTTCAAGTCCCAGGTCAGCCCGAAATAGCTGCATGACTTCAGGCCAGCCATGTGGCCACACCTGGGAGTTGAGGGGTTGAACCAAATGCCCTCAGCTACTGCTTCTGGCTCTACCCTTCCAGGTCCATGTCACAGAAGGCTAATGCCCTCAATTTATCTGGGCCACGGCCAGCCTGCAGGACCCAGAGATGCCCGTGAGGATCCCTCAGGATGGGGCTCCAAGGCCTCAGCTGAAGGAGTGCTTTGACTGGTTTCTGCTCTGAGCAGTTAGGCCTCAAGAATGTGAATTTGTTGGATGTCGGCCAGTCTTTAATTGACTGTGGGCTGTTGGCATCTGGTCATGACCTCAGGGGTAGGGAGGTAGAGAGAGGCTGGATGTGGCTCAGAGGAGGCCAGGATGCTGGTAATGAGTGTGTGTGTGGAGCCCCGCCTATCCTGGAGCCGAGAAACAGTCTTTGAGGGCATGCACTGAGCTCCGAGATCCTGTGGGGCTCCTCTTGCCTCTGGACCCTGGCTGCCCTTACCAATTGCTTGGAGGTTGCAGAGCTCATGTTGATGTTTCTGCAGCCAGCGTGGCAAGGGGAGAGGTACTCAATTCCATTGTCCCCACAGACCGGGTGGAAGATAGAATCTGGGCACGAGCAGTCCCTGCGGCAGGCAGGAGGCTGCGGATGTATAGAACTTGATGTGCTGCCAGCAAAAGAGGAAATGGGGAGTCAAACAAAGCAAGACCAAAGAAAAACCCTACCCTCCAGCCCAGTGTGAGTTCCTGGCCTGATGAGTGTGTCTGTGCATCTTTATTTATTTTGGGCCAGTGCCACCCTGGGATGTGGATTATGCCTGGTGGAGCCAACAGTGAATTTGCCACTGTTTAGTGGTCACGGCATCTCTCCATTTCTTCTGCCACTAGGAGCCCAAATCCACTAATTATGCGCTGGGAAGGCCTGAGTGGTGAATCCCCTGCCACAGTAGGGGTCAAGACAACCAACCAACCAGAAAGGGCAGCTGCAGTGGGCAGGTCACAGACAATATTTGCCTTCCCTCTTCTTCAGCCTGAAAAACAGTGGCTGGGACCACTGAGGCAATCCAGGATTTAGTTAGCTCTCTGTCTCCTGGCTTAATGTAGACCTTGCCTAGGTTACTGTATCCCCTTGAGCTTCAACCAGCGCTTTCACTGGTTGATCTCACTGTTCCCCGGTATCTGACATTCATGACCTTCTTCAGGGAGGGTTGGGAAAGGGGCTGACAAACCACTGTCCAGATATTTCACTAGTATAACTGTACAAATGAGAGTTCATCTCATGTGCCAGACGCTGTGCCCGGAGGCACATGCATAATCATCACAATGAGTCTACAGTGAATTACTCGCCCTCTGTGGATTAGAAAACCAAAGCTTAGAGAAGGTAAGTAACTCCCCCAACTAGTAAGGAGCACTGGCATAGAGTCCAGGCCTGTCTGAGGACAAAGCCGTGTGCTAAACTCCCAGTGGACGCTGCCAAAAGGCCCAAAGGCTTCTCGACTTTTCTCAGTCCACAGTCAGCCTGCAGAAGTGCCGTACAGACCAGGGGTGAGCTCCCTACCCCAAGCAACCCTCCCTTCCCTCAAACCCCTTCTCTCCTTCACCCACCAAAGACAGAGGAGGTCATTTCAAAGAAAAAAAAAATAGAGAAAATACCAGGGCTAAAAGGTACAGCATCTCCAAATGTTGCAACTTTATTAGGCAAAGTCTAAAAAAAAGCTTGTTGACAGGTGGCACCCGGGAAAAATAATAATAAAATGCCCCTTGCTTGGCTTCGTCCCCCTCACAGGGCTCTGAAGCTCTTCCTGAACATAAACCCCAAGTTAACACTGTGACTCATATCGCTGTCTGCAAACCCACAGGCAGACTTTACCTGCCCTCCTCCTCACCTGCCCTAAGTTTTCAAGTCTGCCATCACTCTCATTATTATTCTCCAGATCTTTTCAAGTCTCCTTTCATCTCTCTTCAGCAGCTCAATGAAACTGAAATTCTAGCCAGCACAGAGCTGATGCTAAACATAGCTTATTTCCTGGTTCCTGTGGCTCACAGCCCTACAAATTCATCCTGAAATCAAACAAATTAGTTTTTGGTGCTTCTTAAGAAAACAGAACTCTAACCCTGATTGCTGGTGGCCCAGTAAGAGCCTTTGATCTCTTCTCATAATGGAGCATACCATTCAAGACCTGATTTTCTAAGTTGCCACGTGAGAGATCAGATCAAAAGTGGGCAGGGTGGGGTGGCTCACGCCTGTAATTTCAGCACTTTGGGAGGCTGTGGCAGGCAGATCACTTGAGGTCAGGAGTTTATGACCAGCGTGGCCAACATGGTGAAACCCCACCTCAACTAAAAATACAAACATTAGCCGGGTGTGCTGGTACACACCTGTAAGGCCAGCTACTTGAGAGGCTGAGGCATGAGAACTGCTTGAACCTGGGAGAAACACTTGAACCTGGGAGGTGGAGTTTGCAGTGATCACGCCACTGCACTCCAGTCTGGGTGATGGAGCAAGACCAGAATCTGTCTAAAAAAAAAAAAAAAAAAAAAAATGTGTACAGCAGAGAAGAGAGTTGAGGAAGCAGGAAGGAAGATGTATAACAGCCAGATCTAGGCCCTGGCCTTAGCAAAGGGGATCTCTGTGCCCCTTATTCCCATTACCTAGGGGGGTAGACTTCGGCCACAGTTGGGGTGGAGCATCCCATGAAGAACAGAGGAACACAAAGGATCATGGAGATGGTGATGATGGTGGTAGCTACGCGGGGAATGGTTTGCAGAGAGAAAACAAAGCGCTTCATGAGGATTCCTCCAAACAGCATCCCCAAGGCTGCAGCAGGTAGGTTCACAGCACCTATAAGTGAAAAGAAGCAGGTGATCCAGGTGCACAGGCCTGGGACTGCATGTGGGCTACAAATAGTGAGCCGGATCACTGAGAAGGAAGCATGGTTTCAGGAAGGAACATTTGGTATGTTAAATTGTAATATAAATAGCTGACATTAATTGAGCATCTACTGCTTGCCAGGCACACCTAGAGAAATATCTTGAGACAGGATTGCCTTGCCTATACAAAGAATATAGAAGTGGGGTTCTTGTAGCTTAAGAGATGTGGGTTGAATATGCATTTCTTAAGCACCTTTCATTCCTTGGGGCCTCTTTGCATGGGACCACATGAGGTTAGCAACACGAGAGTGATGACCCCTATGTACCAGTCAGAGATGGAAGGCCTGAGGGGTAAAGTCACAGCCAAGGACCAGCCAGGGGGTACACGGGAGTCACCCTCAAATCTCATGCACTGATCACCTTGCCAACTCCATATGGTTAAACTCACCTGTGAGTTGGGCCCAGTGATTTCCTAGGGTACTTGGTGGGACCACATCTGTAGTTCTCAACACAGTTGAAAAAATACTAATGCTGGGCCCCACCTCCAGAGATTCTGGTTTCATTAGCCTGGGGTAGGGCTGGGCATCTGTGTTTTGTAAAGCTCTCCAGAGGAGCCTCTGGTGCAGCCTCGGTTGAGAATCACTAAACCATGTACTCTCTAACCAAAGCAAATATATTCAGGTCCCTGGAGAAGAAGAGAAAACCCAGGAGGCATTTTGTCTAACCTCAAATTCAACCTTCCCTCTTTTCCTGTGTTGTCCCTGATGGTGTCAGGGCCTTTGGGAAGCTGTCAGACTTCCAGCCCCTTTACAGGGAGGAAGGCAGCCCCCGGCCTCCACCCACTCCTGACTGGAAGGATAGGAGTCAGAAATCTGCCAAGAACTTTCTAGATTGCCAACCAGGAAAACTGTCCTTAAAATTCTTTCTCCTGGGCAGTCCTCCTCTGGCCCCTGCCTGTGTCCGGTCTGGCCTGCACCCATCCCTGAATGGATGGCTGGAGTGCCTGCCTCCTGGCCCAGGCAAGCCCTGTGGCTCCTACAGCACCCTCTGGACTCACCAATGAGGAAGTTGGCGTAGGCCGCTGAGGTGCCATACTGCTTCTCCAGGAACTTATTGAGGAAGGTGGAGAGGCCAGCAATGACGGAGGAGAAGGTGCACTGGGCCAGGACCACCAGCACGAAGAGTGGGTTCATCAGGAGCCTCAGAAAGATGCGGGGAAACTCTGTGAACAGACCGTCGTCAAGAGCCGGCTTCTGTGGCAGCCAGCATGGGGCACCCCTTCCTGCCCCCTCCTTCTGAGCAACTCTCTTTTCTAGGAAGGGGCAGAATCTGAGCACCAGGATGTTCTGTGACCAGTCTAGGGGCATACAGCCACTCGAGCCCCCTCTCCACATGCTCATAGTGCCTAAAAGAAACCAGGTGGCAGGCAGATAGAAATAGGACTAACACTGGAAACAGTCTCCTCACATGCCTGCCACCCCACAAGAAGGCAAGAGGGGAAGTGGGAGAAGAACATGGGACCAGACCGCGGGGTGGCCACGTGACTGATCCAGTGCAGTTTGGGTCTCCTGGTCCCTGCAAAGCAGTGGTCACCAGGATCCCTGGCAGAACTCCTGGGCTGCAGGCACACCTAGGGGATGGGCCAGTTACAGGCCATCTGCTCCTACTGCCCCTTACTACATACAATACCACAGGGGCTGGGGTCCCCTGGCCATTATCCTCTCCCTTGCACTGTGCCAGCCCACCCAGGGCTGCAGGGTCAGTTACGTTTAATGAAATCCACCAGGGAGCCTCTTGACTTGGCCTCCTCCAACTTCCTTGCTTCATCTGCTGTGGCAGGATTCCTCTGAAGGCAATAAAAGGGGTGAATGTTCATGGCTCAGGCTCACTGCAGCTACCCTTCCCTGGGCCCTTGAGTCTCTGGCCTTAGAGGCTCAAGGCTGGGCGGAGGTGAGCCGCCCCAGGCGTGTGTGCATGGGAGGGCATCCAGAGAATGCTCTCTTGAAGCAAACAACACCTGCATTTCCGTGAGCCCGGTGTTTTGGCCGACAATCAAAACACATCTATGTCAATGCCTCCCACGATACCTGTGGGCATATTATTTCATATCTAACTTTCCCATGACTGTTGCCAAAGGTGTCTTCCTGGACCCCACTCCTCGCCCCCATCTGTCATGGCTACACTTCTCCCCTACGCTCAGATTCCAGGGGATACTGGCTTCTGGGATACTCTGGTCTAGAATGCCATCTGTTTCCAGTCCCACCCTCCTCCCACTTTCTATCTCCTCTCTGGGATTCTTGCTTCCTCCTGAGCCTAAAGGTGAGTGCTGCTCAAGGCTCTGTCCTAAACCTTTACCTGCACTTTCTTGGGTATACTACCCCAGGGAACCTTCGTACCTCTTCTGACCTTGTCAGCTCCAGCTTAAGGCCCTGCAGCTCTGAACTACCTTTCAGATGTGAGGCCCCTGGGCTCTGACAGCATTAGGATCCTGCGGGAACTCATCGCCAGGAATAGGCTCTCCCATTCACTGAGCGCTTACTCCCTGCTGGGCCCGTGCCCAGTATTCACAAGCTTTGTCTCATTCCTCACAACTCCTTCCCATATCGCTACTCTAATTAGCTGGAGCACTGTAAAGAAGAGGAAGCTTAGGAACAAAGAAACTTGGCAAAGATGACTCAGCTAGTTTATTGCTTTTTAATTTTTTTAATTAGTTTTTTAGAGGCAGGGTCTCACTCTGTCACCCAGGCTGGTGTGCAGTGGTGCAGTCATAGCTCACTGCAGTCTTGAACTCCTGGGCTCAAGTGATTCTCCCACCTCAGCCTCCCAAGTAGGTGGGACTACATGCACTCAACACCATGCCCAGCTAAGTTTTTTAAATAATTTTTTTTTTGTAGAGATGGGGTCTTGCTATGTTGCCCAGGGTGGTCTTGAACTTCATTCCTTCCCTACCCACCAATCTCAACCTGGGCTCAAGCAATCCTCCTGCCTTGGCCTCCTAAAGTGTGAGATTACACACCTGGCCAACTCAGCTGGTTTATAAGTAGAAGAGCTGCATTCAAACCCTGCCTGACCCCAGCACCTGCATGATGTGCAGCCAACCTCTGAAATTCTTCCCTAAGATAAGCTGAGGTCCTCCCACCCCTGCCCCTCTTCCCCCGGCTGGGCCTAGATTTTATATACCTCATTGTCAAACATTGAGCTCTATTTGGGGGCTTGAAGCCTGGGCATAAACTTTAGCTCCTTCTTCTCCTCCAAGCCAGCTTACTGCTGAGCCCTTCTGGGCATCCACCCTAGGAATGTCTATCCTTATCCTTGCCCTGTCCCAGCTCTCCGACAACCATTGCTGCATTCCCCATCTCTCACCTGGTCTCTGCACTGGCCTCTTCAGATCTCCAGCCTCCATTCCTTCCCTACCCTCTAAACTCAACCTAGCTGCCATATTGCCACCCAAGTAGCCACCCAGTCACTGCAGTGCCCCAGAACTTCATGAAATTAGAACAATCTTTAGACCCTTCAGCTTGACATCAAGCCCCTACCCAGACTTCTCTTCCTTGCTCTCCATTCTCATCCTGCCCTCATTCCTTTCCCCAGTAGGTATGACGAAGATGCTCAGAAGGTCCCCTGCTCAAAATATGCTCCAATCTCAGCCACCCTCATACTCTTCAATGCTAGAAATCCCTCAGTTTTTCAGGTTCAAACACTGATAGGCCCTATTAAATGTAAAAGTTGACTATACCAGGTCGCAGACTTGGCTATTATTGGCTCTTAATTCTTTAGCTCAATTTAGATAAGCTCAGTGTTTCCCAAACTGTTCCCTGGAGGTCTCCTGACCCTCGAGATGCTAACATGGTAAGGGAACATGGAGGAGATACCACCTTTTGGAAATTCACCAACACCCTCACCTCTCAAAGCCTCTGGGAAGTCCTGCATCATGAAATTTGTTTAGATTTCACCCTGGATTTGCTTAACATGCTGTAGCTTTTTAGCTCTGTTTATTTTCTACCCCCACATCCCTTTCTTAAACTCCAATAGGTAGAGTCATGGGCTCTTGGAACCTTACCTTTGCTCCTAGGGGCATTACTCGAGGGAAGAAAAAAAAGGGGAAAGACGTGAGAACCAAGAAGACTGAAGAAATAAGCAGGCCTAGCCACCAGGCTCCAATCCATCGGGGGTCGCCCGGGACCAAGTTAACTGCAGCTGAAGAGAAACCAAAGGGTGCAAGTGTTTGTTGAATGCGTGATCTCACCTTACTGGAAACAGAACCTCTGATCAGAGGGAGTTTTACTGATTTTCTTCCCAGGATGGAGAAGAGGCAAGCCATGAGCTAGATTCTTGGTCAAAACAGCATTCCCTCTCCCAGCTATTGGTCTTCCCAGAGGACCAGGGCCACTGCACATGAAGCAGAGCATCAGAAAATCCCTGGGCAGGAGGGAGCAGTACCTTCACCTCCTTATTCAACTCCCAGCCCGTGGTAGGAGTAGTGAAGAAGGGAGCTGACTCTCACTCACAAGGGCACACCATGGGCCAGACCCTAGACCACGTGCTTTCCATCTGTTTTCCACTGGGTTCTTCTAGCAAGTCTGCCCACTTCTCACCAGTCAAGAAACTGAGGATAGAAGGGGTTAAGTCCCTTGCCTCAGGTTAAGGCTAGTATGTGCCATTTCATTGGTCAATTTCAAACCTATGTCTTCCTGATACGCAAACCTGCCCTCTTAACCATTAAACTACTGCCTCCCAACTTTATGGATCCCTAACAAAGGAGGCCCCATAATCCTTAGAAGCCTAAAGAAACAGCCATCAACTGTGTGAGCTGCCTGGCTTCCAAAGGAGCAGCTTTCTCTTGGCAATTCTCTTGCACACGTGTAAAAGTCTGCCATTGTGTTTCTCTGGGTAAAGAAACTATCCAGGCATAAACGGAAGGAGAAGGTGGCAGAACGGTTCAGTCAAATCATGACAAGCATCCCTGGGCACTGCCCTGAGTGGACTGGGCGCTCAGTAGCTGGTCTCTTTGGACAACCAAGAGCCAGGAACCAATTCGGGAAGTGCCAGCAAAAGGACAGAGATGGCTTGATTCTGAGATATAAGACACCCCCCTGGCTTTCCACTTTCATTTGAAGTACAGCCAAATGACACCCTGCAGATGGCACTGTGGTCTGACAGTCCTAGGGATGGGAGTCTAGGCTCCGGCAGCATGGTTGCAACTAGCACCTGCCAGATATCTGTGACCTGACCTGTGTGCAGGGCACTGGTGTGGGTGCTCTTCCTGGAGTCTGGCTCAGTCCTGCCTTTCAGCCATGGCTCCAGCTGAGCTGGAACTTTGTATCCCACCCACACACTCGCCACACTCTCCACCCTACAGCACTTTGCCTGTCCCTCTGTTATGGTGCTGACCTTCCCCGTCTTGTGGGAGACTGGGTAGTGTGGGACATGCTCACAAAGGCAGGAAGCCCTTGCTTGATTCATCCTGGGGCTGGCTCCCTGAATGGTTATCGCAGAACTTATGCCAGTGTCTAGGGACTATATCTTCTCATCCATACCACTTGTTGAAGAATACAAACTCATACTGTTGACTTCTTAATATACCTCAGGCTTGTTCTGATCTTTACAACTTTATTTTACTTATTAGCTCCATTTTACAGATGAGGAAGCTGAGGCACAGAAAGACAAAGTCACTTGCCTAAGATCACTTGGCTAGTAGGAGATGGAACCAGGCTGAGACCCAGGCAGTCCCATTCCAGCACCCACACAGTCAAACACCATGTTATACCCTCTGGATGTGAGTCATCATCCATGTGTATATTTTATATGGTGTTTCTTTTTTTCCTCAAAAGAGCTCTTATTAAATCTTGTTTCTTTTTAAAAAAATAACCAGCAATATCCTAGAATCAAAGAACCATAGGAATATTTTTAACGCCACCACCAACATGGGCGCTGTGGTGGCAACACCTGAGGTCCTGCCCTAGGTCTCCAAACTTCTTAAGGACAGAAAGTGAGTTCGCTTCAGCAGGTTGTTCCCCACAGTAGCCAGCGTGGGCCCTGAGAGGAGGCGCACACTGTCTGCTCCTAGCTGTCCGAGGGACTGCAGGGATGAATGAGGACGTGGCAGAGCACATCTGGATCTGAAGCTTCATTCTCTGTTCTGATTGAATGAGGGGGCCAGGAGCTGCTTTATTGAGCTGGGGATGGGAGTGGGTATCCTCTGCACACACTCACCTGTGTTGACTCTGCCGTAGTCCACATAGATCTGCAGCATGACAGAGCCCAGCAGGTACCCGAAAGCCGGTCCAAATACAGAGATGGCAAATAAGATGGCTGAAAATGGAAGTAAGGGGAAGGAGACTGAGAGAAATGGAGAGAGTCTGGCCGTGGGAGCTCCCAAGCTGAGGGAGAGCCTTGAGATGTCACTCCATCTGTCCCCAAGCCTGATAAGCCCACACCTATGGCATCTCCCACCAGCAAGGCCAGAACACTCAAGATTCCAAGACATATAGAACCAAGGCTATTTCTACCTCCAGCCAACTTCCAAAGAGACCTGCTTGCCCGGAAGGAAACAGGCTCCAAGGCATTTAAAAATACCAGGTGATGCTCCCTGTGGGTACAATGCTGGGGGCCCTCGGATGAGCTTATGGTGCCACAGAGCCTGTGGAGGTGGTCTGTCTCGTCTGGAGTATAGGCCCTGAGGATGCTCAAAGTGGCTTTTTCTATTTATTTTATTTTTTTTTTTTTAGGTGGAGTTTCACTCTTGTTGCCCAGGCTGGAGTGCAATGGTACAATCTTGGCTCACTGCAACCTCTGCCTCCAGGGTTCAAGTGATTCTCCTGCCTCAGCATCCCAAGTAGCTGGGATCACAGGTGTGTGCCACCATGCCCAGCTAATTTTGTATTTTAACTAGAGACGGGTTTCTCCATGTTGATCAGGCTGGTCTCGAACTCCCGGCCTCAGGTAATCCACCTGCCTCGGCCTCCCAAAGTGCTGGGATTAGAGGCGTGAGCCACCATTTCCAGCCCAAAGTGGCTTGTTCTAAGGGAAGGATTTGGGCATTCACATGGTCATCTGCTATCTGCTTTGCATGGGCTTCTTTGAGGCCAACCTTCCCCTAAGTGGATGTCTCAGAGAAGACATGTGTGTCCTGGCCTGTGCCTGGAGGACTAGACAGCAACAGTAGCTGCTGTTGGTTTAGGGTCTGTCCAGTGCCCAACACCAGCTAAGTGGTTACATACGCCATCTCATGTATCCCACAGTCATCCAGTGCATGGATAATATCAGCTTCATTCTAGAGGTGAGAAACCTGGGGCCCTGGGGTTCAGCCACTTGCCTCAGATCACATAGCTGGGAGGTAATAGAGCTGACATTCAAACCAAATCTGTCTGATCTCCAGGCCTTTGAATTCATTTGCTGGTTGTAAGCAAAGAGGGTGGGACCTCAGTTTAGTCCCCCAGGGCCTCATCAAGTACTATATCAGGACCTCACCCCTCCCCAAAGCCCTCTTCAAACCGGTGACTCACAGATGTACAGGGGCGAGTTGCTGGGCTCTGAGAAGTCGTCCACATAGGAGATCCCAAATGGCTGAATAGGCACTGTCCCGATGCCAGCCAGCAGCTGGGCAACCACCATCAGGCCCCACATGCTGCTGGTCTCCTTCTGGGGGTTCTGGGTGGTGCTGTGGCACTTACTGGGAGGCAGGTCCTGCCAATGCTTCTGGCAGAGCTCAGCCTGCAAGTGGCTGTTGTTTCCTGCAACGAGAGTGCTTGCTGGTCTCCAGGTTCCATCGGCTGGCCTCTAAACCTGGCCTTTCTCCCAGGCCCCTTGGGGAAGGACCAACTCTGGCCAGAGGCTGTGCTAGCAAACAGGACATGGCCCCTAAGGATCACGTCCTTCTGTCTGGCCAGCAGGAGGGACTCTAGAAACTAAGGTGAGAGAGAGGTAGAATGTGGGCTCCCCGGCACCAGGAGCTGCTGTTTCTCAGGTGGAGAGGAATCTTGTTCTCGTGAATGTCCATGCCTTCTCCTCCATGGGCACTGGTGGGCAGCGAGCACGGAGAGGCCAGTACCTTCATCCATGGAGGAAAGGGGCACCCAGCTGGAAAAGGGGGTTCCAGGGTCAAAGCCCAGGACCGTGGGCCTCCAGCACCCTGTGTTCAGCCCTGGGGCTCTGGGCCTCCAGGGTTCTTTTCAGCAGGACAGAGGTTTTCAGCAGGACAGAGGTTATGCTGTTGCACCGGGTTGGTGTCACCTATAACCTGGGTTGCATCCCTGGTTGTGACTCCCAGAGCCTTTACTTCTTAGTGAACCCAGCACCAAGTCACACTGGAAGACCTACTGCCAAAGACATTTAATATCCTTGCCATTCTGGGGAAGCTCCCGGAACTTCTGATGCTGGAGGGGCTTTAAGACCCTCTAGTTCAACCTCTCATATTACAGGTGGGGAAGGTGAGGCTGCTTCTTGAAGCCCTTCTGTGAGGGTCCCAGACACCCTGGGTGAGGCCTGTGGGCACTGTGGTTCCTGTGGCTGTGGCCCTTGCCAGGCTGGGCTGCCGCTTCCACGCGTCTGTTTTTAATTTGGCCCACACCAAGCGATTAGCATTGTCAGCTCTCCAAAGCCTTAGGGGTTCTTGAGGGCTCCTCTCCACGAGATCCCCTTTTCCTCTCTCATTCAGGCTAATGGAAACCGCTGACATCACTGATCTCACTCACTTAACACTCATGGGATTCTGTTTAATTCTCACTTGTGCTGCCCTGAGCTAGGTGAGCCTAAGTCCCACAGAGAGGAAAACCGAGCGCCATAGACTAGCCCTGCTCCTCACACTGGACTGTGCCAGTGCTGTTGGGCTCAGGGCTGCCCTGGATGGTGGGGCTGGGGAGAGGGGTCTGTGCTCTTCATTGCCCTTTCCCCTCTCCCCAGTCGCACACCCCTCGCCCAGCCTGGCCCCACTGTTGTCTGCCCTCTACATGGTGTCTATGCAGGACACATTTGAAAGTTGCTGTCATGGGAGCTCCCCCATCAGTCAGGGAAGCCTGTCCCAGGAAAAGGAAAGGAAACCAAGGCGTCTGTTTGGTCAGGGTCATCTAGACCTTCAAGAGCTGTGTTCATGGAAGGAAGCATCCAGGCAAGCAGCCAGGGACTGTGGTCAGGGTCCCTCTGTACCTCCCTCTTCCCACTCCATGTTCATTATCCTGCCTTTCAATGGCAGAATTCAAATAGAGTGGCCCGACCACATGATGACATAATATGCAACCTTTTAGAATTAGGGTGAAAATATAGCCTTTTTTTTTTTTACATGGAAAGACAGCTGGAACTGCTTATTAGAATAAAAAAATAGTAACTAGTAGTTTGGAGAAGAATATGTTCCCTAATTTATAAAACGTTTGTGGACTACTTGAATATGCAGAGAAAACCTCTGGAAGACGAAGGCTTTCTCTGGGTAACGAGACTGTCCTGATTGGCTTTCTTTGGGTAATGAGACTGTGCTGATCGGCTTTCTCTGGGTAACGAGACTGTGCTGATCTTTTTTTATTTGCCTCATTTTGTGGGGAAAAGAAAGAGAGATCA